>NW_022900926.1:49706557-49714170 GCF_012274545.1 Fukomys damarensis | reverse complement strand
GCAACATAGCATGACCTCCTTTTTTTTTTTTTTTTTTTTTTTTAAGTACTAACCAAAGATAAGTGAGAAAAGAGTACAGGAAGAAAGATCTTTTAGTTGGGAACATGTTGTTAATGATTAGGAAATGTTAAAAACACTCTGAAAAATAGAATATTCAGTCTCCCAAAAAGCTGGTTGTCATCTTGAACTTTCGCATTGTTTAGGGTTAGAAATACTCATGCCAGTTTGGCTAGGAGACCCTTAATTGAAATCATATACTGGAAATAGAATAAAATAATTAAAGTATTTGGGGAGAAGCAGATTTATTACTGAATATTAAAACTATGAATTTCCAGCAGTGTTTGTAAGGGAGCATAATTCTGTACTCAAGTCATAGTACTTAAATGTATAGCTATTATTCCATCACAAATCCAAAATTCTGAGGTCATCCCTGGACTGAATATTATTCTAGTTTTAGGAGGAGGAGGAAAACTAAGCAAAAAATTAGCTTTGTTACTTTTGTGAGATCTTTTGCTATGTCAAAAGGTATAACAGTGGTTTCGGTCAGAGGCTGAGAAATGAATAGGACAAAGATGGTTTGAAGAGCTAGAAATATTCTGAAGTGAGTGTAATCTGGATTTTACTTAGATTTTCTTCAGTGCTTAAGATTTTCATTATCCAGTGTAGAAGCCATCAGAATTGTGAAAGAAAAAAAAGACCAAAGAAACTATTCTCCATTAGATGACTTTAAAAAAAAAAAGGTAGAATTGAATATATGAGTGCTAAGAAAGAAAGCACGCTTAAGATGAAGGTAGAATTCAAATAGTGATCCATATTGACCAGAAAGACATTTTATAAAATTAACGTCTCTTTTACTTTTATTAAACATTGATTTTTATCACATTAGATTATATCTTTTGCAATATACTCATTTAATAATACTTTTTTCAGATTTTATTTACTCTATTTCCCCAAGAATTTATATCCTGATGACTTTAGATGTCAATGTATACTTTATAATCAAGTTATAGAACATCATTTTAAGCCATATTATAAAATAATTATATATAAATATATAAATAAAATATTTTTCTAAGAACATAAGTAAAAGGTGGGCAAATTAGATGTGTTTTATAATAAAAATTCCAGATTATAGCTATGTGTTCATACTTTTACCTTATTAAATATTTCATAGTTTAATTTTCAATAGAAGTTTTTCAATTTTTTACTTTGTATATTGCTGTCATTGCCCAAAGAAAATTTTAAAGCAAAATAAAGGGTACAAATAAAATCTAATTTCCCTAAAATTAATATATTTCCGTACAGTAAAATTAGAGTGAAAATAAGTCTTAAAATTTTTTAATGAACACATTAATTACAAATATGTTAAATTCATTTTTAAAAATCTTTTTAGAGTATATTTTGTTGCATGCTTATAGGCTAGAAAACTTTAACAAAGAATTTAGAGTTTTAATGTATACTTTTAAAGGATATCTTAATTATAGTACCTTTCAAAAATGCATGTACACACACACAGGCACATATACAATGGTACCTCAGTTCAGGAACTTAGTTTGTTCTATGATTTGGGGGAAGATGGCCACATTTATGTTTTTCACTCAGTATGGAGTTTGCGAATGGAAGCAAAAATCTTGTCAAATGCTTTTGTTTGAAAGCCAGATAGTTTGCAAACAGAAGCATTTTTGAACCTGAGTTATTACTATACTACCAACCTATAAATTCTATGGACTTTGTTGCAGTTCTCTCTTACAGAAAGATCACATTATGGGTCATCGTTTTATAGACTAAATGAAATCTTTTATGAAGATAAAATGTCATGAAATATTCATTGCTTCCTAAAAAAATTTAAAGTAGTTTAAGCTTCATTTGGAGCAACATATACTTCATTTGGAGAGGGTCTTTGGGAGAGAGTTGGAATGGAGACTGTTCCAGACAGGAGCAAGTGCCTAGAAAGTTCTGTGTATATTGCAAAAAGTTTGTTCATGTGTGTGTAAGTAATTTTTCAATCAGTTAATGGTAGAAGCACTGTCATACAAGGAAAGGATAGATAAAAAGGATGGGAGAAGAGCTTTGTACTCAAGAAGACTGGTTATTAATGATATAGCAGTAAACCTGAAAGTATATTTCAAGTGACTGTAAGAGGACTTCTGTAAGTTAACCAGTAGTTAGACAATTATGCTATAGGGTTTTAAATCAGATAATCTAGGATTGTAAAATTTTAAACTGATTTGTACTTCTGTGCCTGTGATCCAGTCTGGAGCATGCTGTAGACATCTGAGATTCAGATATTGCTGATGTGGCATAATCTAACTTTACACATTAAACTGCTTTATTTTAATGTATATTTTAATAGGTTAAGGAAATGGAAGGAATTCTGAAAAGAAGATACCCCAATTCTTTACCTGCTTTAATATTGGCTGCCTCAGCTGCTGGGGATTCAGCAGATAGAAATACAGTGGAATTCATGGAAAAAAGGATTAAAAAGCTAGAAGCTGACCTGGAGGGCAAAGATGAAGAAGCAAAGAAAAGCCTTCGTACCATGGAACAACAGTTTCAGAAAATGAAGGTAAGCACGAGGTAGCGAGGGAGGTGGCATTCAGAGATGGACCAGGGTGACAGAGCCTTCTTGGATCTCATTTTAAGAAACAGCCCTAAAAAAGGTCTGCCCACAGACCTTTGCCACAACCCAACATCTATTCTATCTTGTCCTCTTTCACTAACTCATTTTGACATAAAATGAATAAGCACAGGATAATCTTCACATCACTCCTCTCTGTGTTAGAATTAGTAGAAATTAAGCCAAGGATAAAGCAGGTAAAGCATCCTTGATATATATTCAGCATGAGATGAAAAAAGAAATTATCATGAATGACCATTATTTTCACTGCAACTTATCTAGATAAGGGTGACAGTGCTCTGAAAATTAAGGTCCCATCAAAGTAGATTGTGTTTCTGTTATTAACCCTCTTTATTAAATCTCTCAGCCCCTGTGTAGTGGTTCACTTTCTTCTCCCACTATCCTACCTCCTAATGTTTATTCTTTTACCACCCACCTTCACTTGTGCCCCAGTTCACTCCATCTCCTCCACTTATACTGCTGTGTGTCCAAAAAAGACTGCACAGTTGAGAGACAAGGGCTGCTCAGGTGCATGAGTGTCCAATTTCATGAATTCCTTCAGTGCTACTTGGCAAGCCTGTTGTGAATATGGCTGAGAAATTCCTTTTTCCAAGTTTTTAACCATTCGCTCTAATCTCTTTGTCAAGTTCATCTTCCCCTACCCTTACCCCATTCTCCTTTCAGCAGACCTTACCCCCTTTATATATAAACTGTAGCATAATGGGAAACACACCACTCTAGAGTCAGACCTTTGGTCTAGGACCAGTTCCACCGAGACTGGGATAGTTACATTCTCTCTCTGAGCCTCGGTTTTTCTCACATGTGCCAGGAATAATACCTGACTTCTTTCCCATTTTCCACTTTTATTTCACATTATCTTTCAGTCTCTTTTCAATAACATGTCACTATACTAAAATCCTTAATAAAAGGGCTGGGGATGGAGATATATGGTAGCTCAGTGATAACCTGTGTAAACTTCACATGGTCACTAGAGTTCAAATCCCAGCACCATCACAAAAAAGGTTTGTGTGTGTGTGTGTGTGTGTGTGTGTGTGTGTGTGTGCGCACGTGCGCGCGCTTTACTACAGTAGTTCCCTAACTAGTCTACACATATCATTGTGCCCATCTTGCAACTCTTGACACTAAAGCCAAAATTTTATTTTCATAACAGTCTGTCTTCTGTACACATATACACACCACTTGTTGATATCCTTTCAACAACTTCTTGTTGCTCTTAGGATAATTAAATAGCATTTATCAACAGATGACCAGGCATTTCTGCCCCCTTCAGTGTTTATTTAATGTCATATTTGTTCCTTTCAATCTTACTGGCCTGTTTCACCTGCTTGTCTTATCTCCTGTAGCCACAGAAATGTGTAGGTTTTGTTGCCACTGACTGGTATCCTCTGAGCTCCCTTTTCCCACAGCTAAGGTGTTTCTGTGATCCACATTTCAGCCTAAACATTGCTCCAATGAAACTCAAAAGAAATATTTGAACAATAAGCAGTGTTCCTGGAACTCCTGGTAAATGAATTACCTTTATATGTACTCTGAGCCCCATGTACCCACCACAAGTGCAGCCACTGGATTGCCCTGCTAGTTGTCTCTGCCTTCTAGATTCTGGACTCCATGATGGCTTGGTCTGTTCTGCTCTCACTCATTCAGCAAGGTGCCTGGCACAGAGAAGACTCACAGTAACAACTTTACTCCCTATATCACAAGGTATTGGGAGTATTGAGTGTCATATGAGGCCCTAGTACCGTGCCTGGAATATAACAAACAGTAAATGATTACAGTTATTAATTTTCTACCAAGCAAAAGTTCAGGTATGAACTCCAACCCTCTTCCCCATTTTTATAATAAATCTGATGACTTAACCTAACTTTTCCCCTTTTTACAATCCCTACCCCATCATCCCACTCCTGCCCCTGCTCATTACATGTCATTTCCTCCTTTTGTTTCTGTTTCTCAGAACACACCAGTCATTCTCACAGGTCCTTTCCTCCTAAAATGTCTGTGCTTCTACTCATCCCTTCATCCCCAATTTTATACTTCTCCCTCAAGATCAAACTTAGATACACTCTCTCGGTGCTATCTCCCACCTTTAGGCCTCCAGACTCTCAGGGCTGCCTCTCCACCTCTGTGCTGTATTCATAGGCACATTACACAGTTATCATAGTATATTGTAACTGTTGCTCTTTCACTTTCCTCACCAGGCTATAAACTATCTGAAAGTGAAAATTGAATCTCTTTTATAGAACCTACCACATTGCAAATTTGTGGCTTAATAAATATCATTGATTGACTAAGCAAACACTATTGGTGCCTGTCTTCATAAAGTAAACTTTTTATTTTGTATAGCAAGGCTCTGGTATACAGATTCTAAGCTGACTTAGTTCCTGTAAGATTAATAAATTGATGTTAGAAGTTTGAAAAATGTGCTGTTTTTCAGACTTCAGTACCCACAAATGCTTTATCTGTTTATCCTCAAAGAATATGTTTGACAATGTGCAAGGAAAGGGTGCATAATAGGTTGAAATTAACCTATTAATATTAATAATTTGTTGGTAGTAAGCCTTTATTTTTAAGGTTCAAATAAATTTGGGGGTATACAAGTTACATATATATTTATGAAGCAACATTATGAAATTGTATGACATGTCAAGATTATATGATACTGTACCCTTCAAACAGTATGGCTTTTATACATTTGACTCACAAAGAGAACTGGATATTCAGAATATATAAGAAATACCTAGGGCCGGGGATTTAGCTCAGCGGTTTGGTGGCCTTGCCTCGCAAGCTCAAGGACCGGAGTTCAATCCCCGGTACCAAAAAAAAAAGAAAAGAAAAGAAAAGAAATACCTGAATAAAGGATTCAATAAGACTGGATAGAATGCAGGGCCTATAATGTAATGTTTAGCAGGGCTTTGATACTACATGGATTCTTTCTTTAGATCCAGTATGAACAGAGACTTGAGGAACAGGAGCAGCTACTTGCCTGCAAATTGGAGGAAACACCCCAGAACCAGCATGAGAATTCTAGGGTTAAAGCACTAGAAACAGAACTGAAGGACATTAAAGAAGGCCATCAAACCATTGTGAGAAATCTTGCAGCAGAAATAGATGTTCTTAAACGTCAGAATGCTGAATTAGAACTCAAGAAAGATGACAAAGATGATAAAGACTTCCAGTCTATAGAATTCCAGGTGGAACAGGCCCATGCGAAAGCTAAACTAGTAAGACTAAATGAAGAACTGGCTGCCAAAGGAAGAGAAATACAGGACCTTTCAAAAACTGTGGAGAGGCTTCAGAAGGAGAGAACAATGATGCTGTCTAATCAGAATACAAAGGGCAGAGAGGAAATGAATGCCAGAAGGGTGAAGAAGGATGTTTTGCCCCCAAATAAAGGAAATGCAAACTTCTCTGGAACCCTGGATGGCAAGCTGTACCAACCACATACTTTTACGGATTCCCGTATTTCAGAGGTTGTACAAGAAAACTACAGATTGAAAAATGAGCTAGAGGAATTAATTTTGGAGAAAAATAAGCTGACGGTGGAATCTGAAGCAGCAGTGAGCCAATTTGAAAACTCCATGAAAAGGTAGTCTTAAATTTTGTATAAATTCCTGGAAACCTAAAACATTTATTTTAAATCCTAAGACATTTTGTCTGGTTAATCAGTTTGACATGGAACCAAATTTGTAACTAGATTTTTAAAAATTGTATTACTTTGCATACATTTCAAGATAGCATTCTGAAGCTGCCAGAGGCTCAGATTCTGATGAACAAAAATCTGTGTCACCTCTAGCCATGTCTTTGGCTGACCAGTCTTGGCTTTCTGTATGTATCCAAGTGATGTAAATAATCAATAAGCAGGCCGCTTGAGCCCTTCTTGTAAAGGAAATGCCATTTATGACTGCTGTGGGCAGATTGCTGTCAGAAAAGAGCTATTTTTAAAATTAATTGACCATCTAAGAGGAAGATTCTCTTTTCAAAAGTAACTTTCAGACTACCCTTATGGTCCATGCATGACTTTAAGGAACTTTACACATTCCTTTGCAGAATCTCCAGATGCTACCCACTGTCTCTTTCCTGTGTGCCTTCTGACATCCTCAGATCCTCTTCTCCTAATCAAACCAAGTTCTAGTCCTCTTACTGTGTGTCAGTCCAAGTTTCCCACATGTAGCTTCCCCTTCTATTTCTACCTCACCTCATCTCAAACATGGCTCTTTTCACTACTTTTTACAACTTGTTCTCTCAATAATGATCTTTCCCCATCCCATGACATTTTCTGCATGCTTATTTTTCTTGAGTGTGTTGACTACATAGCTTTTCTTTAAGGTTCCCCTCCTTAACCTCCAGAACTTAGCAACTCTAAAACATTTTTTTTTTTCTGACTTGTAGTTCCATTGCCTTTCCATCCCCGAAGTCTTTCTACAAAAGCTCAGTTCTTGGCTTTCTGTTTCTTATATTCTTTCTCTGTTGCTAAACTTCTATATTCCTTTTTTTTTTTTTTTAACTTAGTTATTCTTATGGGTCCTGTGAATCATGACTTCTAGATTTATTTTTCAGATTTGTTCTCAGATGTCAAACCTACAACTACTGGTTTGGGTTACTTTTCTTAGAATCAGAAGTACCTCAGATTTTCTCTTTTTTTACCCATAAACTAGTTCCCCCTCCTGAGCTCTCCATCCTGGTCTCTGGCCGCATTAATTCCAACCACCGGGCCCAAATTTACTTCCTTTTAACTTGGGTTCATGGTATGTAGGGTGTCTCTATAAATATTCATCATTTAGCTTTCTTCTTCATTGTAATAAACTAGGGCAGATTGCCTGATTTACTGTCAGTTTTCCCACCCTGATCACCCTTTGTTGATCCCCCAATCGTCGTGCTTAAAAAATATTTTCATAGGGCCAGGGATTTAGCTCAGTGGTTCTACCACCTGCCTTGCAAGCGCAAGGACCCAAGTTTGATCCTCAGTACCAAAAAAAAA
>NW_022900926.1:49692516-49706286 GCF_012274545.1 Fukomys damarensis | reverse complement strand
ATATATATACATACACATACATACACACACACACATACACGTTTTCATATCCATGCCCCCATGCCCTCCAGGACTCCTAACTTCTGTAAATATCAAGACTCAATTTGTCTGCCTAGCATCTTAAGTACCATCGTTATTCTAATAGTATTCTATGAGGTGTGATCAAAAAAGAGTGTTTTAAGGTTTTTTTAATTCATTATGATAAAAGATACATTGTCCATCCATCTCCCGTAAAGCATTCCCCGTTTCTTCAGACACATTATTCCACCCTTCTTTCCTCTTTCTGAAGCACTTCTAGTGAGTCTTAATTATGCTGTGTTAGGTAGATGATGACAACTCAGTAATGAACACCAAAGGTCTGAATTTGGGGGTTCTGAGTGGGACCTCCTTCAGTAACTCCAAAGCAGAGTCAGAGTCCAGTTCATTGAGCTGAGTCTTTTATGGATAGGTTATTGTGGGTGAGGTGATGTGAAGAGGAGGGCAAGTGACGGAGGGAAGATTGCTTAGTACATGTCTGTAGCAACAGCCACTGCAACGTAGCAGCGTAGCTGGTATGCACATCTTTGCAGAATAGCCATTGTTCCCAGGCTCAGGCAGGGGCTGTAGGCTAGGAAAAGTCTGTGGTGTTTTTGGAGCTCAGGAACTTGGGTGGCTGGGGGTTGGGCAGGTGAGGGTCCGACCTATCATGCTTCTGTGGCTGCTTTGATGTCCTGAATTTTTCAAAATGTTCACTTTGACTGGGGAAGAGCCAGAAGTTGAACAGTGCCAGATCTGGTGAATAAGGTGGATGAGAACACTCTAACGTGTTTTGCAGCCTGCCTTTCCTTTAAATGGCACTTGGCAGCAGCATTCACCTTACTGTATTTTTAACATGAAAGAGAACTTCCAGATCTGCTCCAGAAATTGGCAAGAATGATGGGATAAATGTGTTCAAAGACGAGAGGGAGTATTTTGAGGGAGATTAATAGTAATGTGTCTCTCTCGCGCGATAATTTTTTTTTTAATTTAAAAGTTCATGGTATATTTTGATCACCTAATCTGCCACATTTCTTATGCCTTTGCTCGTTGATTTGTGTTTCAAGTCCTACCTCCTCCACAAAACATTTCTTGTAGCTTCCCAGGAAATTGCCTGCTCCTGCCCCCAACTCCTACACAACTTACAGTGTGTACCAGGAAAATGTTAATCATGCACAGCTTTGTGGTTCCTTGAGAAGTGATGTTCAGTTATATCTTTGCATCTCCACAGAAACCCTAGAAGTGCTTATTGGTGAACTCACCCCTGGCAGTGATTGAGCCATCATGACAACCATGCTGCTGCAAACTGAAACCTTATTTCTGCATTCCTGAAGCTAATTAGGGAGAATCACATTCTTTTCTAGAAATAATTTCAAATCTAGATTTTTCCTAAATTTCCTATATTTCCCTGTATATAATTTAAAATGTTCTTTTATTGTCAGTCTGTTTCTCAGATAGCTTTAAACCTGAGAACTAAACTTTCCCAGTCCCAGATTTAGGCTTTGTATTATAGTTTACTTCATTTAAGTTTTATGCTTTTTCTAGAACTCTAACCATACTGTTTCCATGGAGAAATATTCATATATTGAAATAAGTATGTGATAAACTTGTCTGTAATTTATAAATTGCTATATTGTATGTATCAATGGTGATCATAATTTTTCCATTTATGAAACTGCCTCAGAATGCAAAACTTTGTCAGAGACAAATGAATAGTCTCACATTTACCGTTCAAATTAAATCAGATTCCCTTATATCCTGAGAATTACCATAAAGATTTTCTTATACTCACAACATAACAACTAGCCCTAGAGTCATATTTGTGCACCAAACATTGGTAAATGCTGCCTAGACTCAAAGCATTGAAGATTGAATAGCTGTGATTATGCAAACAAGAATCTGAGCAAGAAACCTGGATTTATATTAAAAGAAAAAGCACTTTCCTTTAAATTCAAGTGAATATTTTGAAGCTTTAGATTTCCTCAGAGAATATAGGCTCAGACTTTTTGAAGTCTAACTCTGCTTGAAATGAACCCCAGCTCTGCAATATACTGATCTAGGACCCCAGATGTTTCACTTTTTCTAACCTAAAATTTTCCCTTATAAAATCAAGTAGATTTTTATAAGTATGTAGATGAAATGGTTGTAGGAAAACCATCGTTGTTAATGTATAAAGGCCCTGGCATGATACAGTTAATATGGATACCCTCTCTCCCTTTGTTTCTTCGTGTCCAGGCTTCTTACACTAGTTTTGTGCTATCTCCGAGTTAGAGGTTGAAAAGGCACTGTTGTGTGTGAATTTCCTTCTTTTTGTTCTGTAGGGTCAAGGAAGACACTGCAGCACACATTGCATCCCTCAAAGCATCCCATCAGAGGGAAGTAGAGAAACTCCTTTGCCAAAATGCAGTTGAAAATTCTTCTTCCAAAGTAGCTGAACTGAATCGTAAAATAACAACTCAAGAGGTAGCTCCCAAATGTGTCTTGATCTTTCTTTGGCTTTAATATACATTTTATGCCTAGTAACAGAACATTAATTTGGAAATAGTTTAACTTCACTTTTTCAGACTGATGGTAGAAATAGGAAATTATTTTTAGCTTGTGTTTTTTATAGGAAGCTATATATTGCCATATATTTAATGTTTCTACTTTAAAATTATGCTTCAAATGAGTATTTTTAGTCCCTAGCCCTCTCCTTTTAAATACTTGCAACAGATAAGGTTGAGGTACATGTGTAGAATGATTGTGACTTTAGTACTTGAATGTGGAACCACCTCCCTCCCCACCAAGGCCCAAATGACAGGGACTAATTTAACTATCAGGCATTCTTTCTGCCTGCTACTTTTTATTTATTAACCAAATGATTATTCAGGTCTATAGAAATCATGTTTGGGAACTAAAATAATGAACAGATAGATATGCATAGTGCTAGCCCTTATGAAACAGTCTTCTAAGAATTATGACAAAGAATGCTGAAAAGTTACCAGCATTTTCTTGAATAAATGTATCTTCCTTTTTAGGTAACAGTTATATCTACTTGGAATATCCAAAAATATCCACTGTACAGTCCATCTTCTCTGATGTTAGTAGGTTTAAAAAAGAGCATTACAATAGAACTTTTGTCTGCAGCTTACTTAGAAATGATACATCCAAAAAAAAGAAAATGAGTTAAGATGTTAGCAGTTGGGGAATCAAGTTGAATATGTGAATTTTATTTTTTCTCTTCATCCTTTCTATAGCTTTTAATCTTAATAAAACGAGCATTAGGGAAAAACTTAAAGAAATAATTGTCTTACTATGATGTATTCCACCTATAATTAGTTCATGCCATCTTAATTAAAAACTAAAGGGGCTGGGGATTTAGCTCAGTAGCACCACGCCTGCCTTTCCAAGCACAAGGTCCTGAGTTTGATCCCCAGTATGGTAAAAAATAAAATAAAATAAAAAATAAAAAATAAATCCCTCAATTGAAGTAGCTTAAATATGGACTTACTATTAAATACTAAGAAATTATTATAAATTTTCTTAGGTATAAAATTGTTACTGTGATTATTATAAGGATATGTCTGTTGTAATATTTAGAGGGTAAACTGTATTGAAGTCTGCAATTTAATTTCATGTGGCTCAGAAACAGTAATTTAGTGAGAAGTGTTTAAAGTGCCTTTCAAAAATAGTAATCCATACAGCCATGCAGATAATTTTTCTAGCTCTTTGCTCCCTTAGAAGGTATCAGACGGTAGGTGTAAGCATTGTATCGTATGACTCTGTAGTATGAAACAATCTAGGAGAAACGGGAACAGTAATGTTATAATACCATAGTGTCATAAATATGTTATTTCCCAGAGTTATAAATGTAATAGTGTGAAACTATGAGATAAATGGAAGTCAGTGTGGTCTGGTCATTTAGAGTGGGAGTACTGCATCAGAGATGATACACATTTTTCATTTCTTAATGGAAATATTTCCATATTTTTTCTTTGTCTAAAAATAACTGACATTTCACAAATTTTAGAAGGCTTATTATATTTAGTTAATGGCTTTTAAATAAAAACTGTCATCCTACCTAATCACAAAGATAATATTGTCCACTTTCCTCTAAATGCTTAGAATTTATATTTATGTTCAAAGATTTTTTTTTTCAACCACAAGTTGACTTTCTTAAATGTTTCAGGCTGTGTTCAAGGGAGAACCTTATTAACGCAGTATTTCTGACAATATTCTAGGTCCTTATAAAACATTTCCAAAGTCAAGTTAATGAGCTGCAGGGTAAGCAAGAGTCTCTTGCAGTTTCTCAAGTTCGAGAAGAAATCCTACAGAAAGAGGTAAGAAGTACAAATTTTTCTTAGGCATTTCAATCATATATTTATATATAAAATATTTAACTTAAATATACACATAGACATAACCTGAAAGTATCTGTCATGCATCAAGAAAATATTAGTAACTTATTAAAGTTCTCCCTAAATGAAGTTCAGATATCACTAAATTGTTTGTGTTTGCTCTTGACATTTTGTGTACAGTAGAGAAATGGGTTGATAGATATTTGGTTCTTTAATTTTTTTGTTTTTAAGCAGTAAAATTGTATATCAGCCATTTCTGTGCTAAGAGAAAAGACAGTTTTTTTCCTCACCTTCAGATTAAGACAGATTAAGAAGAGAAAAAAAGTTGATTAACATGTACGGCACACGATGCAGGAGAAACCTCACTGCGAAATAAGTCAGAGCAGTGGCAGAGAACTCTAGAGTGGTAGCTTTGGAGATTTGGATGAGAAGTTACAAAGAGGCCCTTCAAAGTCAGATCTATATAGTGATTGAAGTAGAGGTGTTTTGTGGGAGGAAAAAAAAAAGATTAATGGTTGTAACACTCTATAACCAGTTTCTAAATCAGGGAGAGCAATCAGTCAAGAAGACCTTTGCTTGGTTTCTAGTACCTTTTGCAGGTTGAATAGCTAGTGTTCAGATTAACCCTCACAGGAAAATGGATACAACGGTTGGAGAAGTGAGTTGTTTTGATGATTCTCTGTAGTTTATACCAAGTCATTCAGCTTCTTAGGGCTTGAGGAAAAGGGAAGTGTTAATTTTTAATGATTCTAAACCATAAGGGTAAAAGTTGATGATACTAGTTTGATAAATTACAATCTGATATTACAGGAAAATAGAATTCAGGATCCAGGCCAGATGGTAGGTGAAAAACAAAACCTCAAAGATGATGAGAAGGATTAGAATCTAACATCCACAAGGTTGTCATAATTTTCTACTGAAGAAAGTATTTTTTTTCCTCTCTACATCACTCCCATTTATGTCAAAAATAGTCCTATGACTAAATTGTTTCCAAAAAATCGTCTGGTCTTAGGAAACTTGCCTTAATTATCCACACAAATGCATATATAAAAGGATATAATTGCCTACATAGGCTCTTTTTAAATCTGCTTTGCTGAAACCGTTAAGAAACAATCTCAAACTGTTCCTTTAAAAGGCTCGCTAGGCTAGAAAGACAAACCATCAGATTCTGCTTTTAATACCAGGTGTGAACTCCCTGAGCCCATGTCAGATTTATTTCCTGGTTGCTGGCTTTTACACAAGTAACCTGATCCTGACTATCTGGCTGAGCGATTTTTGTAAATCTTTCAGGGAAAGGGAAGTTAAATTAGGCAGCTGAGCATTAATTGGCTTTTCCAGGGAAGCTGGAAAAGTTTTACAAGTTAGAGGAATTTATTGAAGGGGTGAGGCCAGATCTTGAAGTAGGCTCAAATCAGGGATCCAGAGATCCAGAAGATCTTTGCAGGATCCAAGTGAGGGAATTTGGAAGCAAAGAGGAGTATTGAGGGGGTAGGAAAAAAAAAATTTATAACAGGTGTGTATTTTAATTTTGATCTTAAATCAGACTTGTAATTTGGTGTTTTCTCTTTGTTAATCTTATTAAGGGAACCTGTAAGATGAGCCTTGACACTCATTTATGTTCTCCTTTAATATTTATCTTCTCATAATAACAAGAGGACATTTATTTATAATAAGAGCTCTCAAAAAGTTATCTTTTCAGATAGAAAATCCCAAATTTTAAAAGTACATTTATTTTAATGAGACTCTAGATGAATAAACTACATACTGGTTTTAAGCCATAAAAAAGGCTTAAATAAGGATGTGACATGACAGACTTCCTCAGAAAACCTGCAGAAGATGCAGTCTCAAAATGTAAAGTTTGTCCCAAAAATAGCTAAGAAAGCAGAGACTTTACTGTACAGATAATAACAACAGTGTCTCAGATCTCCTACAGAATGTGTGATGATCCAGTCACAGACCTAATCTGTTGTAATGACACTGAGCAGGCACTACTAGGAGAGGACTTTGCCAGCCCTAACCAAGCAGCAAAGTCCCCTGTGGATTGTGTGACCCTTTGACTTCCCTTAGATCTAACACAAAAAGACAGTACTGCTTGTCACTGGAACCTCAGGTCCTTTCAAAAAAAGTATACAGAAATTTAAAAAGTATTTAATTTGAACATTCTGAGTATACATATAGCACCATTGTCTTTCAGTAACTGTGATTTAGTTGTGTTCTAAATAATTCTTAAGTTATCATCTTAACACAGGTTTCCATGCCTGGTTCCACAGCATGTTTTATAAGGTACCTCTGAGCTTTCTCCGAAACAAAGTCTGCTTTTCTTTGGTGGCTGATGATATCATTGGGGATTTTCCACCTTTAACATACTTAAGTTGTCTTTGATTGTTTTTCACTTCGCTTTTTTCCCCAACTAATTTAGGTAAGGTGTGATTTTTTTTAAGAAGTATTATTGTTACTAGATAATATTTCCCCATAAAACATGATTAAATTTATTAATTTAATCAACTTGCATTTTCCTGTGTATTACTGCCTTTTGATGTTAACAGCAAAATCTGACTGATGAAATTTCTTTTAGGATCATTATATAGTATAAAGAAGCAATTAATTGTCTTACTAAACCTTAAAATAAATTCCTGCAAATCCCCTCCATTTTACTCCAAGGTGCTAATTACCATTTGTGGACTGTGCTATGAAAATGGAGGTTCTGCACTAGACTATAACCTTCCTGAGGACAAGGACTGTCTTGTCTCTGCATACACAGGTCCTAAGGCACCAGCCAACACAGAACTCAGTACTTCATTATCTCTCCTTTATATTCATACCTTTATTTTTGGAATAAGTTCCTAAAAATTGTAAAGTGATAAGGGCCATAAGAGAGTTACAAATAAAATTATGGTGTGTTGATAAAAGAAATACATATTCATTGAACTCTTTCTTTGCATCAGTCACTCTTGTTGGGTGCTTTAGCACATTTATGACAGGGCAGTAATTCATATGTCTTGCTGCTGAGCAATTTGAACCACTAGTGGTCCATGCATGACTGTCCATCACATGGCTTGTACCGCTGGTGGTACAAAAAGACCTAATCACTTTTATCAATCTTTTTACTAAGAAAATGAATAAAAAGCCACCTGATAGAACAGTCATGAGTGTACCACTAGTGGTTCAAGTGAGCAAGAACATGTATTCTTTTAAATCCTAAAAGTAATCACCTTATTACAGATACCTTGTATCTAAGCTAATCCTATCAAAGAGCCCAACTTCAGGTTGAGCCTCATAACCAGATAGGTTATGTGGGAATGAGAAGTTGTGGTCCACCTGGAGCTTCTTAGAATGTGAGATGAACTTTGGAGACAGGACAAACATTTACTTCCTATACATGGGGAATTGAAACTATTAATTACTAAAAAAAAATCCAAGATGCCACTTATCTAGAAAAATTTTATACAAATATTTATTTTTAAGATTGCCTATTTAAAAAGAACTATCTCAGGCCAGGGATGTAGCTCAGTGGCACTGCACCTGCCTTGCAAGCCCAAGGTCCTGAGTTCGATCCCCAGTACCTCAAAAAGAAAAAACAAATACAAAGAACTATCTTCTTGTGATCTTAGTTTTTCATTTCATACTTCAATTTTAGATTACAAAACTATTAGAAGAATTGAGAGAAGCCAAAGAAAACCATACACCAGAGATGAAACATTTCATGGGCTTAGAAAAGAAAATCAAACAGATGGAAATAAGACATAAGCAGAGAGAGCAGGAACTTCAGCAGGTAAAGTAGATCACATGTACATATTCCATAATTCTTCACTTTAAGTACCATTAATTTGCTATAGTTTTGACCTGCTTACCAGGTTTCTTCTGAAAGTGTTCCCATTTTATTTAAATCTTGTTAAAAATAATAATAGCATTTAAGGGAAGATAAGATTTTTAACTCAAATGTTTGCAAATGAATTTGCCTTATATGTGGAGGGAGAAAAAATTTGTATCATATTCTTATTCATAGGTGCCTAAGTTTTACATCTTACCCTGGGAGCAGGGCTTTAAAAACAGGTTTCCATGTTGTAAGTCATTTCAACAAATGTGTGTAAGAGAATTTAATATTGAAATATGATAATCAAAATACTAATGCTTAGCACTAGTAATATGTTTACCACAATTGTAAACATTATCTCCTATTTTAAACTTCTACTGATAAGGACATGATCTGTTTTTAGGTACTTGCATTGGTGCTAATAGTTAGCTTTGCTTTGACAGCGTATTAGTCTGTTCAAGCTGCCATAACAAAATATCGTAGACTAGTTGGTTAAAGCAATGAAAACTTAATTTTTCATAGTTCTGGAGACCAAATAGTAGTCAAATTGGTTCCTGGTAGGGGCTACCTTCCTGGCTTGCACTTGGCAGTCTTCTCTTTATATTCTCACATAGCACACCAAGGGCGAGCAGAAAAGGTGAAGTTCTCTTACATCTTTTCACATGAGGACATTAGTCCTATCCGATCAGGACTCCATCCATATGATCTTATTTAAACTTATTTCCTTACTCCACACCAATGGTTAGGGCTTCAATGTATGAATTTTTAGAAGTCATATTCAGTCTACAACAGTGTGGATTTAATACCTTTTCAAGACAGAAAATACTATAAACAGGCAGAACTTTATGGTTAACCTGAGTTCTGCAGATAAACCCAGGTGTACTTCTCAGCTTTGTCCCATCTCAGCTCTTTGAGACTGTTAAATATTCTTCATTCCCACTATGAACTGTATCAGCAGTGTGTAATTTTTGTATTTGCAGATAATACAACAGACATACCAAGTAGTAGAAACTGAGCAAAACAAAGAAATTGAGAAGTGGAAAAGACTGGCACAGTTAAAGAATCATGAGCTGGACAAGTTCCGCACAGAATTAGACTCAATATTAGATGTTCTTCGGGAGCTGCACCGGCAGGGAGTAGTTGTGCCAGTTGCTTTTGCAGGTGAAGTGAATGCACCAGAATTTTAGTAGAAATGCAGACTTCAGGTGACCTTGTTTGAAGGCCTGAAGATGGATAAAATTGTACCACTTTCAGGACAGATTTTAAAAAGTGAGTTCCAGTATGCTGCCAAAAGGAAACGACACAAACACCACCATTTCAGAATAAATTGCCCTTAACCAACAAGGAAAATAAAAAGGCATCCTGATGTATTTTATTGAAGATCATTAACTAGTCACATTTAAAGTGATTTATGGACAGGTTCCTTAATGTCAGATGATTATAACCTTGTAAGATTTATTGTAAAAGGTCTTACCTGTATGCTGAAAATGGAAGAAAATTGCACATACTCCACCACATTATTTTTAAACAAATGTGTATTCTTAATTTTCTGTGAGATAGAAAAGCAGCTACTCTTTCTTAGGAAGCTGGGTAGAGGAATGTGAGCACAGTGGCATGGACAAACTGATCCACTGTCAGTGAGTTCGAGAGCTTTCTCTCAATAATTTAGATGAGAATTCTATACTTCCATAATGGTAGACAGTGGATTCTCCTGTGTTCTAGTTTTCCACCCCTTCTTCTAGGTGACTCTTTTTTGTACTTGATACAAAGTGAAAAGTATAGGGAAATTTGATTTATCCACTGTTCTAATCTTTTAGGCTACAGTACGTAAATGTTGGCCCAAATTTTTTTATAACTTTAAAATTAAAAACAATACAGTAATTTTTACCCTTTCCATTAAAAAAATCAATTAAAAAAATACAAATATGCATGAGTAGCTGCTTTATTTTACAATTCCCATTTCTAAAAGCCAATAGGGAAATATATACAATAGCCAGTTTGTTTTCAAATGTTTTAGCCCAGGAGTTTAATAGAAATATAATGGAACCCACATCTGATTTTTTTTAAATTGATAGTAGGTCCATTTTAAAAAATATAAAAATGATGTTCAGGTGTGGTGGTACTCGCTTGTAATCCCAGCACTTGGGAGGCTGAGGCAGGAGGATCGCTGTGAGGTCGAGACCAGCCTGGGCTACATAGTGAGTTCCAGGTCAGTGTCAACTACGTAGTAAGACCCTGTCTCAAAAAAAAAAAAAGATAAAAATGAAAAAGTGCGAATCTCAATTTTATATTTTCTTGAGTCTTCAGAATATGATTTACATTTATAGCACATCTCAACTTGGATTAGCCACATTCCAAGTGCTCAATGACTATATACCAGTAAGTGCAATTCTAGGGTAATAATTACAAAGTAAAGTACTATACAAAAGACAGGAAAATTAAATCTTAGTGGAATTGTGGGCAGCGGATATGAGACACAGAAGTTGTTAAATGTAAGGAATGTAATTATTGTCTTAATACCCACCATTTTTAAGGTACCTTTTCTAAGAGGATAGTAAAAGCATTGTGGTTTGCTATTTTTAATGTGAAAACATTTTAATTTATAATATAATTTATTTGGATTATTTTTATGTGCTTTTGTCTATCTTTTTATTTGCAAGCCTATGAATTCAGCTGCACCCTTCGCTCCCTTTGTCCTCTTGACTGACTATACGTGTATCCATCCCCCGCACAAACATAGCTGGTTCTAAAACACAGCCAAATGCAAACATCAAATATTTATAAACAAGGTACATTCCACTTTGATGAGGATTCTGTACTGAAAGTTTAGTATTATTCTGGAATAAGATATACATGTGTTCTGTTAACAGATTAAAGATTCATAAGTACCATCAAAGGTATGGATACAACTAAAGTCTATAGCCATACCACCCTGAACGTGCCTGATCTCAACGAAAAACCCCATGCACTGTACTTCATTCCTTAATGATTGGCCTTGGGACCAGATGAGAACACAGAAGTTAGATACATTTTGGATATTTTGAATAGGAAGACTTCATGAAGATTTAAGCTCTAGAAATGATAATTCTTTTGAACTGTGATAGTTAACTTTAGGTATTGACTAGACTGGTTTTTAAGCCATATCTATAGCTAGATATGTCTGTAAGGTTCTTTCCAGCAGAAATTGGCATTTGAATCAGTGGACTGAGTAAAAAAATCCACCCTCACCCAGTGAGGGAGAGTACCACCCAAATGGTTGAAGAAGGCTTGTGTAGAACAAAATGGCAGAGAAGAAAGGCAAGTTCAGTCTTCTGGAGCTGGGATAGCCTTCTCCTGCTCTTGGATATCATAGCCCAGGTTCTTGGGCCTTTTCAGTCTCCAAGACTTATATCATTATATCAGCAGCCCCTCAGATTCTCAGGCCTTGGCCTTGGAATGAATTTCACCATAGGCTACCTTGGCTCTCAAGCCTTCCTTGGAACTGAGCTGTGCCACTGGCCCACCTAGTTCTCCAGATTGTGGACAATGTATCATGAAATCTACTCTCCCTAATACAGTAACATATATTAAATGCCCTCCTTTCTTTATTTCATATTGGTTGTTTCTCTTGAGAACCTAACTAACAGGTTATGGTACTAGGAGTGGTATTAGTGGAACAGAATTTTGCTTTGGGAGTTTTTTTGGGGGGTGCACTACCAGAGAGCAAACTGGGGACCTTGTGCTTGCCAGGCAGGTGCTGTGGCACTGAGCTAAATCTCCAGCCTTGGAACTGAATTTTTATATTTCTTGAATTGGTTTTGGGGCTTCAGGAATTTGCTTTGATTAGACTTAAAACATTAAAAACTATTTTTAACAGTAGCAAGAATCCTGAGCTGTATAGAGAGATACAAAAAGTATTTGCATTGGATACTCCTGATAATCTGTTAAAAAAGGCAAGTAACATAGTGACTGAATTTCAGGGATATAATGACAGTTGGTACTACTGTCACCAGAGATAAAAGGATAAGCTCAGGAATTGTTCAAGCACTGCATAAAAACCTATGAACTTGTAGGTGTGTCCTGTTCGAGAATCTTAATTTCTATAACCTCGGGGCTAAAACTGTCACATCAAATACAAATCCTCATCATGGAAGTGGCTGAATTACAGTGAAAATTGAAAAGCTTCAAAGGAGGTGTGCTATTAAAGTGAGAACAGTGTGAATGAATGAATATAACACATACAGTGTAAATTGAACCAAGGAGGTGAAAAGTACACAAATTATAAAACATTGATGAGTGAAACAAAGTACAAGTAAATGGAGTTGGAAGAATATTGTTATACAACTCAATATACATATTCAGTGCAATTTCTTGAAATTCCAAGGAGAGTTTTTGCAGGAAAAAAATTGTTTTCAAATGGAACCAGGAAAGACCCCAAGTAGCCAAAGTAATCTACCTGACATAAAAATAGATACTAAGGAGCCATAGTTTTCAAAACAGCATGGTACTGACATTAAAAAATACACATACGCACATTGAGCAGTGGAACAAGATAGAAATTAACCCAGCTTTCACAGACAATTGATATTCAGTAAAGCTGCCAAAAATACACACAAAAAATGATAGCTTTATTAGTGGGTGCTTTGAAAATTAGATATCCAAAATGCAACAGAAAGAATGGCTGCTATCAAGAAATCACACAACAGCATATGTTGGTGGGAGTGCAGACTGGTGCAACCACTATGGAAGTCAATATGGAGATACCTGAAAGAACTAGGATTAGAGATTCCATTTGACCCAGCTATCCCTCTGCTGCATATCTTTACAAAAGAAAAGAATCATATCACAGTGATATATGGGCACCCATGTTTATAGCAGCACAGTTTGTAATAGCTAAAACTTTGAAACAGCCCATTTTTCCATCAGTTGGAAATTGGATAAAGAAGATGTGGTTTTTCTATAAAATGGAATATTACTCAGCCATATGTTTTTTTTTTTTAATACAACTCACACCTGATTCAAATTGAATTTAGTGGTTAGGTTCAATGTTCACCTTATGGGGGAACTTTGATTCAGTTCTTGTCCAATTCAATTTTCAATCAGGATCATGGAAAGAATTAAGTTCATGAACTGAGGTACCTTTGTAGATGTAAATCCACAGATGATCTAGATATTATAGTTAATATAGTCTTTTACAGGACTATAAAATTATTCTTTTTAATATGTTCAAAAAATGGACATTTTCATCAGAGAAATATGGTAGAATGTGTGTGGGGATTTTTTGTTGTTTTTTTGGGTTTTTTTGGGGGGTTTTTTGTTTTGTTTTGTTTTTGTTTTTGTTTTGTTTGTTTCTTGAGACAGGGTCTCACCATGTAGTTCAGACTGCTCTGCAACTCACTGTGTAGCCCAGGCTGGTCTCGAACCCACAGTGATCCTCCTGCCTTAGCCTCCTGAGTGCTGGGATTACAGGTGTACGCCACCATGCCCAGCAGTAGAATATGTTTTTAAGAAAAATCCAACAGGGGCCCAGGGATTTAGCTCAGTGGTTCCACCACCTGCCTTGCAAGAGCAAGGACCTGAGTTTGATCCCTGATACAAAAAAAAAAAAAAAAAAAAAAAAAAAAA
>NW_022900926.1:49644913-49692125 GCF_012274545.1 Fukomys damarensis | reverse complement strand
AAAAAAAAAAAAAAAAAAAAAAAAAAAAAAAAAAACAGTCTATAACTGAAGAAATAAGTGTGCTTCAGGCAGGTAAGTTAGATAGAAATTAATATAGTCGGAGAAAGAGAATGACTAGGCTCTCAAGGAAGTCAGCACAAAAATAAAGACAACAAAATTGTGGCTGGAGGTGCATCTGAAGAAGGCCAGGCCTCAAGATGAAGATGCAATGGCCAAGTCTACATGTCTCCCTAAGGGATAAACAGTAACTTGTAATTATATTGTAACTAACACAACCTGGTAAGTGCACATAGTCAACATTCACCTAGGTGGGTGACCACAGCATCTGGACCAATCCTTTCCGCAAAATGACTTTGTTCTTTCCATGTACCCTGCTACATGACTCATTTCCCTATTAGATCAATATTAGCTATACTTACAATCCTATAGGTTGATGGTAGTTTAACCCATGTTGTGAAATTATTCCTGGCCTCAGTGACTAATTTTGGACCCCTCCTGGAAGTACAGGAGCTACTCTTCTCTCTTTACTTTCAATAAAAGTCTCCTAATTTCATTCTTTGGTTTACAACTTCATTCCTCGATGGTGTGGGACCACAAACTCAGCACATCTAACTTGTAGCAGTTGGGAGTTACATTTCTCCTGTATCATTTTCAGTTATAGAAGCAGTGAACTGGACTAGTTTCAATATCTTTCAAATAAAGGTTTTAGTATTGCTAGATAGAATACAACAAAAATGACAGCATGAGGGAAAGAGAACTTCCAAATGACAATAATAAAGAGTAATCTTAAAGTCGAAAGCTTATCAGTGAACTCCACATTTCCCTGGAGGGGGTGAAATTTCACTATTGAGTCAGAAAAAAGGATCATCTTCAACATAAACCCTCTTGGTTTATTGAGACTCCCGGCATAAAAGTTGTTGGAAGGGCTACCTCTTCTGTGATGGGAGTTGGGAAGTTTTGAGTCATATAGGGCTGAGAAGTCATTGTGAGGACTGGTTTCTTCAAGGTGAAGTGAGAAGCCACTGGAGGACATTGAGCAGAAAAGTAACTACTTAACAAAATGAAAAGGATCACAACCTCTATGTTGAGAGTTCTCATAGAAGGATTAGAAAGATCAACCTAGCACAAAGGCAGCTTAGTGACAAAGATACCATTTCCTAGTATTGTTTGCAGTGGCTACTGTAGTGGCCCCTCCAGATTCCTTCACTAGCCAGTACCCATTCTCAGCCACAAAAGATGTTAATCAGTGCTCCCTACCCTCAAGAACTGCCCTTGATCAATGCTGAAGCCACCTTCACCTTACCATGACAGTCATGGCCTTGCCCAAGAAGGGTGTGAATCTGTAGAGCTCTTTATGCTGGAGAATTCCCTTTGAGGTCAGAATGAGTCTTCAGTGAGATGTTATTCCTGGTCACTTTCCCCTTCCTGGGCTGCTTCCTAGTCACTCCTTCTTTGAGTAGTTCCCTACCAGTAAGTCACTTCAACAGGTCAGATTCTGCTTCTATGTGACCTGACCTAAGACACTATTGTTATAACAGACTTTTGATTTAACCTTTAATGTAATTCATCCTCAAACATTTCTCTCAAAATCAAAGGTAGGTGCTTCCAAACTCTTTGCGCTAGCTCTTCCATGGATACTATTCAGACAGATTTGTGTGCACAAACTCTCCAACACTTATACTTGGCCCTATTCAGCTATCAAAAAAGATTGGGATGAAGTCTATATTTAAGCATAGAATGAACTCTATACTTTAAGTTTTAATATTCACCTATTGTAATTTTATTATGAATGCACTCCCAATCTAGGTCAGATCATATTTCAGTATTCATTTAAAAAGCAAACTATTACCATATGATCCTCCAAACTCCAGGTCTTACCCCTGAAATGACATGATGAAAACTTGGACAAAATCTCCTAATTATGTAAAATATGTATCTTGGGTGGATAATGAAGAAAAATAATTCCTCTACAATATACAGGAGATAAAAAAAAATAGAAGAAAGAAAAATCTCTGCTCCATAGAAAGCAGATGGAAAACATCCTGGAAAGGTAAATACATTACCCCTGTATTTCTGGACCTTATCAGATCTAGAGATGTCTTCAAGACCTAGCACTTATTTTCCCTTGAAATTTAAACACAGAACGCCTGAATCAGGCACATTTCCCTAGAGTTCTCTTCATAGCTGTACAGTTGTAAATTAACTTTGCAAGGCTTGCTGTTAGCCCAGGATAAGAAATTTTCAGCAAAATTTATTCAAAGCCCCAACTCTTGGAAAAACAAGAATATATTCTCTGTACTCCAAACATATTGTCTCAAAGTTCAGCAGAAGCTGCCAACTCTACCTCTATCAGGTTTGATAAGGTCGCCTCCTTGAAGACATTATATGCCTGATGTGGCATAAAGACTTTCTTTCTCCACAGTATACTATTTCTGGGTGGCATTGTCACCAAACCGTATTTGAAGAGTTCCCTTGAACTGACATAAGGGTAGGTAACCCACCCTAAATATAGAACGTTGGAGGTTAGCTGATTACCATCACATAAAAAGAATTTTCAGGACTAGTCAGTAAGAGGCATGGGAAGAGTTTCTATTAAGAAGAAATTAAAAGATACACAGTCAAAGAAATAGAATGTAGGACCTCAAGAAAGAGCAAAATCCATTATGGGACAGAATCAAATATATTTATGGGGATTTGGAGGTATTTTTAAGATGAGTGATCTAGGATGTATATTTCTATTGTCCAGCTACCCATCTGGCAAGCTATGTCAGAATGCAAGACATTGACATATGTTTGGAGTTAAGATATGCTATCTACTAATACTGCTGCTTCCTTGAGGATAGAGAAAGCACAATTTGTAGGTGAAAAAGACAGCTCTAGAGCCCAATTTATAGGTTTATTGTGTCTTTAAGACCCTTAGGATTTTTTTTTTCTAAGTATAATTTTAAAATACTGAATACCTTGTCTCTTTTTTGCCTATTTTAAAAAGTTTCTTCTATCTACCTCAGCATGCTGTATTATTTTCATACCAGTAAGACTACTGCAATAGAATAAAATAGCTCAAATATACAATATATGCTTTGGCAAACCCTTGGCAGCTTTAATTGGAAAAAAAAATCCATTGAATTTAACCTGAGATGGTTGCACATCTCAGAAAAAACAAATTCAGGCATTTTTAAAAATCATCTTACTTATTTTTACAGTTTCTTCAAAGTTGTCTCTTTTTAAAAACCCCAGATGCCTTATACAACATACTCTGGTTTTTTTAGGTTTCAGAGACAGTTCTCCAAGGACCTCTCGGTTTCTGTGTGTCTTATTAATAATGGAGACACAAAGCTTTGTCTCAAATGATCTTTGGAGAGAGAATACCCTTGGAAAATGGAGATCATGTTTCCTTCTAGATGAGAGGAGAGGCTTGCTGGCTGATCAGAATAAAAATGATAACCCTTCTGGGACAAAGATCGGGCAGGTTTACTTGCAGTCCCCTGCCAAAATGCGGGGTTGCCTGATCTTCACGTTCCTTGGCTGTGATGTCAACTCACTGAGTGCACAGCACTCACCAAAGTCCCATCCACCTCCATGAGATGTGGAGTTCAGGAAAATTACATTGGTTTTTCTACTGCTCTTGTAACAAATACCTAAAATGGTGGATTTTAGCAGTGGTCAGAGGCTGGAAAAATTTTGAGGTACATGATAGAAACTGCCTAGACTGCTTAAGTGGATTCTCAATAGAACAATGAGTGTTAATGCCTATTAGTGGGGATTGGGCAGAAATGATAAACATTGCAGAGGAAAAAAAGTGTATCTTTGTTTGTTTGTTTGTTTGTTTTTATGGTACCAGGAATCAAACTCAGGACCTTGTGCTTGCAGTACCACTGAGCTAAATCCCCAGCCAAGAAAAGTGTGTCTTATAGAAAACTTCAATCATCATGAACCAACTCTCAGTAGAAATACAGACTTTAAAGGCACTATAGGTGTGGGTTTAGATGGAAATGAGGAAGATGTTATTAGAAATCAGAGAAAAGGGGATCCTTGTTTTATTATGAATTGTGATTTATTGTGAATCCATATTATTTATGAATTGTGTTCTACAGTTATGGAGAAAGCAAACCCCATAAACAAGTAACTTGGGGTATTGAGATAAGTGAATTTCCAAGCAAAGTGTTAAATATGAAGCCTGGTTTCTTTTTGCTGCTTACAGTAAAAGTCAAGAGGTAAGAGATAAATTGATGAAAGAGCTGTTAAATGAAAAATAATCAGGACTTCATGATTTGGGAAATTATCGGACTGTTCAGATTGCAGATACTCTAAACGTTTAAGGAAAAGAATACTCTGGAGAAGCAGTGAAGAATGTGCCTGAACTACATGCAGGAAACAGGCTAGAAAAACTACCAAGATAAAACACATTCTATCTTTCAGTACAAAAGATTCTAAAAGCAGAGCTTCAACCTCAGGAGAAGGAGCCACAAGGTATAGAAGATTATTTCCAGACCTTGAAACCCAATAGAATGTTTTCCATTTAATTTTGAAATTTCTTGGGATGATGCCTTTTTTCTTATCTTTTCTTTTTTGAATGAGAATATTTATAATTATTTTCTTACACTCATCACACCACTGTACTGAGAGAGCAAATAGTTTGTTTTCTTATTTCACGGATCCATAGATGAGATTACTTTTCCCCAGGTTGGATCATATGCAGAATTCACCCTTCTTGACTTATAGGTTAAGGTAATGAGGTTTAGGAGGGTTTGTTTGTTTTGGTTTGTTTTTGGTACCAGGGATAGAACTCAGGTCCTTGTACTTGTGAGGCAGGGAGTGGAAACACTGAGCTAAATCCCTGGCTCTAGGAGTTTTTAGGTTATAAAACTTAGATAATATATTGGACTTTGATGCTGTAATAGAATGAGACTTTGAAGTATGGTGGGATGGTGTAATATAGTTTACATGTGGGATGGATATCAACCTTTGGGGCCAAAGGAAAACTGATATGCTAATGGCTTCTTCAATGTCTCTACACCCTAATCCTTGGAAACTGTGAATATGTTATATTATATAGCAAAGGCACTTTTCAAGTGTGATCAAGTGAAGGATCTTGAGATGGGGAAATTATCTCAGATAATCCAGTGTA
Source organism: Fukomys damarensis (assembly GCF_012274545.1). Classification (NCBI taxonomy): domain Eukaryota; kingdom Metazoa; phylum Chordata; class Mammalia; order Rodentia; family Bathyergidae; genus Fukomys; species Fukomys damarensis. The sequence goes on along the minus strand of NW_022900926.1, from coordinate 49,686,997 downwards.
AATCACCAGAGTTCTTTAAAGAGGGAAGTAGAGCAGTCAGCGAGAGACCTGGACAGTGGAAAAAGATGTCACAGTGATATATGGCCATTATCCAAGGAGTGTGACAACATCTGGAAACTGGCAAGAAAATGACTTTTTCCCTAGAGCCTCCAGATGGAACACAGCTCTGCTCATCCCTTGTTACTAGCTCATGACCCTGATATTGGACACGTGTATATAAGTAGGAGGGAATAAACTTGTGTGGCCAGTAAGTTTGTCATAATTTGTTACAATAGCAATAGAAAACAAACTGAGAAACCAGTATGTATCAGACTCGCATGCAGCCTACTGTGCTCTCATGAAATGCTCAGAGTCTTGTATCTTCTAGAAAATGTATTTTTGAGACTGTGACAGGCTACCTTGCAAAAGGAATATAGTTTTAGACTCTTCACAATTTTTAACCTTTACTTCATTAAGGTGATGGCATAGTCATGTTTTTCCAACTTTTAAATATCTTTCAGCTTTCGGATAAATATACTTCTAAATAAAGTACCTCTTCTATAGTTTGAACCGTAATAAAAAATAGCCCATCATTTCTGTTTGGTTAAATAAATTATGAATAATAATACACTGTAAGTTAGTAAAACCAGCATTCTTGCTTTTGTTCTACTGCATGAAAATAACAAGCATCTATAAGAACTTGTTAAAATATTTTTTTTTGTATGTACTGGGTATTGAACCCAGGATACACTGAGCTGTATCTCCTGCCCTTTTTATTTTGAGACAGGCTCTTGCTATAATGCTGAGGCTGGCCTTGAACTTAGGATCCTCCCCTCCAACCTTATAGGTAGCTAGGATTGCTTGCATGGACCATTATGCCCTGCTAACATAGTTCTAATTACACTAAATATCTCATGCTTTGTTGTACCGCTTAGACTCTTTAAAAATAAAATTTTCCCAGGGAAATAATTCCTCAATAAAATCTCATGCATGATTGTGATTACCAGGATCTCAGAAATGATAGCCAGCACTTTCCACTCAAAGAAGTTATGGGGAGCTACAGACATGGACTAGTTTAAAAAATAAAAAAATTAGATTCTGGAAATAACCAGAGAAAATTCTTGTGCGGTCATATAGATTTATTTTGTAGCTTAAGCAGATAGGTGATAAACAAATTCATAATGACAGTTGCCCACCCCAGATTAGCAATGGCCATGCATACAACTGTGTGTATAAAACCAAGTTGATTCCAATACCAGTGTGTAGGTTTGATCACTTCATGAAATTAACTGTGATGCTCTCATGTTAATGTAGTCTAGGCCACCCCGAGAATGTGTTAGTTTGGTGTGTAAAATCCACTGACCATCTCAGCTCAAAACCATATGACCATCACCTGCATAGACAGCACGGCAAATAATATTTTCCCTATTCTAAAGCCAATGGCACAGCAATGTAACACCAAGACACCAACACAAAGACACACAGAAGCTTCCCCTTGGTTCAGATGACAACCTTCCCTACATTTCTTGTGGACAGAGGTGTCATGTGATATACCATGAATTGGTATTCACTCTGAGGGGGACAGAGCTAGCTATACCTAAGTTTGAGCATGGGTGGTTGGAGAGCTTCTAAAGAACTGTTACAGCAAAATTCAGCAGAAATGTTCACTACAGTGACTGTATGAGTACTGAGGGAGTAAAGATCACCTCACTAAAGTGTGGTTCCATTAAGGATTGAGCTGAAGGTACATAGATTCAGGGATCCAACAAGAGATAGGAGGTAGTGCCCTCGTTTATACTGCTCTATGTATACCTCAGTTGGCCATGGCTGCAAAGTCATACATTTACCAAGTATTACAGCTAGGGGAGATCAACTACTGCAGACGTCACTGACCACTAAAACTGTTTTAGCCCAGAGAAACAAAGCAATTTGCTAATGATAGAGCAAGAGGGTAGCAGAGCCAGATTAGAATGTGATATGCTAATCTTCATTCAAGGTCCTAACATTTTTGGCCAACTTTTCAACAAGGAATATGAGATAGTGCAAATATCTTTCCCCCCAAACTTTCCTCCCCGCCAAAAAAATAAACCCCAATGCATTAAAAGGCAAACAAAATACAACAAACACCAACAATGAAAACCTTCAGCTGTGTTCTGAGGGAGGCTCCCTTCTCTGACTCCCTCACATACACACACAATTTGGCAAATGGAGCTTTCTTGTTATATAAAGACAGAACCTATATCTTCAGAAAGACACAAAGATGTTTCTCAGTCCAGGTCTTTGTGTGAAGTCTGGGAAACTGGCTTATTTTCTAGAACAATAGGTGGTTCCGAAATCAGAAGATCATCCTCCCCAAAGGAGTTCTGGTCTGTGTTCACAAAGTTGGGGATGTCAAACTTCATTAGCCTGTTCAGCTCCTCTTCTGCCCTCCTGCTGCCCCTGATGGCTTCCTGGAGTTGCGCAGCACTGTCAATAGCCGTGGTCTGGTGACCAGCTTTGGCCCTGTCCGAGTGTCCCACTTCATTGATGTAGCAGTGAAAGAGAGATCTAGACTCTTCGTTGCCCTGGCGAGAAAATACCTTGTCTGGATCCAGGGGTTTTCCAAAATCTGACACAAAGCTATTCATTCTGAATCTCTTCTCTGAAGACTCTATATTGCTATAAAGAAAATGAAAATAAAATATTACAGCTTATTTACCCACAGGGTCATAGTTTGTTTTGTTTTTTTTTTTCCTGCATATCGGGCAGCCATTACTTCCACTAATCACCACTGAGTGTCCTTTGAAGAGCAGACAGAAAAACATCAGAAATGAGAGATACCACTTTTGAACATGTACAAATTAACTCAAGACAAATGCCCCAAGATGAGAGTTCCTGGATTATCCTAAAGACAGATACTTTGTTAAAGAATCCTCCAATATGCTGCGCATATATGGGTATGCCTCAGTGGATTCTTAAATCTGCTCTATCAGAAGGCTGAGTCAGGAGAACTGCCATGAATTTGAGGCCAGCCTGGATTACACAGACTAAACTATATAGAGACCCTGTCTCAAAAACAAAAACCCCCAAAAGACCCAAAATCAAATTAGCAGTGAATAGTAATGAAGGCGTGAATGAGTGAATAAAATAACTATCAGTCTGATAAGTGCAGGGAAGAAAGCACAGTTAAACCAAAAATCCTGAAGCCCCACTTCCTTTACCACCAGACTTTACAAACTGAACCCAGGAGGACAAGGATCTCAACTATCACAGGGTGGGTAGCATTTACAGGATGGGTACTTGGGACAAAGGGATGATTCACGTCTTCCAGAGTGAGACCGCATGAGATGTTTTCAAATACAGAACAGAACTTGTCAAAACCAGGCTGTGCAGATTATGTTCAATGAATAGGTAATCTCAGTGATTCCTGTTGTTAAATTTCTTTCCCAACACTCAACACAAAGTGCTTATAACCAAATTCTTAACAGGAAGGGGAGAATGGATTCAATTGACAGGTGTGGGCAATCTGATATACGTCGCTAACCTCTAAATTATCAAGAATCAGAGTTCAGAGGTCAGCAATCCTAGGAGCGTTGCATTGCAGCCAGCAGGGGGGAGAGAATTTCAGATCATCTCCTAGTATGACGACCTCCGTAACATCAGATAAGGTATTCCTCTCAGAAGCCTTGGTGATAAATAATAAAACTGCTTAACTAATTTCATTACCCACTAAACAACTGTTGTGAAGATCTAAGTTTTACACATGAGTATAATATTCATTCACTATGCCATTTATTTAGAATTCAGAGATAATGAAACTCTAAACATGTGCTTTAATGCAAATTTGAGTGGTCTTTGTCTTCCAGTAAATGACTTTTTCCACAACTGACACTTTACTTGGGTTTAAAAAATGTTCAAGACCAGGGATGAATGTGCCAGCAATCTGAGACTTAGTAATCTCAAATGTCACCCAAGAAGACTGTAGCTGCATATTGCCTTCAATTTTCAGTAAAGAAACACATACACTGTTCTTAGGATGTCTTTCTAATCTTATGACCCAGTTTCTAATCCATAGGATGAATGTTCCCATGACAGAGAAAAGGGCTAGTTGTGGCCTCATGTTCTCAATTCTGAGACCTGTGGAAAAATAATTGCCTACCAGTACCTACAAGTATTATAGCAGGTAAAGGAGCTTAAAATCAATGTGCCATTTCATAGCTTTAAAACCTATAAAAACCCAAAATCACAAAATCCCAACATCTTCAATTCCACTTTAACTATGCTTATAATTGAAACCAAAGCCACAGCTTCAACAGACACTTGAAAGAATGAGAATTGTAAAGACGTTGACTGAGCTAGCAAGTAATAACATGTTACAACTATTAACCAGAAAGACTGAATATTTCTCAGAAAATTTATATTCACCAAGCGTTTCAGTGCCTTTACTTACTTTTGTCAGGTTCACACTCATTCCACAGTGTGTCATGATAAAATTGAGATCTAGCCAGTGTGTTGGCAAGTTCTTCTGTGTCTTCTTAAGGTTTAAAAGGCTATACCTGTTAATTTTGAGACAGCCTCAAAGCCATGTTTTCCCCACTGAGGTGGGACTCTGTACGCCTCATTTTCAGTTTGGACGTAACCTAGAAACTGCTACATCACTCCAACCCCAGAATAAAAACTGTTCAGACTGTTCTCTTTGTCTTCATTCTTTGTACCTGTGGAATTCTCTGTACTTGAACAGAAATCATTTACAGGAGGACCCATCCAATCCTTGAACACCTGCACAATGACTGTGTTAGTCTCCAGGACACCACTCATGCCCACAAATGTTCATTAACTCCTGACCTCTTCTGCCTGACATCCCTACCTGCTACTCTCACCCCACCTGGGCTTCTCAGTGTCTTCTCCCTCCAGTTCCCTTGCTCTCCCTGTAGTCCTGCAACACAGGAGCTGACTGATTCTCTCTGTGCTTTCCTTCTACCCAATAAGTCCTTCCACCCTCTACTAAATTCAAGTTCTTCACTAATTCCAACTCCACTACTTCCATGGAGACTCTAATTCGCAATGAAAGGAATCTGTCCATCCTCTGCAGTTCTGCTGTATTTTCCTGACCTCTTATAGGGTGCACCCTTTTCTGCCTCATATCAGAGCTGTTTATGGATGGTCTTTTCTCTCCTATATACTTATGTACACATTTTGCTCACTATTGTATCCTTCAAAGGGAATGCGTTAGGGAATGCCACATGCTGAACAGTTCTCAGAGCTTTTCCAAAGCCCTGACTACTATGCGAGGCACAGCCTCCCCCATATTTATCTTTCTGTGACAGAAAGACCAATTAAGTCAGGAGGACAGACTCCACACATCTCCACCTGCAGAGGGACCGCAATGGTAACATTCAACAATTCCCCTAGGGCTGGTGAAGACTTATGAGAGTGTTTACAAATGAAATGTGTGCTGGTGGGCTCGGTTTCTGTCTGCCAATGATGGTCCTCACCCACTCATTAAAAATGGTGGGCAGACCAGCCTGGAATTGTCCCATAATTCCAGTAGTCACTTTCAGGGACATTTAAAATTTGTTTAAGCTAAATAAAGACAAAGTAAGGTGTAAGTTTCTATGAGAAAATAGCCACTACTAACATTTAGGACAATAAGCCCTAATCTTTCTGTATGGTAATAGCTTTTGATTACTTTCACTAGAAGTACTGAATTCAAGGAGATGTCAGTGCTTATGGTGCAGAAAACATTCTGCCACCTCGGAACTATCCTTGGCACACTGCTAGGCCAGCAGTTGATGTGCACTCAGTAATCACCTCTTGAATGATGTGGAATTAAAAGTTAACTGCTGAGGAAAGCTTTAAAATTAAATGAGACACATAAAATAGATGTTCTACTTATTGATTGCAACCACTCACTCTATCTGCCCTTTACCAGCTAGTTCTGGGGCCATGGTCATTATCAAAGATTTTAAGCACTGATTTTTTTTTCACTGAGTTTATTGGTACATTAGGTATACAGTACAGTTACATTCATCATTGGGATCTTGTACCTTTACATGATATATCTTGGTTCTTATTTTCCCCCTACCCCTGCCCTCCCTTCACCCCCTCCACCCCTCCCTATTTACAAAGACTTTGTTTCCATTTTTTTCTTTACTCATATTTTTTCTTTTCCGTCTTTCCTTTCCTCCACCCTTCCCATTTCCCTTACTCCTTTAGCCCTTTTCTTTCTATTTCACATTATGAATTATACAATTTGAAACCTATTTATACTTTTCATTTTTCACACCAAAAGCAATGATATTTTCCTTCTATTAGGTCTAGTTGCACATACCTATCCCTTATTGAGTGCTATACTCAGGTAAATTACAATTCAGGTAAAATGTGATTCCCATTTTTATAAGGCCATACAAAAACCTGTAAAAACACACCTACCTGGATGAGGAGCACTTAGAAATGGCTACAAACTGAGGATATTTAAAGTATATGATGTCTGAGGCTTGCTAATTTTTTAAGAAGTTCAAAATATTCAATATAAAATTGTAAATCCTGGCAGATTTATGATAATGGGGCCATAATGCTCTAAAGAGACAGTATTTGTAGTAAATGGCTCCTTAGCTGAGCAGCAGGAGGAAATGGTTCTTTATCCTGAGTGTCTAAAAGCATCAGATACGAGATTTTCCCCCTTCCACACCAGCAAACATTCTACAGAAAAAATAATCCCCAGCAAAGCTGTGCCTTAAGCCTAAAAGCTTTGTAAGAAAGGTTATGTCAGCTTTATAGTAGTTTTTCTCCCTCTGCATCTATTTTCCTTATGCTCAGGGATATCTGCTTCTCTTAGACACACAGAGGACTACCCTCCCCTACCAGGGTGATCAACTGGGCGTGGCCAGTTCGGAACCAAGTGCTGTGGAAGAGGCCAGCAACACTCCCAGGCTGACATCCCCAGTGCTTTCCTCCCCTGTCACATCAACCCAGGAGGCTGAAGGGAGCAGACAGTACAAATCTCAACAGAAGAGTTTCTGTCTGGTGGTGGCTCGCACCTGTCATCCCAGCACTCGGGAGGCTGAGGCAGGAGGATCGGTGTGAGTTCGAGACCAGCCCGGGCTACATAGTGAGTTCCAAGTCAGTCTCAATACATAGTGAGACCCTGTCTCAAAAGACCAAAAAAGAAAAAGAAAAAAAAAAAAGAGTTTCTGTCTGCCTCTTGCCAACCCTGGCAGGGATGAAGTTAAAGGAAGAATCAACTTGTGTTTTGTTTTACTGTGATTCTAGCAACTGTTACTGCCTTATAACCTAACCTATTGCACGTTCCCTCCCAGGGCTATAGCTTATGCCTCCTCAGACTGTGCAAAAGCATTTAGAGAGTGGCCTCGTGGGATGATCCATTATTTTATTAAAAATATAATAGTTTCTTCTTTCACCTTGCTAGAAGCATGCAGGTTACCATTGACTGCTGCTTTGTGTCTGAGAATCATACAGATCTGTTGCCAAAAAAAGAGATCATCTAGTGGTAAAAGTAAGTTGCCAACTGAAATACTAGGAATGCAAATCTAAGTTACCCAGGGTCACCATGACACATACCATTTGGAAGTGAAATAATCAGAGTTCTCCAGAGAAAGAAAGTCAACAGGATATGTGTATGTTGGTCTGCATGTGTGCAGATTTTAAGGAACTGGCTTGCGAGACTGTGGAGGCTGACCAGCTCAAAATCTGCACAGCAGGCCCAGGCTGGAGCCCCAGGGAAGAGCTGCAGTTCTAGCGCACTGGAAATATTTATTGTTTGGGGAGATGAGTATCATTCTATTAAGGCCATTAACTGACTAGATGAAGGCCGTGCTGCTGCCAGGCTCTGAGGAGTGAAGGGGATATTGGGTGTAAAATGTTAGAATCTGTGAGAAATTCCTTCCATTCCCTCTCCTATGCGTCTCTTTCAACTCTCCCCATTCTAAGTACTCTGGTAAACTGGACTTTGACAGAGCCTCTGGCTGCTGGATGAGAGATGACAAAAAGCAGCAGCAGGATATCTAGTTCTTTATTTTGTGGCTACTTCCTAGAGGTCACATTGGACCAGCTGTGTCCTTTGACCTGAATTTCATTCCTGGCTTCTTCAATCATGATCTCAATCATGAGATCTAAAATGTCTCCTCAGCATTGTGAACCTAGGGCCCTTCCCTTCTCCCTGCCCACAGCCTCTATTTTATTTTTTAAAATATTTTAATCATTTTTGTTTTTTAAATAAAATTTAATGACTTAATGAGAGAATAACAACAATTAGTGCACTGTGTATCATTATCTTCAATTACTCAGATTATAAGATATAGTCAAAAAAGATTCTCTTATAGAGAAGAAACAGATAATAGCAGAAAACTTTCTTTTCAATGAACTGAAAGAAACTAGTAGTATAAATGAAACAAATTAGCATATACATATATTTTTCAAACAATGGAATGGGTAACTTGGAGATTTATCTGAACTTCTTACTTCCTATTTATCCTCTATTTTGCTCGTTATTTATATACATATATTTTGAATTTCTTATGTAAGAGAAACCATAAGATATTTAATCTTATATATCTTGTTGATTTCACTTAATGTTATGTTCTCAAGTTGCATCCATTTATCTAAATTTCTTCATTTATCTTGCTTTATGGCACAGGAGTGCTCCATTATATATAAATACTACATTTTATCTGTTTATCTGTTAATGGATGTATCAACTATTTCTCAAATCTAACTATTATAAAATGTGCCTCTATAAACCTGGGTAAGCATATATCCATGTAATATACTGATTTAAACTCTTTTTTGGGAAGATACCTACATGGGGGTTATCTGTGTCAAATACGAATTTTATGTTTAGGGCTGGGGATTCAGGTCAGTGGTTCGGTGGCCTGCCTTGCAAGTGCAAGGACTCTAGTTCAATCCCCGGTACCAAAAGCCAAAACAAAACAAACAAAAAAACAAATTTTATGTTTAGTTTTTGGAGAAATCTTCACTTTGATTTCCAGAGTGGTTGTACTAGTTCAAATTCCCACCAACAATATAGAAGAGTTCCTTTTCCCCCACAGCCTCAATAGCAGGTGTTGTTATGCCAATTTGAGCAAGCTATCTGTTACCTGGTGGGACCAATTAATAAAGACTTCAACATATTATTTTGCTTTCTTTTTGAAGGATTTGTATAAAAATATATTCTTTAAGACACTTCTGAATTTTTTAAAACCACAACTGCGCATATATTCTGATGTTAGTGTTCAGAAACCGTCCTTCACAAATACTCTTCACTTAATAATTCCTTTCTCCAGTTCAAAACCAGACCAGTGACGTAATGATGAGAATTAGATAATCTGCAGTTTACTTTTTTATGCTAGTTTCAAGGAAACTGTGTTTAACTCAGTTATTGTCAGTAAGTGGTTTAACTGAGTATGTAGTAACAATTACTTCTCTGCTTTTTGAAATAGTTTTAAAAACTAGTTCTCGTCTTATTTTGCCACCATCTTTTTTCACCCCTTTTAATCTAGAAAGTCATCTAAATCCTATCCAGAGTAATGAAAAAATACATTCCAATTAACCAACATTTCAATATAAATATCAGGCCTGGATCAGCATGAAGACTGCAGGAAAGGGCCAAGAACCAATCTCACAAGGCAACACTAACAAAAGGCCAGGAAGAAAGTGGAAACCCACTTCACACATCAAATCTACAACCTGCCTCTACTCTACACTCACTGGAAGCAATCCCAGCCCTGATTGTGGTTCCTCAGTTCCCAGCGGAGCATAGCAGACATTCACAAACAGCCCAGACTTACTCTTGATGTGGGGCACCTGTCTTGGTCAGCAAGGTCAGCACAAAAAACATGAAAATCACGAAAACTGCAAGACCGACCCAAAATCCAATCACAATGGAATCTGTAAGACAATTAACAATGGGATCAGTATTTAACAAGTTTAATGATCAAGAAATTTGAGTTATTTGGAAATGCAGTGGTACATGAAAAATGAGAAGATGTCAACAACCTGACTGTAGAAAGGGAGAAAGAGGGCAGTGTCTACTGCCCCTGGGTTTCTGTCTCAGATAAAACAGAGGCTTAGGCCTCTTGGACTCTGTTTCTACACTTCAGTGAAGAGCTTAGGATAAAATGCAGGTCATCTAGATTCTATTTTGCTGTCTTGAATTAGAAAATACACTATTTTCCTGATTGCTATATTAAATTTAAAATGAATCAGTTCCATAAAATGGAATACTACTCAGCCATAAAGAATGAGAAATTAGATTCATTCATAGGAAAATGGATACATATTGAGGATATACTCCTAAGTGAAATAAATACATCACATATGTGTAAATACCGGTTTCTCTGGTGTGAAAAACTATAATGGTATATAAGATCCTAAAGATATAATTAACAATGTGAAATAGAAAAAAAAGGGCTAAAGATGTAGGGAATGTGGGAAGGGTAGGAGAAAGGTAATAAGGGAAAAGAAAAAAATATGAGAAAAAGGAAATAAAGTGTTTGTAAATGGGGAAGGTAGGAGGGGGTGAAGGGAGGGCATGGGTCTGGGGAAAAAATGAGAACCAAGATCTGTCATGTAAAGGTACAAGTTCCCAATGATTAATGTAACTGTACTGTATACCTAAAATGTACCAATAAACTGAGTGAGAGAAAAAAAATGAATCAGTTCCGATCAGCCCAACTGTGTATTTTCCCTTATACTTAATTCAAGTCCATGTCATTTCTTGCAATGAACGTACAGACACTGAAGTGCTCTTCTTACCTTTTGCTTTTCTTTTCACTCCATCTCTACAAACTTACTTTATCACAGCTCTCATGGTCTTGCTATTTTGTGAAGGATCCTTCAACAAAGATAGACCTAACCTATTTTTCTAGATTGACTCTCCATATGTAGATCACTTTATGCAATGTCTGGTATCCAAGAATACAGGTACTGGTTTTTAGCCTTAGAAATATCATCCCTTTCTTCTAATTCACCCTTACTTTAAATCCTATTTGTGTCTAATTGAATAAGAACATTGTGTTCTTGTATTTACCATAGTTTTTTTTAATTCATTAAGTTTATTGATACATTTTATGTGTTCCATATGATGACATTCAACATTGGGAATTTGTACCTTTACATGATATATCTTGGTTCTTTTTTTCCCCCGATTGCCCTGCCCTCCCTTCAACAACTCAACCCCTACCTATTTCAAAAGACTTTGTTTCCACTTTTTCCTTTTCTCATATTTATTCCTTTCCCTTCTTTACTTTCTCCTATGCCTTCAACTTCCCCTCTCCTTTGGCCCTTTCCTCCCTATTTCACATTATCTGTTTTAAATTTTGATCATTATTTACACTTTCACACCAGAGCAACTATTCAGTATTGACACATGTGCCCTATCTATTTCACTTAAGAATATGACCTCAATATGCATCCATTTTGTTATGAATGTCTCTAGTTTATTGTACTTTATGGCTGAGTAGTACTCCATTTTATAAAAAAAAAAAAAAATGAAACACATCTTTATCCAGTCTCCAGTTGATGGGCAATTGGTCTATATCTAAATTTCAGCTATTACAAACTATGCCGCTATAAACATGGATGCACATATATCACTATGTATGATTCTTTTAATTTTTGTGGGAAGATACCCAGCAGGGGAATATCTGAGTCAAACAGGATTTCTAATCCTGCTTTTGGTGGTATCTCCATATTGATTTCTACAGTGATTGCACCAGTCTACACTCCCACTAAGAATGAAGAAGGGTTTCTTTTACCCCACAACCCCACCAGCATTTGTTATTGGTAGATTTTTTTTTCTTTTTCTTTTAAATATTTTTTATTGGTACAATTTAGATATACAATACAGTTACATTCGTTATTGGAATCATGTACCTTTACATGACATATTTTGGTTCTTATTTTTCCCCATTTCCCTAGCCTCCCTTCTCTCTTTTCCCTTCCCTATTTATAAGGATTTTGTTTCCATTTTTTTCCTTTTCTCTTATTTTCCCTTCCCTTTTAACTTTTCCCCTCCCCCCATTTGCCCAATACTTTTAGACCTTTTCTCCCTATTACAAAATATCAATTATACATTTTGACCCTTTTTTACACTTCTAGTTTACCATACCAGACAAACTATATGGTATTTACATGTATGTCCTATTAATTTCAATTAAAGTATGTCCTCAATGTGCATTCACTTAGATATAAATGTCTCTAGTTTCTTGTTCTTTGTGGCTGAGTAGTACTCATTTAAAAAAAACAAACAAAAAAAAAAACATATTCTTTATCCAGTCTCCAGTTGATGGGCAATTGGGCTGTTTCCAAGGTTTAGCTATTACAAATTGTGCCACTATAAACATGGATGAGCATATATCTCTGTGGCATGAGTCTTTTAGTTCCTTTGGGAAGATACCCAGTGGAGAAACAGCTGGGTCAAATGGAACTTCAATCCTAGTTGTTTGAGGTATTTCCATATTGATTTCCACAATGGTTGCACCAATCTGCACTCACACCAACAGTGCAGAAGAGTTCCTATCTCCCCACAATCCCACCAGCATTTATTGGTTTATTTCTTGACAGCAACCATTCTTTCTGTAGTGAGGGGGAATCTCAGTGTTGTTTTCATCTGCATTTCTCAAATAACCAGGGATGTGGAACATTTTTTCATAAATTTATTTGCTGCTTTTGCTTCCTTGTCTGAGAAATATCTGTTTATTTCATTTTTGAATTGGATCTTTATATTTTGGAGGGCTTGATTTTTTTTTTTTAGTTCTTTCTATATTTTAGATAGTAGTCCTTTGTCTAAGGAACAGCTGGTAATATTTTTTTCCCACATTGTAGGTTGTCTCAGCTCTGCTGGTGGTTCCTCTTACAGTACAGAAGGTTTTCAAAAAGATGAGATCCCAGTTGTTGATTCTTCATGCTACTGAGGATTTGTTCATAAAGTGTTTTCCTATGCCAATGTCTTCAAGAGTTCTGCCTACCTTATCTTCCAGCAAGTTTAGTGTTTCTGATTTAATATTTAGATCTTTAACCCACTTTGATTTTAGTTTAGTGCATGGTGAATGATAGGAGTTTGGTTTTGATTTTTGGCAAGTTGAAATCCAGTTTTTCCACCACCATTTACTGAAGAGGGTATCTTTCCTCCGGTGAAGATGGTAAGCTCCTTGATCAAAGATGAGGTAGCTGAGTATGTTTGGAGTTGTTTCTGCATCTTCTAAATTATTCCACTAATCCTCAGGTCTGTTTCTTTGCCAGTACCATGCTGTTTTTATCACAGTGGCTTTGTAGTATAGTTTCAAGTTGGGGATTACGATACCCTGCTGTATCTCTGTTGCCTAGAATGGCTTTTGATATTCTAGGTCTCTTCTGGTTCCAAATGAATTTTGTATTGTTTTCTCTAGTTCTGTGAAATATACTGTTGGGATTTCAATACTGATTACAATGAATCTGTATAGCAGTTTTGAATGTATGGCCATTTTCACTATATTGGTTCTTCCTACCCAGGAACAAAGGATATCTTTCCATTTTCTTATATGCTCTTTGATCTCTTTAAAATGTTGTAATTCTCAATGTAGAGATCTTTTGCTTCCTTTGTTAAATTAATGCCTAGGTATTTCATTTTTTGGATGCTATTGTGAAAATAATTATTTTCATAATTTCTGTCTCAATGAGTCTGTTATTTGTGTACAAGAAGGCAAATGATTTTTGAGTCATTACCTTGTATCCAGCTACCCTATTGGACCTGCTAATTAAGTCCAGAAGTCTTTTGGCGGGCTTTTTTGGGTCTTCTATATAGAGTATCATATTATCAACAAATAATGACAGTTTAACTTCTTCCTTTCCTATCTTTATTGCCTTTATTTCTTTCTCTCATCTAATTGCTGTGGGTAATGTTTCAAAAACTATATTGAACAGGAGCAGTGATAGTGGACATCATTGTCTTGTTCCTGATTTTAGCATAAAGGCTTTTAGTTTTTAACCATTTCATATGATGTTGGCTGTTGGGTTTTCATAGATAGCTTTTATCAAGTTGAGATGAAGACTATTCCAATTTTCTGCAGTGTTTGCAACATAAGTGGGTGCTGAATTTTGTCAAATGCTTTTTCTGCAACTATAGAGATGATCATATGGTTTTTGTTCTTGGCTCTGTTAATAGTGTATTACACTTACTGATTAACATATGTTGAAACATCCTTGCATACCTGGGATAAATCCAACTTGGTCAGGGTGTATGATCTTAATGACCCTCTGTATTATGTTTCTGAGTATCTTACTGAGGATTTTTGCATCTAAGTTAATTATGGAGACTGGCCTTTAGTTCTCTTTTTTGATTGGCTCTTTCCCTCGTTTTGTAATCAAAGTAACACTTGCTTCCAGGAATGAATTTGGAAATGTTGCTTCCCTTTCAATTCATTGAAAAGTTTAAAGAGTTTTGGCAGTAGTTCTTCTCTAAATGTTTTGTAGAATTCAGCAGTGAATCCATCAGGACCTGGGCTTTTGTTTGTTGGTAGATTTTTAATTACATTTTCAATTTCACTGATTGTATTTGGGGTGTTTAGAATTTTTATATCTTATTTGTTCAACTTTGGTAATTCATATGTATCTAGAAATCTGTCCATTTCTTCTGTTTTCCTTTTTTTTTTTTTTTTTTTTTTTTTTTTTTTAGACAGGGTCTCACTATGTAGTTCAGACTTCCCTGGAACTCACTGTATAGCCCAGGTTCGTCTCAAACTCACAGCAATCCTCCTGCCTCAGCCTCCCGAGTGCTGGGATTACAGGCTTACGCCACCACGCCCGGCATGTGTTTTCCATTTTATTAGATTACAGGTTCTCAAAGTAAGTATTGCTGATCCTCTGGATTTCTGCTGGATCTGTTGTGACTTTACCTTTTTCATCCTGAATTGCATGGATCTGAGCCTTTTCTTTCCTTTTTTTTGATAAGGTTGGCTAAGGGTTTATCAATTTCCACTGAATTCATATTCTTCTCCTAGTGTTGTAAAAATCAAATAATTGTAAATCAGCGTCCATCTGTACTTGAGACTATTACTAAAATTAGGATCAAGAAAAGGCCTGCTTAGAGAACCAGAGACAAAAGGGAGGCTCAACAGAAGGAGAGCACCTGCATTAGCTGATGTGTTATTAAGTGGATAGTGTCCAGGATGGACTTTGAAAGATGGATGGCCTTTCCTTAGCTCCCAAGTTGTAGCCAAAGTTGCCAAAAGTTGTATCAGCTAGGTAGGGATAGGGGTTCCTATAAAGGTATAGGTGTGAGAAAGCTGTGGCCAAAAGCTAAGGTAAATATAACATTGGTGTAAGTGCACAGACCCCAGCAAGGGCCCCACCCAGACACCAGCAAGTTGGGCACTCACCCCTCAGCCAAAAGCCCACATGGAAAACACACACGGAAACAGAAGGCCATCATTCTGAAACCAGGTATTGGTCCAGTGGTGAGCAGCAGAGAAAAAGCCTCTCTCAGGCTTGTTGAGAATTGAAGCCCACTGGGAGAGCAGAGTAGCCTCAATAAAGGTGCAATAGACTGTATTGGTTGAAATAAAAAGACTCTTAAACAAATCTCAAAACCAGACGTCCAGATCACCAAAGGCACAAGGGCCAACAAGAGGGAACAATATGATACTCAATCACTTGGACTCCCTGAACTGACAAGGAAAGAGGATCTGGCAAAAAATGAGAAATAATTTCTCAGATAACAACAGATGTTGTATCCATAGTTAAATAAATGATTAATAACTACAGAGCAGACACATATAAAAAAATAGAGGCGCTTAGAAAGATGATGGAATCCCAGCATAGAAGACAAATGGAATTCATAAAACAGATACAAACACATACCAGGAGATTAAAAACTCAATTGAAAGTTTATACAGCAGAATGAGCCAATGTGAGGATAGAATATCAGATGTAGAAGAAAGAGTTGTGATTAGTGACCAGGAAAAGAAAAGATTTATTACAATTAGCAAGGGAGCACTAGTGATCAATTCAGCAGCTGCTAGATGATGCAAAGACTGATTAGAGTCAACAAAGAAACAGGAGATAGTTCAAATGACATAAAAAAACTGTTCACAGAAGTAATAGAAGAAAACTTCTCAATCAGGGGAAAGGAATACAGATAAGTGAGGCATATAGGACTCCAACTGGCCATGATTGAAAAATCTACACCTAGGAATATAATAGACAAGATTCCAGAAAGCAAACAGAAGAACAAAATTCTACAAGCAGTTAGAGAAAAGAAACAAATCACATACAAAGGAAAGCCCATCAGAAAAACAGCAGACTTCTCTACACAAACACTCAAGTCAAGAAGAGCCAGAGCAAAGTATTTCAAGCCCTAAGAGAAAATAACCTCCAACATAGATTTATGTACCCTGCAAACTATCTTTCAAAACTGATGGAGAAGGCTGGGGTTTTGGCTCCACCACTGCCTCCCAAGCTCAAGAGTCCAAGTTCAATACCTGGTACAAAAAAACCAAAGTCAATGGAGAAATAAGATGCTTTCATGACAAAGATCACCTGAGGAACTTAATGAATACCAAACCAGCACTCCAAAAATATTTAAACAATATTCTAGGAAAAGACAGTGAAAGTCACAAACCCACAAAGCTCAGTGGAATGAATCCATCAGGCAAGACAAGAAATTAAATGTAAAGAGGGAGAATCCTACAAAAGAAAAAGATCATGACAAGGGTAAGTCAATGCATATCAGTTATACACATCAATGTTAATGGTCTCAATTAACCAATCAAAAGAAATAGACTGGCAAAATGGGTCAAGAAGTAAAATCCAATAATATACCACACACAAGAAACATAATTGAAAAATAAACTCATAGACTAAAAGTGAAAGTGTGGAAAACAATACAGGAACCTGAAAAAAAAAGCAGAAGAAGCAACCCTATTTGCAGATCAAATGGATTTCAAACTGAGACTAATGAAGAGAGACAAAGAAGGCCTCTACATCCTTGTAAACGGAATCATCTGCGAGGAAAGGATGACAATCATAAATATATACGTATCGAATACTAGTGTACCTAACTATATAAAACAAATATTAATGGACAAGAAAAATCACATAAGCACTAATATAATAGTAGAGGGATAACTTAATACCTCACTGTCACAAATCAACTAGACAAAAAAAAAAATCAACAACGAAATACTAGAACTCAACCACACTCTTTAACAAATAGACGTAATAGATGTTTACAGAGTGTTCCACCCCACAAAATCAGAAGATACATTCTTTTCTGCTGCACACAGGTCATTCTCCAAAATAGACCACATACTTGCTCATAGAATATGTTTAAGTAAATGCAATGGAATTGAAGTTATCCCCTGTATATAATTAGATCATAGTGCAATGAAGGAAATCAATAGCAAAAGAAACACAAAAATTTCATAACCACTTGGAAAATGAAAGACACACTTCTCACAACCAATGGGTCACAGAGGAAATTAAAGAAGAAATCATACAGCTCTACAATTAAATAGTAATGCCAATACAACATATAGGAATTTATTTATTTATTTATTTATTTATTTTGTACCAGGGATTGAACTTGGGTCCTTGTGCTTGCAAGGCAGGCCACTGAACCGCTGAGCTAAATCCCTGGCCCCAACATACTGGAATTTGTGGGACATAATAAAAGCAGTCTTATAAGGGAAATTTGTAGCAGTGAATACTCTTATTGGGAAAACAGACCAAGGTGAAACAAAGAACCTAATGCTGAAATTTAACCTTCTAGTAGAGAAGAGCAAGAAAAACCCAAAGCACACACAAAGGAGGGAATTATAAAGATAAGAGCAGAAATCATTGCAATGGAGACTAAGAGAACGATACAAAAAATCAATGAAACAGAGTTGGTTCTTCAAAAGAATAAACAAAGTAGACAAACCCTTAGCCAACCTTATCAAAAAAAGGAAAGAAAAGGCCCAAATCCATGCAATTAGGAATGAAAAGGGTGAAATTAAAATGGACCCACCAGAAATCCAGAGGATCATCAGTACCTACTTTGAGAACCTATACACCAATAAGATCGAAAACACAGAAGAAATGGACAAATTTCTAGATATATATGAGTTACCAAAGTTGAATGAATTCTAAACAACCCAATATCAATCAATGAAATTGAAAACATAATTAAAAACTTACCAATGAAGAAAAGTCTTAATGCCTTCACTGCTGAATTCCACAAGAGATTTAGAGAACTATTGCCACTACTGTTTACACTCTTCAATGAAATTGAAAGGGAAGCAATATTCCCAAATTCATTCCTGGAAGCAAGCATCACCTTGATCACTAAAGCACAGAAAGTCCAAACCAAGAAAGAGAACTGTAGGCCAATCGTCCTAATGAATATGAATGCAAAAATCCTCCATAAGGACACTGGCAAGGAGAATGCACATTATCAAGAAAATCATACACCCTGACAAAGTGGGATTCATCCTAGGGATGCAGGGATGGTTCAACATGTAAATCAATAAATGTAATACACTATATTATTAAAGCCAAGGACAAAAATCATATGATCATCTCATGCGGATGCAGAAAAAAGCATTTGACAAAATCCAATGCTCATTCATAATAAAAACCCTTCAGAAAATGCAAATAGAAAGTCATTATCTCAACCTAATAAAAGCCATCTATTAAAAACCAACAGCCTACATCATACTAAATGGTCAAAAACTGAAATCCTTCACACTAAAATTAGGAACAAGAAAAAGATATCTGCTATCACTACTCCTGTGCAATATAGTTCTGTAAACATTAGCCACAGCAATTAGACAAGAGAAAGAAATAAAAGGAATAAAGATAGGAAATGAAAAAGGCCATGCTGATGTAGTTTCAGACAAAAATAAAGAATTGGGAATTGGGCTAGAGGCCATTTGTATTAGATTCTGGCAAAGAACTTTACATTTTGTTGATTCTCTGACATTTTATGGAATGCAGAGTTTAAAAGTAATGAATCAGCTTACTTGGTGAAGAAAATTTCAAGGCAGCACAACATTCAGGTTGTGGTATGGATATTGCTGCCTGTTTCCAGCTAGATTTACAGTGAAAATAAGGAATTAAAAAACAAAACAGAGCGTAAAGTTTGGAAAAACTTGAAATTTTGTTAGAAAGGAAAACATTTAAAGTTGCAGCCAAGGATGGTACAATTTCCAAAAACATTGGCACCATTAAAAAGAAGCCACATGTTTTACACCAGGACAAGAAGAAAGATGTCTTGAGAGCATCTTAGGAATTAGCAAGACTGCACCCATTGGAACCTCAAAGATTTTTATTTGAGAAGACAGGCTCAGGACACTCTTCTTGTATAGGGCTATGCAAAGAATTGTTTTACAGGGATCTGATTCTCCATGTTCTGTTACTGCAATGACCCAGGCAGAATGGCCTGGCTACTACTTCGATTGGTGGCAGACTTTGGCACTGTCCACATGATGCTAGTCTGCAGGCATGCAGAATGCAAGAATGGGATCAGTGGAGGCTTCCAACAAGATTCCAACAGAAATCCTTGGAGACAAGGCAGTGTATGGCAGTGTTAGAGTCACTACAAGCAGCCCCTGAGAGTGTGTTGAATGAAGCTGTGAGAATAAAACCAAAGCTGCAATGAAGACCCAACAGTTACAGAAACCAACGATTATCTGCGAAGGAAAACCACAGCCAATAAACACAGCCAAATGAAGACAGAAGCAGGTGGGCTGCAGCCAGAAAGACTAGAGGTGGGGGTTACCTAGTCCCTTTGGAGCTCACCTTGTACTTCTATGTACCCCAGATGCCAGATATGAAATTATAGGATTTAATGTTTTCCCTGACTTCTTTCAGTCTCGCTTTGGTCCAATCCTTCCATCTGTGCCCTTATTCCTCCCATTTTAGAATGGGAATGTTTACTCTGTGCCATAGCATCTTGGAAGTATTTATCTTGTTCACTGATTTTTATAGGGGCTCACAGATAAAAGTTTGCCTTGAGTCTCAAAGGAAAGTTTCAGCTTGGATTTTGGAGTGCTACTAGAATTGTTGAGGCTTTGGGGACTCTAGAGATAGGCTAAATTCATATTACATTAGGATAGCAACACGAGCCTTTGGGGATTAAGAGGGAATATTATGGTTTAGATCTGAAATGACCCCAAAGGCCAAGTGCTAAAGGTTTTATCACCAGCCTGCTACTGGAAGATGATATACCCTTTAGGAAATAAGGCCTAGAAGAAAGAAGTGAGGCCACTGGTGGCCTGACCTTGAAGAGGATTTAGGGACCCTGCCTCTCCCTCTTTCTTTTTGATTTGCCTTCCATGAAGTAA
Source organism: Fukomys damarensis (assembly GCF_012274545.1). Taxonomy (NCBI): domain Eukaryota; kingdom Metazoa; phylum Chordata; class Mammalia; order Rodentia; family Bathyergidae; genus Fukomys; species Fukomys damarensis. The sequence goes on along the minus strand of NW_022900926.1, from coordinate 49,666,721 downwards.
GCTTCCTTCTAAAATGTATTTCCCATCATTATGCACTACTACCTTTCCACAGGGCTAAATGGCCTTGGACTAAAACTGTGAACCAAAACGAGTTTATCTCAGATAGTTTGTCACTGCAACAACAGAAAGTGAATTAACTCAATTAGGACCTTTTCAGATTTCTCTCTGAAAAGTGAGTAATACACTCACTCACACAGTTTCTCAGCCTGAAATAACATTTATGTGCTGATGATGTTCAAATTTCTACCTTCACCTCACGCCTCTCCCCTATGCCCTCTGTATAGCTGATAAATGTCTTAATTTTAACAGGTTTTAGACTAAGCTCCCAAAGTTCCTTTCTAAAGCCTGCTTTTTCCTTATTCTTTCCCATCTTAATCAGAAGCAATTCCATCCTGCCAGTTACACTGGTCAAAAATTTCTAAAGCATCTCTTACTCTTTCTATTATATCCAATTCCAACTTGCTATTTTTTAAACATATCCAAAATGTATCCACTTCTCACAGCTCTACTGCCTCTCTCTTAGTCCAAACTACCATCACTAGCTGTCTGGACTATGACAATAGCCTCCTGACTGATCTTTGCTTCCAGTTTTATCACTTTTCATTCCTCAGTTGCAGAGTGATCCTAATGAAACCTAATGCAGAGGCCACTCTTCTGTTCTAAACTCCTAAATGACTTCTCATGCTAAAAGCTAAAATTCTTAGCGTGACTTTAAGGCCCCCTTGCTCTGATCCCTAGACCTTCCTGACTTCTCCTAATGTTACTCTGCCTTTTATTTACTCTCCTGGCACCACGCTGGCCTCCATGTTATTCCTTTTAGATGTCAGCTCACCCTTACCATATAGCATTTTCCCTCCGATATTTTGAGGATTAATCCCATACTTTCTTCAGGTATCTTCTCAAATTTCTCATTTTCAATAAGGCCTTTCCATGGCTACACTATTTATATGTTTATCTTTATACCCTACATCCTCATTCCCTAAGCCTTATTTACTATCTGACATAGTTTATTTAGCTAATCTGTTACCTGCCTCTCTCACTTGAATATAAGCTCCATATAAAGGTGTTTTTTTTTTTTTTAGTTTACTGTTGTATCTCCAGTGCTTAAAATAGTGTTGCATAAAACAGGTGCTCAATAAGTGCATTAAAGGAATAAATGAATGGATTTCTACTCTGCTGGTTCCAAATGCATGTCAGATATATGTCTACAACTGAGGATAACAGAAGAATTCACAATGGCTATAGGAGGTCATTTCTCAGATAAAAGACTCCAGAAGTACAGGAATTTTCATTTCAGCAGGCAGAAGAACTTACTGTATCTAAAGATGTGTCTATTGTTCCCACGCATGGCCAGATAGAGTAAATGAAGCTAACTGTTACAGTTGTTCCTATTCTCAATTAATGCTTCTATTTGAAATGTTCTTCTTCTATTCTTTTGAAACTTCAGCTAACCAGTTTTATATTTTCCTCAGCAAAACAATATGCCACACTTGAAGGTCAGAATAATGGATTTTTAAAATGGAAGAGACTGTACCAATGTACACATTACAATAGTTGACTTAATCTTTTCACTTTCCTGTATATCTGGAGTTTTCTTTTTTGTTCTTTTCTATGTCTCATGTTGTTAGGTTTCTGACACTAGGAACATCTATTTAATTCAGTTCTGTGACACTGGAACAGTGAGTGCTACCTTGGGCATTTTTGTACTTTCATGATGTGAATGTCAAAACCAAAGCAATTCTCATTAGTAGTACAGTTGTGAAAGTAAGTACATAATGTATTACAGTACTGTCTACATTTTGAAGGATTTTTTTAAAGCTATAATCCTTTCTAGAATATAGTATGTTCACAAAATATTTTCCCCAGTTGTTTCTGGAGATGTACCAACCAAAATTATAATGACAGACCTGTCTTCTGTGCTCCTAATTTAAAGAAAAAAATAGGATCAAACTAACAAAAAACATCAAGTTGATGCAAAAAGTCACATTATTGGGAAATAAACGGAAATTTGCCTTATCATTTTGATTTCCAGTATAATTTATAATAAGCAAGCATCCTTACCTAAAGGCTCTCCTAGAATAAGAACAGGTTCACACACAGACCACAAAGCCTTCCATCACTGACAGTATATCCTAATGGGTTTATGTACTTTTTCTCCACTTAAATACTAAGAAAGCATCACTAAGCATTTAGTCATTACTTTAAGGGTAAAGGATACATGATTTAGTTAAGGACTTTTGCTTAAAGAACAAAAACAAAAATAGAAAGCCCCACCTGAAACTAAGGGGAGCAGTAAATGGGTACAAGGGATCATGAATGTCAAAACAGGGTAGAGTAGAAAAGAAACAACCAGGAAATAACTAAAACAATGAAGGCACTTTCTTTGCTAAATTTACATCTCTATATTCTAATCTCTCTTGTACTTCCCAATGTGTCCCATCAGTCTGGACAATTATAACCTAAAATTTGTGCAGTGCTATAGATATTCATTATAAAACCACCAAACTCCTCAGTGATGTTTACGGGATGGCCAAGACAGTTCCTGCTTATCTACTTAACACTGGCAGCATCTACTTAACACTTACATTGGCCATATCAGGTTAGGATAAGAATTGAATAGTAGTATTTCACAGAATTTCATTCCTTGTTCTCTGCTGAATCATCAGTCACCCCCATAACATAAAAGAGAATTAATGCCTATAACATGGAATTAGGAATGGCAGCCAGCTATTCTTGTCTGTTACTATGAATACACATAGACTGTTCTCCACAGCTCACTAAAGAAATCTCTTAAGTTTTTCATCAGTCAGAATCACGAAGGTCCCCACATAACACCATCTCTGAGCAATTAAGTCTGTGTGAAAAGGATGTTTTGTGAGGTTTTAGAGGTAGACGACAGAGTTCAGTAGGAAGACAGAAAATTTGGGGGAGGCAATCACTGAAGTAATCACAGTGAGGAACTATGTAAGACTTACATTTATGAGCCTTCAGTCCTTCAAAGGAAACTGGTCCGATCTCATAATACTCATACTCCCAGGTGTAATCAGAATTAGATACAGTCTGCTGGAAGGTTCTGTTAGAAATTAACCTCTGGGCAGACATCTCCACCCTGCACAAATGGAGAAAGGCAAGTGCAAACACCCGTTAATCTATTCACAATCGCACAGTTATGATAATTACTCTTGACCACATTTAGGAATTTAGGAGCAAAAGCCTCAATGGGGTCCTACTCATTAGATTAGGAAGAAGTTCTCAGCAGTTGCCCACACCTCACACCATGTGGCCGTTATCTTTTTATATGCATTCACTAGTCTGCAAGATATTTGAAATCAGATACTACATCTTTTTTTGTGGATTTGCCTCAATGCCTGGCATATAGTCAATGTTCAATAATTAATGACAGAAAAAAGGGAAGGAAGGAGAAAGTATGTCAAAATCTCTGAAAGTACAATTTCAGCAATATCACACATACCCATGTGAGTCTGCAAATCACCCACAGAAAATCAGTAAAATCAGTGTCAACGTGAACTAACTCAGTACACATCTATTATGTATCATTAAAGATGTGCAATCTAAGTATGACAAAGTGAGTGAAGCAAAGAGACATGGACAGCCAAAGCTGCACAACAGAACAAGATCTTCAGTAAAGGACTCCTTATGCCCACTGCTTACCCCTTAAACTTGTCATATATGCAGGATTTCCCAAGTATAATCTTTGTTAATGATGATTATTAGGGACTACAAAATTCTGACTCTTTGGAAGACACTGCACTGGGCAGCCAGGATTCCCAGAGGTAAGTCGACACAACCCGTATCCAATTACTGTGTAGCTACTGTGTACAAGACTGCCCCCTGCGGGGTGGGCAGAGACACCTGAAACACTGGCCAAGATATCACAGACCTTCCTTTGTAATGAGGAAACAGACAAGTAGACACATAGCAGTAATATAAGGAGAAATCTAAGTAAAACACCAGCCAAAACTAAGATTAGCCAAGTAGTCACCACTGCTGCACTCCTTCCTCAAGAGCTTTCTGAAGTTCCAGTTCTCCCCTTGTCACTGTGGGTCAGAGTCATCCACAACTGCTGTAGGGCCTAACTCCCAGGACAGCTAAGGCAAAAACATCACCATCCTTCTGCCCCAATCATGAGTCTCTCCTACGCCCCATCCCTCTTCCCTGTTCTCAGACCTGGGCCCCATAGAAAGATATTCCAAGCCCTCAGCATACATCGTTCAAAGGATAGGTGCTCAGATCCAGAGATGCTTGCCAGTGTCAGAAACCAGAGTGTGATCCTGGGGCCTAGTCAGACAAATCACTCCTCCAAAGGCAGAAAAGAATGTGCCAATTCTGATTAGGAAATAAATCATAAGGAAAGCTGACCTTTCAGTAAACATTCACGCACCTTTCCAGCACCTACACAGAAATTATATAAAACCATTACCATAGTATCATCTTTGGCTTTTTTATTATTTGAACATGAAGCTCTTTCCCTTGATGATAAAATAAATTTCCTCAGGAAATGAATATTAACAATGCAAACTTAAGCAAGACTATCCTCATTGATAATCACTTCCCCTAGCAGAGAAGAACTGTGACAGGGGCAGAGAAGCATTCCAGGGCATAGGTCAGAAATACAGGGTAGAATGGGATAAAGCTAATCTCCAAAGGGGAGTATTAAGAACTCCATACCGTATAGAACAAGACCCTGAGTCAAAATCAGAAGGCCAGGGACTTCATCATTACTGTTTCCATTTGCTATAACTTTAGACTATCATTTCAGCCCAACTTTCCTCATCTGTAAAACTGACCATAATGACCTGAAAATATTATTGTAGTACCATCATCACCTGCCTGGGCCACTTCTTGAGTCTACTAACTTGTTTTTCTGCTTCCACTTTTTAAAAATCAATCAGTCTTTATTATATCTTCCCAGGGAAATAAAAAGGGAAGGGAAGAATCAGAATGTATGTTATTAAGTAATTAGAAATAGGAAATGAAGTAAGCACCCTGGTACAGCAAAATCAACCATAAAATATATATCCCAGTGATGGCATAACCAAAGTTCAAGGGGACTTACTCTGAAGCAGTTGAAGAATGAGGGAAAGCAATCAGTGAAAGAACAGACAAGTTGACACTACAATTCACTATCATACCTGTGGTTATGTAGAACCTGCAAGAGAAGTATGTTTATGTTTCTAGACATGAAAAAGCTGAGGGTGGTAGTTCACACCTGTAATCCCAGCACTCTAGGAGGCTGAGGCTGGACGGCAAATTTGAGTCTTGCCTGGGCAATTTCGTGACTTAGCAAGACTCTGCCTCAAAATAAAAAGTTTTAAAAGATCTGGGTATGTAGCTCAGTGTAAAGGCCCTGAGTTCAATTTCGAATACTGAAAAAAAAATCAAAAGGATAGTATCAAGTGACATTGAAAACTATATGAAGTTTAAATATCAGTGTCCATAAGAAAGACTTCATTGCAACAGAACCACCCGTTTGTCATTATAATTTCTATGGCATCTATAGCTTTGTAATAGTAAAGATGCATAGTTGCAGCAGAGATAGGATGGCCCAAAACACACAAAATACCTACTTCCTACTCTTTTACAAAAAGAGTTTGCCAACCTCCGTTACATACCCATTAAAAAAAATTACCTGAATTTTGTTTTTCCACTAGGAAAATAAAGATAATGATACCTACTTAGCAGAGTTGCTGCTAAGATGAAATGCAATGTTGCATGAAAGGACTCAGTTATAAGGAACAAATAGTAGCCAGCACTGCTATTATTAGCTATGACATGCTGGGATGGGACAGAGAAGCCTAGGTTAATTCTGCCACACTTGCTACCAACTTCTCAACCAGCCAATTCCTATTAAATTTACCATGTGGTTATTTGATCCATGTGCATAAAATTATAACAAAGATGTACTGATGTAGATTGTTTAAAAGCCATAAGATCAACATTTATATCCTGACATTCATGCACTCTACCATATTTTTGAGTTGATGAGTTTTTTTGAAAGGAAAATAAGATAGTCTGAATTAATCATCCTTTTTTAAAGGCAAATAAGATTAAAGTCTAGTGTGAGCATATCATTTGTGTCGGAAATCGACATTATACTAGGGAAAAGGAGGCACTAGGCTTGATGTAGAACAGCAAAGTAGTGACAAGTACACAAAACAAAGATAATCAAGACAGGAAATGTTTTCCATCCTCCCTACAAATAGCACACCTCAGGCACAAACCAGCACTCACACAATAGTGACCTGCAACCCTGAGGCTACCAAGATTCACAGAACCTGCAGGTCGTTCTGCTGCTCCCTCAGGTAGAAAGCAATTGTAGCACCACTCTCACAGGGCCAGCTAGGGATGGGTGAATAAAGTTTTTTTGTGTTAGAGTCAGCTATCAGGCAACATCAACCACCTTCGTACCATACAGACAATGATTTTTTCATTTCATATTTTCTTCTGCATCTTTCATTTAAATAAACTAACTTAGGATATATTATCAAATTGTACTACAATGGGGGCCAGGGATGTAGCTCAGCAGTTCGGTGGCCTGCCTTGCAAGTGCAAGGACCCCAGTTCAATCCCCGGTACCAAAACAAAATAAATTGTACTACAATGGGACAAAAGTTCCATGTGCCAAGGTTCTGAAAGTGGACAACCATATCGAGAGATGTGCAAAGTTCTGCAAATAAATGGAGATAGAATACATAAATATCAGAGCCCCCCCCCGCAAGATCCTGGAAAAATGCAGAATAGAATATTAACCCTTCTCTCCCCAGACATCTTGGTAGCCTCCACAAAAAAGGAAGGACTTTTGTTTTTTACTGGCTATTTCTTTTCAGTTCTTACAACCCAAAGGTAGGTTTGGAGGACAGAACTTCTGGCCTCTCCTTTAAAACAGGCATCTAAGTGCCCTTGAAACAGCCTACAGGCAATATTTCATCCAAGTCTCAAGTTAGTCAGCTACGGCATCAGATGCCCAAAGACAAACTGCAAATAGAAGGCTATGGTGAGACAGTATTTTGTATCATGCCCATTACTGATACCAAGGGTTGCCTCTCTGAGCTTTGCTGAAACACACTAAATATGAACTGCCAGCATGTCTGGGTAGCAGTCCCCAGAGTCTGATAGTCTCACCACAGCAAAGTGCATCTGGCAGGTCTGGCTCAGGAGCAGTGAAGGCAGTCTGGCATCAAGGCTCACTCAACGGGGTGCTAAAAGCTGGCAGCTGCTCTCTTGAGCTCAACAAACAGGAAATCGCAGGGCTCTGCAGGCAGCTGTCCTCTGTCCCCTGCTGCTCCTGAGCATGGCATGGAACCCTGCCAAGATGTTCTTAATGTCAGATTTTTCTATAGTATTAAAGTCATTAAGAATAACTTCGACAGGAAATATATCCTAAACAAGCTTCCTGGAACAGCAGCAGCAAAGAGGGAAATTGCTGTTCTGAGCAGCCACAAGCACTGCTGCCAACAAAAATGCAATAATGAAAATTAAAATTACATCTGAAAGCCATACTTAAAAAGGAAGTTTCCTTTCCTACATGTATACTAGGTAGTTTGAGCCAGTCTCTGAGGGCTTCAAATCCAAGCAGTGAAAGGTTGATTAGCAAACCTCAGACACCTTTCCCAAAACTATCACCCTTTCTCTCATCCAGATTCCAACACTTTCATCCTCTCTTCTGACTATCCAACCTCTCTTCCTCCAACCCAGGTTTCCACACCACTCCTGGGTGTTCTCCCATCATATGTGAGTGCAAGTATATGCATACATGTATGCACGTGTGCATGCGCACACACACAATAGTGTACCCAGAAAGGTATCCTAAGAAGCTTTGGCCCATGTCACTGATCCATACACCCACAGTGACCAGCTTGTACAGAGAAAGACCTAATAGCCCATTCAGAGTTGAGATCAAAATTCCTGATTGCAGTGATTCTCTCTCGCTCTCTCTGGAAATAGCCATACTACCAGGACCACCAATCTCAGTTCTAGTATGGGCTATAAAGTTCTCTTTCATTGGTTACCTGCTCTTCTTTTCTTCTTCCTCCTATTTTCAGGAACTGCTGTCCCTAGCACAACACACAGAAGTTATCTCTTGACTTATCACCTTTTGTCTTCTCGAGCAAAGACACTTGAGAAACCAAAGTCCAGACAAGCTGAACTTTGGTAGCTCCCCAGCCTAAGGGCAGAACCTAAGAATCATAATTTCTGTAGCTTAATTCTCTCATTTCACTGAGGCATGATCAGGCACACGAGAGAAGGCTGCTTGTGCATACAGCTTACCAGTGTTTAGGTAGGTGCACACAGGGAACATGAGACTAGAAGGTTATGAGTCTGGCTTCTACTTAAACCAGAACTAGCATCTCAATAAGGCAACACACGCCAGCAAGGAGTCACACTTGACCTCTTGAGTGAGAGCTTGTACAGTGTCCTCCCAGGGCAGTACTCACATTATGCTGATGGGTCTTTGTCCCCAGTTCACATGGTCACATTTATAGGACCCATGTAAATGTCTACTTCCTACTTACACTTGCTACTTTCACTCCCAAGTCTGCTGATTCCTTTTGTTAATAAGAAAAACTTCAGGTAAGATAAATTTAACAGAACTTTGAGTGAGCTAATCATGATTTGTGACTCCACCCTTACGGCCAGAGCAGGTTCTAAGCACTCTGGCAGGCAAGAGGGTCAGGCAGCCTATATGGATAGAAAGTGGAAGTGAGATCCAAAAGAGATCATAAAGTTATGTGAAGTAAGTCAGACACATAATCTTAAATACCACATGGTTTCTCTTATATCAGAAATCCAAATATAAATAAAGAGCAAAATAAAAGATAGATAATAGGCAATAAGGAGACAGATCTTTTACAGAAAGGAAGGGGACCAAGAGATGGAGTGGGAAGGGAAGAGAGGAGAAGGGACAAAAAATTAAGACATGTAATATACATATACCAAGTCCCCATGATGAAAGTAGTCATTATGTATTGCAAACATGTACTAACAAATAAAAATTGAAAAACAGAAAGCAGAAGTGATCTATTGAGACAGCTTAGTGTGAGGAGACAGTGTTTGGCCTTGCTTCAGACAGTTGGCTGCTTTCAAAGGACTGAATTGAAGCTCAGCTGCTATGACTGACAGAACCTCAGCTATTTGTTACAGGAGTACTCTGAAATTAGACTCTCCATTAGTTCACATATTAAGTTAGGTTGCAATTCATTCCACAAGGACTCAAATGTGGAGGCATCCCCAGGTAGAATTTAGTTCAACACACTTCCATGCATTTATTTTAAGTTCACAACTTCTTCACAGGGCGATTTTTCTTTCCTCCAATTAGAGGTCATGTTTCCAAGACTTTGGAGTCTTCATCTGACTACTGTCCTTTGACAAGTGGACATGCTTCCTCTATCCACTAGTCGCTTAAAGAGGAAAAACCATTTGGACCTCAAATCAATTCCTGTGGTTATGCACTGTGCAACTGAATAGTAGTAAACTGGCCAACAGGTAAATTTTCAATTTAGCATTGTCTGGCTCTTTAGTATTCCCAAGTTCAGTCCAGAAAATGTCAATTAACTAAATTCTTGGATGCTAGGACATGATAATTGTCCTTGAGTTTTGGAGGTATTTTTGGAGATGGTAACATCTTTCCAATACATCATATTAGAGGCTAGAAGAAGACTGGATTAACCAATTGTCCCATAGCCTTCTCTTTTCCTTTGACCTGTTTTTCAGTCAGCACCATCTAGATAGAGACCTCTTCTGTTTTGCTCCTTAGTGGATTCTCACCAATGCATGCTATAGTTTCAGTGTTGATGTCCTCAATATTCATATATAGTGGAACCTCAGTTCACAAATGCTTCCTTTCAGGAAAAATTGGGTTCATAAACAGAAGCATTCAGCAAAAATTTACTTCTGTTGCTCTGCATCAGGTGACGAACACAACTGCAGCCATCTTCCCCAGAATCATGGAACAAACTAAGTTTGGGAAGTGAGATGTCACTGCATTGGAACCCAGTACCCCCATGCGATTATATTGAGATTGGCCTCTTAGAAGGTGATTATGTCAAGAGAGCTCAAACTTCATGAATATGCTTAGTATCCTTGTAAAAGAAGCTCAAGTGAGCTTAGCCATGCAAAGACACTACAACAAAGTACTTCATTTATGATGCAGAGAGCCATAACCAGACACTGAATCTGTTGGCGCCTTCATCTTGGGTTTCCTAAACTCTAGAATTGTGAGCAATAAATTATCAATCTGAGGTCTTTTATTTTAGAAGCATGAACAAACTAAGACACTGCACAAGACAACTAATAATAATTAATTGCAAATGCAATTAACAAACCACCAAATTATTGTCTTCTACGTCTCCCTCTCAACGCTGTACCTGAAAGTAGCAGTCTCGGTTTAATAGTGACCTTCACCTGGACATCAAGAAGAACGTCATGCCCATAAAGGAATAAAACTTCTGAAATAAGTTATAAATCCTCCACTTGGGGAGGTTCTTAAGACAAGGCATGGGCTGAGAAGCACGTGGGGGTTGCAAACACAGTGCACCCAGCCAGGTGAGGAGTGACTGCACTTTGGCCTGTAGGTTCAGAGAGCGATTTTCAGCTTTGCAGGTGTGAGACCTTACAGACTGAGCCACATTACCTAAGCGTAGAGAATGACATAACTAGAGCATTCATTTGTTGAATTACAATAAGAAATAAATAGCCAGACCAAGGGTTTGGCTCAGTGGTGCCATGCCTGCCTGGCAAGCACAAGGTCCTGGGTTTGATTTCTGGTCAAAAAAAAAAAAAAAGAAGGAGGAGGAGCAGGAGACAAAGAAGAGGAGGAAGAGGAGGAAGAGGAGGAGGAGGAGGAAGAGGAGCAAGAGGTAGAAGAAAAGGAGGAGGAGGAAGAGGAAGAAGAAGAAGGGTGAGGAGGAGGAGGAGGCAAAGGAAGGGGAGGAGGAAAAGAAATACAATAACCAAGCAGATCAGGGAACACGTCTCACGTGGTGTGACAACAAATTTTAAGGTCAGAAGATTAGCTGGTGAATGTGGAATCAGGACAAGGGAGTTAGGTAACACTCACTCCTCTACTTACTGCATGTGTCATTACTCTACTTTCTTGTATCTGAGTACCAACATCTTGTTACCAACACAAAGTTAGGGCCCCTATCACAAAAAGGTCATAGCTTAACTCCTGCCTCTTTCCTTTTACTTCTATATCTGTCCTTTAAAAATTCTAGGCCTGTTGAGGGCACAAGTAGAATTCCAAGACAACAACTAATTCTATTATGGTCAGGCTTGCCAGGTTTCTGGCACAGTTTCTTTTTGCTTTATTCCTGAGCCTTCAGTAACAGCACGTATAAAACAACTAAAGCCAAAGAACCAGCCACCAAAAAGCATTGCTTCATGATAAAGTATCACTTCAAAACCACCAGGAGGGCTATTTTCAAAAATCAGAAAAACACAAATGCTAGAAAAGATGTAGGCAAATGAACTTTGGGCTGCATGGTATAACAACCATGGAAGACAGTATAGGTGGCTCCTCAACTTAAATAAAGAATCACTATGATACAGCATCTCCACATCTGAAAAGTACCCAAAAGAACCAAAAGCAGGGACTCAAAGATACTTGTGCATCCATATAATAGCACCATTATTACAACAGCCAAAAACTAGAAACAATCCAACTGTCCATTTATGATGAATCGATAAACAAAATGTGTTATGTAAATCCAGTGGAACATGATTAATCCTTAGAAAAGAATGAAATTATGAAACATAGATGAAGTTTGAAAACATTATGCTAAATGATATAAGCCAGACACAAAGGCTCAGATTTTACATGGTTCCATTTATATGAGGTAACTAGAGTCAAATTCTTAGAGGTATAAAGTAGAATAGTGGTATGAGGGGTTGAAGGTTATGGGGGAAAGGGAAGTTACTGTTTAATGCATAAGAAGTTTCAGTTTTGCGGTAATAAAAAAGTTCTGGAGATCTATCCACCTGTAAGGAAACCCTTCTCAACCAGTAGGGTCAAGAAAAGATGGAAAATATCTGTGCTGAAAGTACATGACTGCTTTCCAAATCCTCCTTTTTATAAGCCTCACCTTCTGTTGTCCCTCACTGTCATTAGCCCAGCTCATTTCAGCAGCACTGTTACAGATTATGCTAAACCCCACTGTGTATAAATACCACATTTATCCACTCATAGGTGGTGAGCATATACATTGTTTCTAAGATTTAGCTATTATAAATTTTGCTGCTATAAATACAGGAATGCATGTATCCTTATAATATGATGGCTTTAACTCTTTGGGAAGTTACCTAAAAGGGGGATAGCTAAATCCAACAGAATTTCTATTTTTAACTTTTTGAGGAATCTCCACTCTGATTTCCATAGTGGTTAAAGTAGTTTACATTCCCACCAACAATGTAGAAAGGTTACTTTTCACCCATTTCCTTATACTACTCTGCCATAAAGAAAAATAAACCTGAGGCATTCATAAGCTAATGGATGCAATTGGAGAACATAAGTTAAATTAAATAAGTCAGACACAAGCTTGAATATCCCATGGTTCCTCTTACGTGAGTAAGATCTATATCTATCTATATCTGTATCTAAAGCAAAATAGTAAATACAAAATAGTGAGAAGTTCAAATAAATCCCCAAATTATCTATGTTATTTCAAAACTATTTTAAAATAAATGCTAATTTGTTTCATTTACACCACTAGTTTCTTTTGTTCATTGAAAAAAAAAAAGTTTTGTCCTTTTATTTGCTTGTTCTTTGTAAGAGAGTCCTTTTATTTATGACTTGCACTGTTAGTAACATTTTGACCATTCTTATAAGATCATTATTCACAGTATATTACATATGGTTATAGTATACATAACCATTATTATCCTCTTATTATTTTGCTATGAATTTTTTTCATAGAAGAAGAGTATATTTTGTATTTTCTTTTTAAAATATCTACTTGTGTCACTTTAAAATCAGGAAAAAAAATTAAAAATTATTATAAGCTCTTAGGTCCTTTCTTGGGGTTAACATTTAAAGTTAGTGGGTTCTAATGCTAAAGAGAAAGCAACTTTATCTGATTGAACTGGCCTACTTGCTGGGAATTTTTTCTGGAGACCAGCTGGATTTTGCAGACCTGGGTTGAGAACAATTTTATTTTGTCAAGTAAGGAAATTTTTTTTAATTCTCATTAAAAGTTATCATTTCATAGCTAAAAAGTCATCTTAAGCATCCCACAAATGGGATAGATACATTTCATAATAAAGGCAGCTGTCTCCCAGAGAGGTGAGCTGCAGGCTGCGATCAGTATTATCACAACATCCAGGCACTTCCTTGTGGGCTTGCACTACACTGCCTCTGCCCGCTACATTCACATGATAGTGATTGTCACAGCTGAAATGCTCTCCTCCTCTAAAAGCAAGAGAGAAGGAATGAAAGGAACATTGTGACATTCCCACCAGACCTACTATTAGGTAACCAAATTCCTTTCCATGTATCATTAACTCACTATGTGTATCTTTTGTATAAGTTATGGGTGTGTACTTGTTGTACACATATGTGCACACACACATGAGTATATATAGATAGATTTTTTTTGGAGACAGAATCTTGCTATGTAACCCAGGCTGGCTTTGAACCCACAGAGATCCTCCTGTAATTACAGGTTTGTGCCAACATACCCAGCTATAGCCAACAGACAGACAGGCAGACAGACAGACAGACAGACAGATGGGGTGTGTTGTGGGCTGAATTGTGTTCCTTTCTTTTGGGTTTTTTTGTTTTTGTTTTTGTTTTGTTGTTGTTGTTGTTTTGTACCGGGGATCAAACTCTGACCCTTGCGCTTGCAATGCAGGTGCCAGAATCACTGAGCTAAATCCTGGGCCTCTGTTCCTTTCATATAGTACTACAGAAGCCCTAACTCTTACTTCCTTGGAATGCGGCCACACAGTACTTGGAGAAAGGGCTGTTAAAGAGGTGATTAAGTTAACAGGAGGCTATTAGGGTAGCCCTGACCCAATCTGACTGATGTAGGACACGGAGAGAGGCACTAGGGTGCATGCATGGAGGGACAATCTTGTGTAAAGCAGCAAAAGTGTGGCTATGTGCAAGGTGAAGCTTGGAAAACACCCTACCCTCAGAGGAAACCAGTCCTGCCAGCAACTTGGTCTTGGACTTTCAGTCACCAGAACTCTGAGAAAATTAATTTGTTAAGTGGTATTTTGTCATGACAGCAGTAAATTTATATAGGTGCTGAAATTGTGTTTGGGAAAACAATGTTCGTTTTAATGAGTTACACTGCAATGAGAAATTAAACTTTGTCATTTTACTGAGTTAAACTGAATTAGAAAATCCACTAAAACTGATGTTATTCAAACCACTCTTGCTTTGACTGAACAACACATACATTTTTGAAAATGACTTTCAAAATGTCATTAATCCATCTCACTGCATGCTATCTTCAACAGATGCATTTATTAAGTTCTCATAAACCTTCCTTTTAAGGAGAAAGGGCACTGATTTTGAACATGCTAAAATTAGTATGAGTCGATTCCGATCAACAAGAATATTTTAAACCCTATGAGCTTAACTAAGAAAGATTTAGTGGAGACAAAAAATTGAAGGCCATTGGATCTACCCTCTCCTCCACTGAATTTCACCCTATCCAAAACACACAAACACACACACACACACACACACACAGGGGTGGTGAAGGGATAACACAAAAGTCTCATGACAAAGACAATAGGTACAATGGCGTCATTAAGAAATGGGGGTTCACTGCAGTACAAGAGACAAGAGCCTGGGCTGGGCACCCTCAAAGATGGTTCTTGGAGGCTGTGCTTGCCCACCCTCTTCTCTCTGCCATGTTGGACTTTCGCCTCCCTTCTCTCCAGATCCTGCCTTCCTTTGAGGGTAGAAGTCAGTCACCACATCCTCCATGGAGTCTGATCCAATCCCATGAGGACCTCTCTTTCTTCTCTCAAATCCCATGGTATAGATTACTTGAACCCCTCCTTTTAACAACAAGACAGAATAAATCAGACTCCCTAAAGATCAGACTGTCTCCCACTGAACTTGCATACTGATGTACACAGGTGCTATTCTGAAACAACACGGCCAGGTGAATGAAACTTTAAAATTAGTCCATCATAGAAATGGGGATTTAGCTCAGTGGTTCCGGCAACTGCCTTGCAAAATTAGTCCATCATATAAGAAATTTGCTATACTTTAAATTTTAATCAGTGGAATCCTAATGAGATAACTGATATTGTGAAGTGGGAAGAAAAGGGCTAAAGGTGTAGGGAAAGTGGGAAGGGTAGGGGAAAGGTAATAAGGGAAAAAATATGAGAAAATGAAAAAAATGGAAATAAAGTATTTGTAAATGGGGAAGGGAGGGCAGGGACAAGGGGAAAAAATGAGAACCAAAACCACCTGTCATGTAAAGGTACAAGATCCCAATAATGAATGTAATTACTGTATACCTAAAATAAAAGAAAAAAAATAATCAATGGAGTTTTTGAAACATGCAATACAATAAGACGCTGGAGAATAAGACCAGCCATATCTTAAAGCACTTTGAGGATGGCTTTCCAAAGAAACCTATTTTGTATTTCTCACTCGTGGTATCTGTCTCCAAGAATCACACACCATTCTTGACAGCCCCGAGCTAAATCATTCTTTTGACAAGCAAAAGAAAAAGGAGAGGGACTAATCTGCCCATCTCTATTCCACAAAGATATAAATTAAAGCACTGATTTATTTGACAGATTGAGACAAGCAACAGGAAACTTCAAATTTCCAATAGTCATCGTATTTTCCTTGGTCTGGGGTTCTGAAACCAGGATTCCTGTCTTTCTAGTTTCTTCTCCTAGTCCATCCACAGACACATCAGCAGATGGCTGATGACAAAGAACTGGGCTGGGTGGAGCAGGAAAACTAGGGCCTCCTCCCCTTAGAGGGAGGGCCCGGCCAGAAGAGAATTAGGGGGCATGGTGAAGCAGGGAACTGAAAGCAGGTTCCTCACCTTGCTTAGATCAGAGGGTGCCAAATAGGACCTCATGTCTTCAAACATACTTGGTTCATCTTCCTGGAGCATCAATTTTACAAGTAAACCTAGAGGATTACTGTCTATGTTTAATTAATAATAGAGATATGTGACAGGATAAGCTATACTACTAAGCGAACATTCATGACCCCTACCTCTGCTTTAGACTCCCAGGAATGAGGGTTAACTTTTTTCTTCCATGGGGCTAATTTAGTAGAAATTTTAAAACACTAGTTGGAATATAGTGTCAGTTTATTTGACACAGTTTTTAGATTTTCATCCTAAATTTCGGCTCCTCTCTTCCTCTTCTTTCCTTTCAATCAAAAGAGAACTACATTTTCTGAAGAATGTAAACAAAGGCTTGTAGAAAGACAGTTTAAGTTTACAATCACGGCCTCTCACTCATCTCCTAAGTTTGCCTTCTCCAGCCCAGCGGAGCCCCAACCCACTTGCTGGTCCATGGCCTTTTAAGAGTTGGGCCACACAACAGGAGATGAGTGGGAGGGGAGCTGGCCAAGATCTTCACTCACAACCTGTCCCCATCACTTGCGTTACTGCCTGGGCTCCACCTCCAGTCAGATCAGGGACTGCATTGGATTCTCCCAGGACAGGGGTGGTGAACCTATGGCACCTGTGTTATTTGTTTTTGTTTTAAGACAAGAGATGTTAATGTATGACTTATTTTTACTAAATTAAAACCTCACTGTTTAAGTTTAATTGGAGTGTTGGCACTTTGCAATAAATAAGTGGGTTTTGGTTTGCTGTTTGGGCACCGGTCTCTAAAAGGTTTGCCATCACTGTCCTAGGATCTCAGACCCTAATATGAACTTTGCAGACATACAAATTATCAAAAAACCTCCACCCTCACCTCCATCCATGGGAAGATTGTCTTCCACGAAACTGGTTTCTAGCATCAAAAAGGTTGATGACCATTCAACCAGGAAACTCACAACGAGCCCTTAGGGTACACCGCCCTAGGTTGATCGGCCTTCTCACAACTGTTGCTTTTGCTGTTGCCAAGGACATGTGTGAAGGAAACAAATGTACCTTTTAGGAGAATAGTTATTTGACATTTATAAATTATTTTCACTTGAAGGATTATGAAGTTTTACTGATATTCTCTAATCAGGCAAAATTAGGCAAATCTTGATAACAGAAATGGTCAACAAACCTAGAATTTTGACTTCCACAATTACAGCATCTTATAAAGAATTCTCATTTTCTGTTTTTTTACTTCACATCTCAACAATATTATAGTGGATTGAGGAATCATGTTTGTGAAGAAAAAGAAGTGAAAACACACACTTTTCCCCTCTTTCAGGCATGAGTAAGCATTTTTCATACTCCAATGAAGAAAATAAAGTTATTTTGGTTCCCAACATAAGTCGAAAATAACATGACCATCTTATCTGGAAGTTGGGTCTCCAAAATAATAAAATCTTGAACATGCCCTATTCCTTAAAACAAGAAAATAAAACTCAGTTTGCTATGGTAATGGCTGGATATAATTCATGTACTTTGGGAAAATGAAATCATGCAAGAAAGTTCAACCATGAACAGCAGACTAATGTACACTTGAGATGCTGGTAATTTTGTGATGTATTCTCCATTAAGTATTTACGTGATTTTATTTGAACCAGTCTTCTAAAGAAGTACTCCTTTGCATACCAGGCAATGTTTTCTTTTCTAACTGCTTCTGTCTCTTAATCTTTCTCAGAAGTTAATATAGCATCAGGCAAATAACTTGCTACTCTTTACGACTTTAACCCAAATATCCATAACTAGCCTATACTCTAAACTGGCATAGCTTTCAGGGCATGATCAAAGTTCCATTTTATTTTTATTTCCATCATCTCTTCAAATGTATCCCAGGGATTTATCTTCCCTGTCCTCACAGGAATACTGGGGCAGATTCCACAACTCTTCTATTTAAATAATTACTTCAGAGACCAAAAAGAATTAAAATGTCCAGTCTTGGACAAAAAGGACCTGACCTGGTTATAATGTGACATCTGCCCAATCGTGGCAGGGTCCTGCTAAAAGTCGCCTCCTGCTACAGGTGGGGGGGAGGCTGGCTTTCTTCTTCTTCTTCTTCTTCTTCACCATTCGCTCTCCTGCTGGCCAGTTTCTCACCTCTCCAGATCAAGGAAGGAAACAGAACCACATTCAATGTCTTCACCTTCCTTCTGCTGGCTTCTCATTCCTTCTTCTGCCTCTGAATCTCTAGAAATCTGCTGCTGGAATATCCTCACCATTATCTAGTTCTCCTTCCTATACGGCCCCACTTGGGCCTCCAGGAAATCCTCAGGCATCCTTTGCCTGCCAAACTTAGAAAAAGCAGGCAATCCAGCTGCCCAAGACACCTAATGAGCCTCAAATACAGGCAGGAAACACTTGTACACCTCAATTCGTGATCCATAATCCCTATTACTAGTACTAGGCTTATGATAAAGTGCCAACACATTTCTCTTAAGACATCTTCCCAACAACATCTTTCCTTTCAACCCTCATGCCTCACCCTCCACAGAACTAAAGATTGAAACCTGCCTTGCTTGCTACCTTCTACCACTGAGTGGCATCCCCAGCCTAACCCCTCAGATTCTTGAAGTGGCTAGTGGTTTCCCAAGTTTCCAAAATGTTCTCAAATATCTCTGCTGACATTTCTGCTCAGTAGTCTAGCATTTTCCTTTGGAAATCCATAGTACTTGAAAGTACACCTTAGTCAAAACTTTAGTACCCTATTTTATTGAACACACATGCACAAATGTTTAGGATAGACTGTTGATTTCCAATTAAAGTTCATTTTTACTCATATTTCTAATAAAAATTTCAACATTCTGAGGGCACTTAGGGACATCAAGTCCAACACATATACACACACTCAGTGGTGAGTCCTACTTTTCCTCAGTTTTAAAGATCACACATCACTGGCTTGACTTCTGGTCCTAACTCTACTACTGGAAACAAACCTACTTCCTGCTCTTCAGATATCTAGACTGGTTTCCAGAACCTGGCCAAGAGTCCTCTCTGCCAGCTTAGTGCTCCTTATTCTTTGGCCTATGTCAGACTTGTTTTCTAGACCTATTTACCCTAGATAGCCTGAACACCTCCCCTGTCCTTTACACATATGGGGCTCAGAATGAAATAAGCAGTAGAGTAGACTCTGGGTTCTTTTGATCCAAACACCACAGGGAGGGAGCACATGGTGGTGGCCAGGGTCCAAGTTCTAATTTCAGCTCTACTATTTATTAGCCATGTGACCACAGGAAAGTTATTTCATTTCTTTTTCCCTTAGTTTTTTCATCTATTAAGTCGGAATGGTGATAATTACATTTCCTACTTATAGGGTTGTCCACAGGGGCTGATTTAAAGTTGTAAACACTCCTGACTATGCCTGACAACCAACAAGTCCCACCAAATGTCTGTAAGAAAAGGCATGACCTGATCGATGAAATCCGCAGTGGCTCCTGAGCAGCTATTCACACAATGGTTCATTCAGAGCTCACAGGCTACTGAAACTCCAGGGTGTTTCTTTCACATGAACTGCTGTTCAGTAGGGTTGCTTTATCTTTTGCTGTCTAAATTGACTCTGAATCTTAGTGCAGAAATAGACCTTTAACCCCACTGTGAGCCCACTATTCCAGTATTATATTCTCTTGTCTGGATATAATAATATGGGTCCCAGATTATCCTCCCAGATTTATAGTTGCTGTAACTCTGCTCTATGTCCCTTCTATGTCTTTATTTTGGTGAGTGACATAAAATACAAGTGATAGAGACAAAGCCTTATTTTATTTCACCCTTTCCCCTCCTTACCCTTAGCTATGGAGAATGACTATCTGAAATGCTTCTGCAAATTAAAATAAATAAGTAGATTAATTAAATAAAATGCTTCTGCAAAGACGAGACACACTAAACATTGTCTACTAATGGGAGGGGTGACTATGATTTATCTTCAGGTCTTTGGTTTAGGGAATCTCTCTTGGTAAAGTGGAAATAACCAAAGGATCCTGTGCATTAGGAACACCTAGCCAAAGTATTGTCACCCTAAAGACATGAGAAAGTCAAAAGGAAAGAATTCAAAATGAATTCTCATTGCTGAAATATATCAGCACCTGGCAGTCCACAGAAATATGGAGAAGGAAATTCACGTTTTGCAAAGGTCCTGATAATGGTGCTTGCAAGGTAGAAAACTACTCCCACTGTAACCTGGGGTTAGTCTTGGGGTCTGGATGGAGGCAGCCAAGGCTAGGTGTGCAGAGGCAGCAGAAGAGACAACAGACACATGGAGTTCACAAAGCAATACTTACCCTCACTCATCCAATGTACTCTGATTTTTCCTACTAAGTTTTATGTTTTAAAGTATGACTCACTTGACTGGTCTCATTACCCAGTGAGTCATAGCTCACATCTGTGGAACAGTAGATTGAGCATGCCCCAATCTACAGGGAAAGAAGTTAGTCTGGAAAAAATAGTTGTAAATGCTTTCTTGGATGGTTTTGAGCTTGGGTTGTAAAGACTTTGCTCTCAAACATTGCCAGGACTCAATGCTTCTCTCTTTCGGAAGTCTTCTAGCTCAGCTTTCAAGTCTTGTAGCTCTGTTCTCATCTCTCACATCTGTACAAAGATGACTATAAACATTTTCACTGCTTTGGGATGCCTGTCACCAGGACCACAATCTAGACCAGTTTCAAGCTTCAAGTTCTTCTTACAAGTGTATAAACAAGCTTTCTTGCTTTTGAAAGGAAAGGCAGCAACTTTACCTATCCCTGTCACCTATTAATATCACCTTGTCTGCCATATCCTCATCAGAACAAATTTTGCTGAGGGTGCACAGCTTCTGCAGTTTCAGGCCTCTCTGTAGCACCTGCTCTTGGTGATGTACCCACCTGACATACCTAATCCTAGATTAGGCCAGACTCAATCCTAGTTTCCAGCACCCTTCTCCCACTGTTAACTGGGGACGCCAACTGCCAAAATATTTTTAATATCTCAACCTCAGTTTCTTCCCTTACACACTGGAAATACTGCTCCTTACTTTTGGGGGTTTCATAAGAATTAATTTATGTATGAAAGTTCCAATCTTCTCCGGAGTGGCAGGGCCACTTTCCTCCTCTTGCTTTCAAAACATCACTGTTTCATTGTTGCCAGATTTAATTGAGTGTAATAATGTGAGAGTCTGTGTCATTTGAAATGCTGTGGAAATCACAAAGACTGAAAAAAGGATTTCCAATGAGGCTACTTTGAGAAGGCCTTCCTCAAAGCATTACACAGAAAGGGAGGATGAAACCAGTTTCCCTCTCATCAGCATGGTGATTCACACAGGGTTCCCCAAACAACAGAACTGTCCAGCCAGGGTTCACTCAGAAAACGCTACCCACCGACGGGGCGCGCGCCTGGGCCAAGGACAACGCGTTTCGCTGCCGGCTGAGAGTCCCCCAGCCCAAGAGGGCGCTCAGAGCCAGGGCACCGCGGGCACACGCAGGCCCCTGTGGCCAGGAAAGTTTTCTCACCTGAAGGGGAGGGTGACGGAGAAAGCCAACCTTCGACCGGACACTCAGCTACCAGCTCTTTCGGATGCACTCGGGCTGGACTCACGCACACCCGCAACCTGCAGGAAGGTTTCAAACCGGGGTTCTCTGTCTTCCCACACTCTTCCCCCGGGACCCCCTCCCCCCGTTTCTGTCCTCTCACCCCATTCTCCACTCCAACCTTCCCCCGCCAAATTGCAAAAAAAATAACAAAGAAAC
>NW_022900926.1:49611594-49644352 GCF_012274545.1 Fukomys damarensis | reverse complement strand
TGTCCCTCCCCCTCCCCTCCCCTCTCCCTCTCTCTCTCTCCCTGGCTTTGCTGTGGGATAGGTTGCTCAGGCCAACTTTGGTCTCAGGGAAAAAGAATGGAGAAGCCTCCTAAAAATCCTCAGCACTGGACTCAGGTTCAACAAGGTCTGCGTCCTCCATCCACAGCGTGCTGTCTAACATGGCTCCTCAATTTCTGGGCCTCCTTCTGCCCACAGATGCAGGTGCCAATGTTCAATCAAATGTCCTGTAACTGGGCACCAAAGATATATGACTGGGCTGGGGTAGTTTCAAATTAATAGGCTTGGCTCGATCCTTCTCCCTTCCAGCAAGTATTTTATTGAGACCATATTCCTTGCCAGACTCTAGGCACCGGGGGATACAGCTTGCTAGAGCTTATATTCCCATACATAAAATGTGAAATGTGTGAGATAATTTTAAAGTGCTGTGGACCAAAAACGACAACAAAATGCAGGACATGGATGTTTGGTGAGGGGCAGTTTTAAATAGAGCAGTTGGAGATGCCTTCACAGTAGAATAAGAACACAATGAAATGAGAGAGCAAATCAGGCTGATAACTGGAGTGAGAGCTCTTGCTGTGTGCTGGCACTGAGATATTTACTATGCAGATGTGCCAACTCAGCCAGATTGTGGTCCCAGTCCCATTTTGCAAATGAGGAAGGTAGGTCAGGGAGGTTACAGGAATGCCCAAGTTCTACTTAGTAAAAGAGGGAGTTGATCTCCAAGCACAGAAGGCTGGCACCCCAACTACTAGTTTAATTACAGCCATTCTGCAGGGAGGAGATGCAGCCATGCAGCACATGCAAGCTAGTGGTGTCAGAAGAGATGTCATTCCTGGAAAAGACATCGGAGTCGCTGATTCTTTTAAAGTAGCTTCATTATCACATATAAAGTGAAATATTTTGGAAGCCATCTTCATAGCATATGTATATATGTTATATATGCCTCATCTACAGGCAATTGAATTCTAAATGACAGGTTGCCCATCTGTGATGAGAGTTGCTAGTAGTTTCTGAGTCTCTACCTCATTGCAAGCTGCACATTCTCGTTCGTGGGGTAGCAATCCATCACCACTGCAGCAGAGCTGCATGTCCTCAGCATCTGGTCAGAGCACAGGGACAGAACCACCACTGCTGAGAGGCAGAGGTGCACCCAGACCAGTCTCCACACTTGCTGTCAGCTTCAGGGGCTCTTGTTCTCGTCAGAGTAACAAGGGATCATGAGACAGAGAACCAGGGCACATTGTTCTGTTTAAAAAAGGTGCTTTGCTCATCTTTAATTTCAGAAGCGAGAGCACCAGGGAACATCATCAGTAGGATAGC
This sequence comes from Fukomys damarensis, assembly GCF_012274545.1. Taxonomy (NCBI): domain Eukaryota; kingdom Metazoa; phylum Chordata; class Mammalia; order Rodentia; family Bathyergidae; genus Fukomys; species Fukomys damarensis. The sequence goes on along the minus strand of NW_022900926.1, from coordinate 49,643,011 downwards.
AGAGCTCACACGTCTTTGCTAGGTATCCCTGCCTTTACCTGACTGGATTTCCTTCTTCATTGCCCTAGGGCAGCAACGCTTTCTACCTTTCCCTCAAGGTGCACCTCAGATACCACTTCCTCCAGGAGGCTGTCCTCACTGCCCAGCTGCAAAGCTCAATACCTCTCCTAGGGCATCTGCCCCTTTCTACTTTAGAGTGACGTGACGTATATATTTTAACTCCCCCTAGGCCCACTTTATTTTGTTTCTCTACAGGTTCCAGCATAATATCTCACATCTTGCAGGCACATGATGAGTGTAATTATGTTGTCACTAAACTAACCCTTAAGAACTCAAATTCCTTGTCTTTTAATTTTGTCCTTGCATTCCAAAATAACTTTCCAGCTCACAGAAATCTAGTGACAAGACTGAGTTATATGTAGCTACAGATGTTTATTAATATAAGTTGACAGACCATTTACCTTGTGGTAAATTATATTTGCTCCATTTCAAGATTAGAAAATGTAGGATTTAAGAATAATTTCCTTAAGATCACAATACTAGTAATTGATGGAGTCAAGATTTAAACCCAGGACTATTTGACCTCAAAATGTATGCTCTTCACCACAAGCTCATACTTCACCGCATTCAGTCATTTCTTCAGGCACTCCTTTGACTATTTATTTATTTATTTATTTATTTATTTATTTATTTATTTGGTACTGGGGATCAAACTCAGGTCCTTGCACTTTCAAGGCAGGCAGCGGAACCACTGAGCTAAATCCCCAGCCCTCCTTTGACCTTTTGACATTTATAGATACTGTGCTCAGCTCTCCACCAGGCACTGGGAAAATTGCAATAATTAAAACACCGTTCTTGCCCTTCAGAATTGCTCATTATCTAGTAAAAGAGACAGACAAGGAAATAAACAAAATTTAATGTTATGATCCTTATAAAAGGAGATTTAGAGAGACCTAGCGGAGCTCTTTGTTTCATCTTTGGTAATGGAAAGTGGGAGAAGACAGGATTCAATGAGAAGAGAGAATGTGTGGTTTTAACTTTGAAGATATATAGTAATTTGTTACAGTGGTAATAAAGTCGTTGCATTGCAGACAGGAGCATATTCAATCCTTCAGGCATGAAGAGTGAAATACATATAGAGGATGGCTGCACTAATTCAGAAGGACTGCAGCAGGGTGAGGGTGGCAGGGTGAGGCTGGAAAGATTGGCAGGACAAATAAATCACAAGGGGTCCATGGAACAGCTTCGTGGAGTCCACTGTCACCTGTAAATGCATAAAGGGGCATTTGTATCTGTGCAAATTTTCAGCAGTGCTGACAGGTAGAGAAGTGGGTTCAGGGTTCAAGGTAGAAAAGCTCAGTTTCCTCATACAGCCTGTTACCTGATCCATGGACCACAAGTAACTCCAAGGAACTTTAATATTAGCCAGGATATGCTGAATACTTGGATTTTGGATGGGCTCAAGATTCACCCATCCTATTCTATGCCATCTCTGAACAACGAAGCTGAATTCCAACCCTTTCTGCAACTGTATCCATATTCCAAGGATGAGAGGAGGGAACTGCCAGGTGGCTGGGAGGCCAAGAGGCAGGTAGCTGGCAGCTGAGAACATATCCTGGAGAGTCAGAAGGAGGCAGGCTGCAATGAGGGAGGACTCTGAGGCCGTATAGTATGCTCCACTGCCCCATCACTCTTCACTTACTGCAGTGAGATACGTTGTATACCCCCCAAAAGCATGTTCTGACCCCTTGTTCCTCGGCATGTGATTGCATTTGGAAACAGTACCTTTCAAAAAGTGATTAAGGCTGGAGATTTGGCTCAGTGGCACCACGCTTGCCTTGCAAGCACAAGGTCCTGAGTTTGACCCCCAGTATCAAAAAAAGGGGTGATTAAGGTTACATAAGGTTGCATGGGCAGTCCTTATCCCACCTGACTGGTGTTCATATAAAAGGACTAATACATAGAGGAACACCAGGGGCACAAGAGCACAGATGGATCACCATATGAATGGGCGGCCATCTGCAGGCCCAGGAGGGAGGCCTGGAGCAGAGCATTCCCTTATAACTCTTAACAGAAACCAACCCTGCTGGCACCTTGATCAGGATTTCCAGTTTATGAACTGTGAGAAATAATTTTTTGTGTTTAAGCCACCTGGTATGGGGTGTTTTATGGCAGGTCAAGCAGGCTTACAAATTTGTAGAACACCAGTCCAAAATTTAAAAAAAAAATTATTAATTTCATGATGGTGATGCAATAACTTAAAATTTCAAGGCCGTGACCCCCTCTAATCACGAAGTTCTGTATCTGTGTACTGGTCAGAGCCCAAGACACCAGATCTTAGGAATGTGGGAGTGGAGATCCGAATACAAAATGGTTCCAACAGTGGAGAAGTGGCTGAAGCTGGAGGGACAGATGGATGGTTCCTTGGAAACAGAAGTGAGAAGAGAAGAGGGCTGATGTCAGAAAGAGCACTAGAGAAATAAGAGGTAAACTAGAAGACAGAAAATAGAGAAATAGGCAGTTATGTCTCAGGCCCAAGGTTATATGATTAAGAATCAAAGCCCACAGGTCTTAGCTTGGAGTTCATATGGTGGGAACTGGGGCAGATTGCTATGGGTGAAAAATAGGGCAATCACAAGCTTCTCTTCCAAGAAAGCTGCAGAAGAGGGAGTGGAATGAGGTGCAGGTCTATATCAGCCAGGGGACCAGAAGAGTTTAAATCTAGCCTACATATTGTTACCAAGACTACATCAGACTGCTGCAAGGGCTGATGGAAGGTTTTCCAACAAAGACTCCATGTAGCCTAGCCCCAGTGTGAAGTGAGAACTAGAGCTTTTTGTGTTTGTTTATTTATTATCTGAATCCTCTCACTAGCTCCGCAAAAGCAGCAGTTACTCTGTTTCAATTCAACATGAGAACTGTGCCTGGCACATAGCATAGCAAACATGTTGAACAAATTAATGAGATGTAAGGGAAAAGGAAAGGTCATGTGTATTTTGTTTAGTCTTTATTCATGTTTCAGAGATTTAAACATGTTTATAGATTGAGAACCAGAACCCAAAAGGAAGAAAGAAGTTGAAGAGAGTTGAGAGGAGAAATGAGTTATTAAAGAAATAAGAAAAGGAGTCAGGAGAATGCTGGAGGAAAAACTCTGAATCATTCTTTAGGAAATGTACTTATGCATCCATTTAATGGTGAATACCTTGCATTATTTTGGTCTCTTTGGGATGGTGAACCTATTTGTGGGGCTGGATTGATAGAAAGAAAATATAAAATATATTCATTTCCATTAGTGCAAGATAACACCATCTAGTGAAGAAGTTTTCTGGGGGGAAATATACAGCAAGAAAACATAGCAAGTATGTTTTCATTTACTCAGCACTTTCCTCTTGCTTCTAGTCTTATTTTTCCTCCAATAGACCTGTACAGACATCTACACACAGAGCATCAGTGCCATGCTCTGTGGCAAACAAAGCATCTAATGTGTCTAGTTCATTCTTGGCATTCGGATGATGGAACTGTGAGTTTTTCTGAAATGCCAACTAAAATACATTTCATGAGAGAGGGGAGGGAGAGAAAGAGTGAACAAACTAGGGAGGAACTGTTAACACATGGGGGTCATCTGCAGCCCTGGGTTCTAACACTGGAATATCACTTTCCCTCAAAATTGGATTGGTGCATCTTTGGAGTGAATTTCTGGCAGATTCTTATGGGTTTACTATCCCAGAGAATGAGAGCTCTTTAGCATATTGGCTCTGTGTTCATTCACTCTCTGACAGTAAATAGAAAAGAGAAACTGTTTTGTTCTGGCGTCTTGTTTCTTGTTATTCCTTAAATTATATCACAACCAATATAAGATGTGCTGCAATTATTCTAAAGTGAAAAAACCTACTGAGTCCTGCTCTGCTATTGGCAGTTACAGCTATGTGAATGATGTCCTACCTATATTTCTGCCCACTCTCTTTTCTGCATGCCTGCATACCTGCCTGATATTTCCCCTCAGTGAGGCAGTGAAGACTTGGAGTCCTCCCTGGCTTCATAGGAAGCCACCTTTTCCTTCCTGGTCCCTTCTCCTCCAGGGAATTTTGCACTCACCACCCACATTCACAGGTTTCATTCTCTTTGGTTTCAGCTTATGATCCAGCTTTGCAAAGCCCTGCCATCATAAAGCATGAATTGACCCCACTGCAATGCCCAAAACGTCACCTGGGATGTTTAAATAGGACCCGATCCCATAGAATACCTGTGGGCTCCTTAGCACTGCTGGTCTGGAATTTATCCAGCAAATTTCACATCTTCTCATTTCTCCCTTCTCTCCCAGCTCACTTCAGCAGCAGATAGTCAGGGCCTAGTGAACTTGCCTTGGGAAGGTTTCACTGACTTCTCAGACACAGTCCTGTCACCTTTGGTCACATCCTTTGGCCTTTCCTGACAATTCCAATTCTCTCTCTCTTGCACACACACACACACACACACACACACACACACACTCACACACACACACACACACAATTTTAATCCATTGCAATTTTACAATTAACTTCAAGTAGAACCCAATAACAGTGCACTATGATATGTTTTAGCATGCCTTGCATGTTATGCCAAGGGCTTTGCAAACACGATCTTCATCTGTGAACACACTGTGGCTGTCACTGCTATTCTCTTTCTGTAGATGAGGAATTAATGTTTCACAAGGGTAGGAGCTCAGTCCACTTCTGCCCCTCCTCAAATCACCTCTAAAACTATTTTTTCATGAATAATATTGTAATTATGGAAAGTCTACTATATTTCCAGCTCTAGAAAGAGCCAGCAGACAAACCTGGCGTTACAGAGTTCTGCACTTACAATACAGCAAGTCAAGCACTGATTCTGAATCACTGCGTAGAGATATTGATTTCCTCTGCAAATATAATATTTTCTTAACCACATAATTCTTTTAATTCTCATTGGGGTTACTTTGAAATCTGAATATTGACAGGCAGGTGGTGGAACCACTGAGCTAAATCCCCAGGCCTACACTTTGCTTTCTAAGACCATGTCAGGTATTTTATTTTCTCTTTCAGTTTTTCCAACACATCTGTGTAAACAGTTGGCATTTCCTATAAGACAAGGTTACCCTTTTCTGTTCCTCTTCACTGTCATCCTTGTCACTTATTCATCCTTGCCACAGTCAGATCATCAGGATTTTCCATCATCCCTTTCCTGGTTACTTATCCACATGGGTGACTAATTTTAACACTGCCTCAAAAGTTAGTTCTTCAATGAGTGTAACTTATCAACATTTCTGATCAGTGTTTAAATTTTGTTGTGAATTTCAGATCTTCTCTGCAATAATACAGTATTATATTTCAGAATGCTATTCAGAAATATTATCCTGAAAAAGACAATCGTTTCTTGAGGACGTCTGTCTTAAAAGCTGTATTAAAAGAGATTAATAAAGAAACACATAATTCATCAAAGGATGTTACTACTGTATTATCAACTCCCACCACTGCAAATATTGAATTCTGCAAGGTGACCATTAAACTATATAGTTTAGGAGATTAATTTATGCATATAGTGGTTATATTAAAGAATCCAAATTTTATTTTTTTGACATTGAATTAAAATTTGTATGACCCATAAAGTTTGAAAACTTATAAAACAAAAATGATAGTTAATTATTCATTGGTATATCTATTGCTTTTATCATAAAATGTATGTTTAAGATTCAAACTATTTATGAGTCCACAAATCAGATGCTATCAAGAAAACTGACATCTATGATCCATAATTCTTTTACATTTTAACTAAGAGATAATTATGTAACATTTAGGAAATTTTAATTTTCAAAATGTTCTCAGAAAGAATCACCCACCAGGTAAAAAACACAGTTGGATAACCCTTTTGCCACAAATAAACTCCTTACTTGTGTTGTGAGGTAGCGGTCAACCACTGTATGACGTGAGGAGTAGCATATGGATCACATGACGAGTATGAACAAGAAACAACCATTGAGTCACCCTTTATTGTTTCATTGATTCTTGGTGTTTTCATTGTATGTTAAATGCCTGGTATCGCTTTTACAACAAAAAATAGCAAAATTTATCCTGGAAGGTAATTATATATTCAAAGCAACAAATAGTAACAACTTTCAACACTATTTCTAGGGATATTTTACAGTTCTGTGGGGTTTTTTTTTTTTCTTGGTACCGGGGATCAAACTCGGGTCCTTACGCTTTCAAGGTAGGCGGCGGAACCACTGAGCTAAATCGCCAGCCCCTGTTTTACAGTTCTGAATCATGCTTCAGCAAAGCATTTCCAGCAGTCTGTGCAGATCTTATTTCTTTTTCATCACTAGTGATAGTTTCACTTGTTGCTGCAAGAACCTTAAATTTTTCTGCTGTAAGCTTTAAGACTGCTGTAAAAGGTATACTTTCAGGAGCAATGAGTATTTTATACTGTGTACTCAGATCCTGTGTGATCTTAAAGGAAACTTTCAACACGGTGGACCTGGACAGAAATGCCGTGCAATTCAGCCAAGCTGCTGTACTTCCTGGGGAGTCACCTCTAATACTATTCTTAGCATTACCGGAACCACCAGAATGCATGTCTCTATTTTGCAGAAACTAAATATGAAGATGAATAATTGGGGGGAGGAGAGGTATGTGTGTATCCAAGAATGTCTGTTTGTATATAAAGCCTCAGAAAGGAAAGCTAAAATAAATATTAAATAATTTAAAATTTTAATTATCTTAAAAGTAGTATCAACACTATGTAGGAAACTGTAAAGAAAATTATTACTTCATTACCATAAAATTACCAACAATAACATTTTGCATTTATTTTTAGGCTATTTTAAAATGTGTAACCATCAACTTTTTAAAAAATTCATTGAATTTACTGGTACCTTTTAGGTATACAATATGATGACATTCGTCATTGGGAATTTGTACTTTCATATGATATATCTTGGTTCTTATTTTTTCCCCATTCCCCTGCCCTCCCATCAACCACTCCTCCCTTCCCTATTTACAAAGACTTTATTTCCATTTTTCCCTTTTCTCATATTTTTTCATTTCCCTTATTTCCTTTTTCATATTCCCACCCCCACCCCCAATTCCCTTTCCCCTTTGGACCTTTTCTTCTTATTTCACATATCTGTTCTACATTTTAGTCCCCATTTACTCTTTCAGTTTCTCACATCAGAGAAAGTATTCAGCATTTACACATGTGACCTATTTATTTCACTTAAGAGTGTGGCATCAATGTGCATTCAGTGAACTATAAATGTCTCATTAGCTATAAATTTCTCATTTTTTCCATCATCCCTTTCCTGGTTACTTATCCACATGGGTGACTAATTTTAACACTGCCTCAAAAGTTAGTTCTTCAATGAGTGTAACTTATCAACATTTCTGATCAGTGTTTAAATTTTGTTGTGAATTTCAGATCTTCTCTGCAATAATACAGTATTATATTTCAGAATGCTATTCAGAAATATTATCCTGAAAAAGACAATCGTTTCTTGAGGACGTCTGTCTTAAAAGCTGTATTAAAAGAGATTAATAAAGAAACACATAATTCATCAAAGGATGTTACTACTGTATTATCAACTCCCACCACTGCAAATATTGAATTCTGCAAGGTGACCATTAAACTATATAGTTTAGGAGATTAATTTATGCATATAGTGGTTATATTAAAGAATCCAAATTTTATTTTTTTGACATTGAATTAAAATTTGTATGACCCATAAAGTTTGAAAACTTATAAAACAAAAATGATAGTTAATTATTCATTGGTATATCTATTGCTTTTATCATAAAATGTATGTTTAAGATTCAAACTATTTATGAGTCCACAAATCAGATGCTATCAAGAAAACTGACATCTATGATCCATAATTCTTTTACATTTTAACTAAGAGATAATTATGTAACATTTAGGAAATTTTAATTTTCAAAATGTTCTCAGAAAGAATCACCCACCAGGTAAAAAACACAGTTGGATAACCCTTTTGCCACAACTAAACTCCTTACTTGTGTTGTGAGGTAGCGGTCAACCACTGTATGACGTGAGGAGTAGCATATGGATCACATGACGAGTATGAACAAGAAACAACCATTGAGTCACCCTTTATTGTTTCATTGATTCTTGGTGTTTTCATTGTATGTTAAATGCCTGGTATCGCTTTTACAACAAAAAATAGCAAAATTTATCCTGGAAGGTAATTATATATTCAAAGCAACAAATAGTAACAACTTTCAACACTATTTCTAGGGATATTTTACAGTTCTATGGGTTTTTTTTTTTTTCTTGGTACCGGGGATCAAACTCGGGTCCTTACGCTTTCAAGGTAGGCGGCGGAACCACTGAGCTAAATCGCCAGCCCCTGTTTTACAGTTCTGAATCATGCTTCAGCAAAGCATTTCCACCAGTCTGTGCAGATCTTATTTCTTTTTCATCACTAGTGATAGTTTCACTTGTTGCTGCAAGAACCTTAAATTTTTCTGCTGTAAGCTTTAAGACTGCTGTAAAAGGTATACTTTCAGGAGCAATGAGTATTTTATACTGTGTACTCAGATCCTGTGTGATCTTAAAGGAAACTTTCAACACGGTGGACCTGGACAGAAATGCCGTGCAATTCAGCCAAGCTGCTGTACTTCCTGGGGAGTCACCTCTAATACTATTCTTAGCATTACCGGAACCACCAGAATGCATGTCTCTATTTTGCAGAAACTAAATATGAAGATGAATAATTGGGGGGAGGAGAGGTATGTGTGTATCCAAGAATGTCTGTTTGTATATAAAGCCTCAGAAAGGAAAGCTAAAATAAATATTAAATAATTTAAAATTTTAATTATCTTAAAAGTAGTATCAACACTATGTAGGAAACTGTAAAGAAAATTATTACTTCATTACCATAAAATTACCAACAATAACATTTTGCATTTATTTTTAGGCTATTTTAAAATGTGTAACCATCAACTTTTTAAAAAATTCATTGAATTTACTGGTACCTTTTAGGTATACAATATGATGACATTCGTCATTGGGAATTTGTACTTTCATATGATATATCTTGGTTCTTATTTTTTCCCCATTCCCCTGCCCTCCCATCAACCACTCCTCCCTTCCCTATTTACAAAGACTTTATTTCCATTTTTCCCTTTTCTCATATTTTTTCATTTCCCTTATTTCCTTTTTCATATTCCCACCCCCACCCCCAATTCCCTTTCCCCTTTGGACCTTTTCTTCTTATTTCACATATCTGTTCTACATTTTAGTCCCCATTTACTCTTTCAGTTTCTCACATCAGAGAAAGTATTCAGCATTTACACATGTGACCTATTTATTTCACTTAAGAGTGTGGCATCAATGTGCATTCAGTGAACTATAAATGTCTCATTAGCTATAAATTTCTCATTCTTAATGGCCGAGTAGTACTCCATTTTATGAAAAAAACAAAACAAAACAAAACAAAACAAAACAAAAAAACCACAACCATCTTCTTTACCCAGTCTCTAGTTGATGGGTATTTGGGCTGTTTCCAAGATGTAGCTTTTACAAACTGTGCTGCTATAAACATGGGAGCATATATATCTCTGTGGTATGATTCTTTTAATTCTTTTGGGAAGATACCCAGCAGGGGAATAGCTGGGTCAAATAATACTTCTAATCCTAGTTTTTTGAGGATTCTCCACATTGATTTGCATAGTGATTGCACCAGTCTACACTCCCAGGAATGGTGGAGAAGGGTTCCTTTTTCTTCTCAGCCCCGTCAGCATTTCTTATTGGTTGATTTTTTTTTTATAGCAACTATTCTATCTGGAGTGTGATGGATTCTCAGTGTTGTTTTCATTTGCATCTCCTGGATGACCAGTGATATCAAATATTTGTTCATATGTTTATTTGCTGCTTTTACTTGTTTGTTTGAGAAATATCTGTTCATTTCAGGGCCCATCTTTGGATTGGGTCTTTCAATTTGGGAGGTCTGATTTTTTTAAAGTTATATATATTAAACCTTTCTCTGAGGACCAGCTGGTAAAATTTTTTTCCCACATTGTAGGTTGTCTCTTCACTCTGTTTGTGGTTTCCTTTGCTGTGCAGAAGGTTTTTAATAAGATGAGATCCCAGGTGTTCTTTGTGTTAGTTCAAATGTGACTGAGTCTTTATTCATGAAATCTTGTCCAACAACATTGTGTTCAAGAGTTCTACCTAACCTTTCTTCCAGCCAGTTTAGTGTTTCTGTTTTAATATTTAGATCTTTGATCCATTTTGATTTTAGTTTAGTGCATGGTGAGAGACACAGGTCTAGTTCTAACCTTTGGCAAGTTGGAACCCAATTTTTCCAGCACCATTTATTAAAGAGGTTATATTTCCTCCAGTGAAGGTGTTTAGCTCCTTTGTCAAAAATGAAGTGGCTGAGTACATCTGGAGGTGTTTCTGCATCTTCTAATCTGTTCATTGATCCTTGGGTCTGTTTCTTTACAATTATCACAGTAGCTTTGTAGTATAGTTTCAAGTTGGGGATTGTAATACTCCCTAACTTGTCTTTTTTGCCTACAATTTCTTTTGCTATTCTAGGTCTCTTCTTGTTCCAAATAAATTTTTGAATTTTTCTCTAGTTCTGTGAAATATGCTGTTGGAATTTCAATTGGTATTGCATAGAATCTATATAGCAGCTTTGGAAGTGTGGCCATTTTTCACCAAATTGGTTCTTCCTACCCAGGAGCAGGGGTACTAATTCCAGCAACTCACCAATTGCTGTAGTCTGCTGTCTTCACTTTCCCAGTGGGCTTCAGTTTTCAACAACAAGCCTCAGAGAGGCCCTCTCTTTGCTGCTCACCACTGGGCCATCTTTGTGAGCTCATAGCAATGGTTCTCAGGCCCCAGGTCCTCTGCTGCACAGATGTGGATCTGTGGGATGCCCTCGCAGGTGTGCATGGGGATCTGGGAATGGGAGGCCACATGTCTCACTGAGTCTAGGCACAGAAGCATCATCAACTGGTGATCCTTCTGCCTTGGTCCCCCTCCTGGAATTACAACTATGTGCCACAGTTTCCAGAATCAACTTTTAATAGTGATAGTATTTCATAGAATAGGTGCCACAATTTACTTAACTCTCATTATCATTAGATATTTAGGTAGATTCTAGATGATTTTCTACTATAAGTATCACTGCATTGTTATTTATGCTTATCTTACAAAATAGCAGATATGACAAAATCTCTGTGCCTTAATAAGTGTGTTACATGTGCAAACAGTTTTCAGATGTCTGCCAGTAGGTGGGGTCATCAGTGTCCACCTTTGCAAGCAGGAGCCTGCTGTAGGTATGGCAGATATACCCCTAACAGTTTTTGTTTAAAAGTTTTAAATTCCTGCTTGTCTTATTAAGAAGTAGAGTTAATAAGTTTATAAATGGGATATTAGTCCATTTAGCCTGTATATGAGAAATTTGCAGGTGGGGAGAAGTGATTAATAAATGTCTTCAAATATTTGAAGACTTAAAAGCTGGGGCAGAATTCTTCTGTGGCCTCAGGTAGAGGCAGGTTTTAGCTTAGTGACAGGAAATTCTGTTAAGTGGCCCTGAGATCCTCTCCCTGTGGCTTTGATCTGGAATAGGCCAGACAACACATGGCAAGGACAGAGTCAAGGCCATTCAAGTCACTCCTCAGATGCAGTGTCTCTAAAAGTTACACCAAAAATGTATTTTTCTTTTATAAAATAGGATGGATTCAATTATAATTTTGAATTATTAAACTAAAAAGTCAAGTTCTTTTATCATGGTGTGTATTCATTCAATAAATATGTATTATGCATATATCATCATTCAAACACAGTTTTAGACTCCAGGGATCCAAGAGTGAGAAAAACAGAAAAAATATCCTGCCTTGATGGGGCTGACAAATGCCTGACATGTTTCAAAATTCTTCACAGCTATTTCTCATTTGACTCCCTGATGATCGCTTGAAGGTGGCAGAGTAGCTCCTATCCCTGCCCTGGACAAGGCAGCTGAGACTCAGAGAGCTTCAGTGACTAGCCCAGGAGCACATTGCATGGTAAATGGTAGAGGGAAATGAAGGCCCAGCCCTGCTGGCTTCTGCTTCCGTGCACTGTGCTAACCATGTCGCCTAATCTATGGGAGGAGACCCACAGTCCCACCTCGGACTTGTAGAGTGGGCAACTCACCCTAAATTCCCTTTTAAAAGAATCCCTGTATTCTTTATGTTGCAAAGAGCTTGAACCCCATAACTAAGGTTCATTCTTAGCCTCATATATTTTTAGTTTTAAACTATGAAGTTCTCAAAGGTAGATGCTGTATCTTGCCCATTTTTAAAAAAATTTTGTGCCTGGCACATAGCACATGCATAAAAACATTTGTTAATGGGTAAGGACAATTCATACAAACCAAATACTCTACTTATGTTGTGATTTTGGGTGTTTTTTGTTTTGTTTTCCTTTTTTGGCACCAGGAATCAAACTCAGGGCCTTGGATTTAGTAGGCAGGTGATTTCTGAACTATATCCCTGACTCCTATAATATGTGTTTTTAAAGTATGCTGTTATTGTCAACTTATAATACTTTAGAAATTGAAGTCTATGATATTTCGTATTACATCAAAGAATCTAGGAAAGTAGGATAGAGATCTGTGCATCAATAACAAAAATGCTTGATAAAGCACATAGGATAGGACTGATGCTTTGGGAAAATAGAAGTTTAATTCTAATTTCAAAGTAATTTTTAGAATTGTATAATTATTTTAATGGATTTCAACATTTTCTGCATAATTAATTCTGGCCTTTAGTTTTTTAATACTTTACTAATTTACACAAATAAAACCCCTTTCCATGATAGGTATCTAGCAGGTCTCTGTTTAGAGGGAAAAATTAATGAAAAGATGTGAACATGTTGCTTCTTCAAGCTCTCATTGATTGATGATGAAGCCAGAATAAACCTAAAGTAAAAGACATATATACAAACATATTACTAACCTGTTTTATGTTGTAACAAAGTATCATAAACTAGGTGACTTATAAACAAAAGAATTATTTCTCAGTTCCGGAAGATAAAAATCTGTGTTAGTCAGCCCTCTGTCTCTGTAACAAAAATCAATTTAAAGAGAGAAAAGATTTATTATGGTCCATAGTTTAGAGGTTTCAGTCTGTGGTTCGCTGGCTCCATTGCTTTGAGTCTGATGTGAAGCAGAACATCACGGCAGCAGAAGTCTGTAAAGAAGATTTTCATCTCCTGGCAGTTAGTAAATAGAGGGGGAGACAGAGGGGAAGAGAAAGAAAGGATTGGGCCAGGGACAGCAAATACCACTCCATGGCATGTTCGGAGTGACCAAATTCTACGAACAAAATCCATCTCCTACAGGTCCCACCAACTCCAAATGGCCCTTCCAATTATGGTTAATTGACAAGATCAACAGCTCATGATCCAGTCACTTCCCAAGTGCTCTCCCTCTGAAGACTGTTACACTGGGGATCAAGTCTTCAGCACAGAAGCTTTTAGCAGACACTTCTGACCCAAATTATAACAAAGTCCGAGATCAAGAAACCAGCAAATTTACTACCTAGCAAGGACTTATCTCCTGGTTCTTAGAATAGCGCCTTCTCACTACATCCTCAAATGTAGAAGGTATGAACAAGCTCCACAGGGCCTATTTTATAAAGGCATTAAGCTCCTTTGTAAAGGCTCTTCGCTCAGGATCTTGCCTTTGACAGATGCACCTCTAGACAGTTGCAATATGTTCTCAACTTCTGCACTGACTCCCTTGAGGTAGTTTAGTCCTGCCTGACTGCCTGTAATATTTCTAACTAACTTAGCTGTCTATAATAAAAGCACTTATAATCTGCAACAATGCATAAGATTCTAATAAGATTACTGACATTTAGAAATGGGAAGAAAGGAGCTAAAGGTGTAGGGAAGGTGGGATGGGTAGGGGAAGAGTAAAAAGGGAAAAGAAAAAAATGTGAGAGAATGAAAAGATGAAAATAAAGTGTTTGCAGACGGGGAGGGAGGAGGGGGTGAAGGGAGGGCAGAGGTAAGGGGAAAAAATGAGAATCAAGACTTGTCATGTAGAGGTACAAGATCCCAACAATGAATGTAACTGTACTGTATCCCTAAAATGTACCAATAAACTCAATTAAAGCTGAAAAAAAAAACCAGCATGGTACTGGCAAAGAAACAGATTTGAGGATCAGTGGAATAGATAGGAAGATACAGAAACAACTGCAGATGTACTCAGCTACCTCATCTTTGACAAAGGAGCCAACCATCCTCACTGGAGGCAAGATAGTCTCTTTAATAAATGGTTTTGGGAAAACTGGCTTTAAACCTACCAAAGGTTAAAACTGGACCCTTATCTGTCACCATGCACTAAATTAAAATCCAAGTGGATGAAAGATCTAAATATTAAAACAGAAACACTAAACTTGCTGGAAGATATCTTCCCAAAAGAATTCAAAGAATCATACCATAGTGATGTATGTACACCCATGTTTATAGAGGCACAGTTTGTAATAGCCAAAACTTGGAAACAGCACAATTGCCCATCAGTTGGAGACTGGATAAAGAAGATGTGGTTTTTAAAATAAAATGGAGTATTACTCAGCCATAAGGAATGAGAAACCAGAGTCAGTCATAGGAAAATGGATGCATATTGAGGCCATACTCCTAGGTGAAATAAATAAGGCACAAATGTGTATATACCGAATAGTTTCTCTGGTGTAAAATCTAAAAGTGTCAATAAGATCCAAATTGTATAACTGATAATGTGAAATAGGAAGAAAAGGGCTAAAGGGGCAGTGGAAGTAGGAAGGGTGGAAGAAAGGAGAGAAGGGAAAAATATGAGAAAAGAAAAAGTGGAAACAAAGTCTTTGTAAATATGGAAGGATGGAGGGAGTGAAGGGAGGGCAGGGGAATGGGGAAAAAATAATAACCAAGATACATCATGTAAAGGTACAAGATCCCAATGATGAATGTAACTGTACTGTATACTTAAAAAGTACCAACGAACTCAATAAAAAAGAAAAAAAATGAGCATCCAAATTGCAAAAAAAAAAAGCACTTATAAATGTATCATGTATGTATATATTTATATATTATATGTAATACATGAGAGGGAAAATATTCTATGAAAAGGAAAGAGCTTGAGGTGAAAATAATTTAAAGCACACATCTATCTACGTAGATGGAAAGACAAGGAAAAGCTTAGTACTAAAGAAAGTTTCAAATCCAAGGTGTCTGCATTCTGGTAAAATGATTGCTCACCATTAGAGAGATCAAGGCAGTGAAGGAGAGGCAATGCAGTAGGCAATAAGAGCACAGGGTCAGCATAAAAGAGATACAGGTCAAATCTCTGCTCTGCCACTAAAGTGTCCTGTGCCTTGGTTTCCTCATCTGAAAGGTAGGGAATGTTGCAACTGTGAAGTTAGATCCCATGTGTGCAGAGCTTAGTACAGTGTCTACCATTTGGCAGATAGGACAGCAGCTGTTACTCTTGGTTACACAAGATGTTTGTGACACTAACATGGCCACAGCTACCATCATTTGGAGAAAAGATGAGATTTCAAATCTGGACCTTTAAGTTTGAGACCCAAAGTAAATAATATTGCCACTTGGGCAAGTCAAGTTCTCCTTTTTGTAATAAAGCATCAATTATCCTGTCCTCACAAGTGACGACCACATCCAGTCCTCAAAGGTGACACAACCAATCTTGCTTCAATTTCAGAGTCAAATAAAAAGGTGGAATCTAGGATGGCTCACTTCAAAGCAGTATAGCCTCTGGATTTAAATGAGCTGTGATTCAAATAGACTTTCCATGAAACTAGGGTATCTTCCAGGAGTGGCTGCAGCTGTTCTCTGAGGTTAGTTCCTCTCTGTGTCAGAAGCATTTTCTGGAGCTGGGCTTCTTCTCTCTCTCTCTCTTTTTTTTTTTTTTTTTTTTTTTTTTTTTTTTTTTGTGTGTGGTACCAGGGATTGAACTCGAGTCTTTGCACTTGCAAGGCAGGCCACCAAACCGCTGAGCTAAATCCCCAGCCCTGGGCTGCTTCTCTCTGACAAGAAATACTGGCTGCTTGGTGAACTCAAACCTACCCCTCAAAGGAACTCAAGCAAAACGTAACGCGGAAAATAAGTCTCCAGACCAAAACATTCCCAATACACATAATAAAGAAGTTGTCCTTATGTAAGAGCTGCCACACCATGGCTCCTAGTGGTTTGCTTTAAATGTGATTCCCTAGTGCAGTGCTCCCTTGGGCTTTATGAGTGCACAACCACCTTATTTCTGCCACATCCTGCACCATGTTCTGATCATTCCTTCCCCAAACTTCCTTCCACTCAGTATTCCTACTTTGGTCTTTGCTGGGATGTGGAGAAAAGTTGGATCTTACTACTTATTAAATGTCCACATCAGTCAGATCTTCAGGGCTTTCATCAGATCATAAATGACTGGCCAGGACCACAGGGGCCTGGAAGAGTTAGGGGATCACAGGCTGGGAAATCTTAGTAGTGAAAGGAACAAACCATAAAGACAGGACTTGGCCGAAGATTTACAATCCATTCACTTCATTAAAGGGGCAGGGATGCCCCCCACCCCAGAAAATAAAGTAATGATCTACTCTAATGTCCTTGTCAAGTTGCGAATGATCTCCAGCTAAGCAAATAGCTAGTGGCAGATCCACAGGGAAATGTGGAGCTGTGTGTACCAGGATGCATGGGATTGTTTCTGGAAAATAAACCTGGGCTCTGTGAGTTTCTGGGGGCAGGGATCCTTGTTACGGTCTAGTAAGCTGTGTAACTAACTAAGCATGAAATGGAGAGATTTCAAGACTGGGACAGCACATGTTCATTGTTTTGATATTTTGTGTTCCCCTAGGCCAGAGTGGATCCAATGCTTTCACTTTCACAGAGGGCCTAGACTACTGTACTGACAGCTCCACTTCTATCCCTGATTAGCTACGCCTCTTGATTACTAACTTATTAGTAAATGTTGGCACTGGGTAAAATCTTTGATTTGAGTCTGATCTGACAGTCCCATCCTGATGTCTAATTAGGAGTCTAGTAGAGGAGGTCAAAGGGGTGTGTTCGAGTTTTAAGAAGGCACCAGGCAGGGAGGTGGGCTGCCTGCCTTCTAGGAAAGGTCCACACACGAAGACAAGTGTCCCTTTTTAATCTTATTTGAATCACTGTATGTGAGGACTTGGAACTTTGATTTCAAAGAAAAGTAAGTCAGATGAGTATTAAGAAGACAAAGGGATAGAATTTAAAAACTCAAATGGCGATGTCATTCCATTTCAATAGGTTTCTCTCAAACTCAAAATAAAGGGCTTTATTGTGAACTGTTCCTGGAGTCTGCTTAAAGAATGCCACTAAGCCCATAACGTCCAGTGGCTGTATCATAATGTCAAATCTTGCCAGAAGGATGGATGCTTGAGTAAAAGTAGTTAGTCATGTAAGACAACCATGCCAGGCAGGAATGCTGGTATGTTTCAGGTGGGTTGTGGGTCAGCATGCCCCTGGGCACGTGCCATTCTATCCTACCTCTAGCTCTGCCTCTTACCAACTGCACCACTTGGTCTGTAAAACTCCATCTTTGTCTTCGGGCTCCCAATCATTTTGATTCTCCACTCATTTCTGATGTTATTTTTAATTTTCTTTGGGTTCAATCTTGGTAAGATACCTGCTTTATGAGAAAAAGAAAATCAAAGTTCACCTAGCACTTCTTCCTGATGAAGGGAGAACTGGCTTCGGAGTATTCTGCTGTACCATTCAAATGAATCAGGAGACAGCATGTTACCTGATTAAATTCAGAACATGAAAGTGTGTAAGATTACTGTGGTCACCAGAAATAGCTATCTGTGGATGAGATGAGAAACTGAATAAATTGTCATTTCCCTCCCAGGACCAGGTCAAATTTTAAATCATAAATCAAACAGTCTAAGCC
Organism: Fukomys damarensis; assembly: GCF_012274545.1. Taxonomy (NCBI): domain Eukaryota; kingdom Metazoa; phylum Chordata; class Mammalia; order Rodentia; family Bathyergidae; genus Fukomys; species Fukomys damarensis. The sequence goes on along the minus strand of NW_022900926.1, from coordinate 49,625,076 downwards.
ACATATGTCTTTAGAGGCAATTAAATTGTTTGAAAAACAATTCTTCCCTTAAGCTTCTAAGGCAAACTCTGGGCTTGTGCTGATAAAGAAGAGTTTCTATCTAACTCTAATGGATATTCCACCAGATTTTAAAAGTGGAAAGAAAACAAGTCATCAAACAAGTCAACTGAAGGGCCACTTTTCAAGAGTCTCATTGGGCAACAGAGGTTTAAGTCTATCTGAGATGCAAGGTTTTTTTTTTTTTTCTTCTTTTTTTTTGGAGACAGGGTCTCAGTATGTAGTTGAGACTGACCTGGATTCAAACTCAGGACCTTATGCTTGAGAGGCAGGCGTGGTGCCATTGAGCTAAATTCCCAGCCCACAATCTTCTTTTTAAATGAAATCACTTAATAATTTTTGACTAGGGAATACACATATAATCCTACCAAAAAGTCCAATAGTACCATTTCTGTTACCTTCTCTCTGTCTCTTTATTACAATTACTTTCAAAAACTAATTATACTTTTGTCAGTTTCCCATTTGCCTTTCCAGAATTTTTATGCATATAAAAGCCAATTCCAATATATATGATTTTTTCTCTTATTAAATAACGAACATTAGGTTTCACTTTATGTTTTATTCTTTTCACTTAATATCTTAATAATATTCCCAAAGTAGTTGGAGTTTATCTGCATTTTAAAAAATAACCATTATATTCCACTGTGCAGGACTATAATTTGTTTAATTAACAGAGGTTCATGGACAGATTGTATGCACATGTTTAGAGTCACAGTTTTACACATGCATATATATCTACAGAATAAATTTTTACAAGTGGAATTTCTATGTCAAATGACATATGTGATCGTAATTTGACAGATAATTCTAAATTGCACACTACCACTGCAATACAGTGAGAGTTCTATTTCCTCGTACAGTCACCAATAGAATGTTATCAATGCTATGTTTCCAGGTAGACAATGATATCTAATGGTACTATTTGCATTTATTGTGAGTGTGAATATTTTTTCATACATTTGAGAGGAGGCACCAGTTTTACAAATATTGTCTCATGGGATTTATATCATGAATCTAAAATAGACTCATAGTAGTAGATAGTAGAATGGTGGTTTTGACAGTCTAGGAGGGGAAGAAAAACAGAAGATATTAGAGAATATAAAGTATCATTTAAACCACATGAATTAGTCCTAGAGTGCTAGCATAGTAGCTATAGGTAACAATACTCTATTATATACTTAACATTTTGCTAAATAGGTAGATCTTATGTCAAATATTTATATAACACATAAAATAATAATGGTGATAATATTAATGTTAAAAGTATAGGAACAAACTTTTAAAGGTAATAAAGAGATTGTCTCCAAATTCATCAGGTTGTATACATTAAATATATACATCTTGTATAATAATTGTAGCTCAAAAATATCAATTTTGAGGGAAGGTTTTTATTATGCAGAATTTTAAAGTTATCATTATGAATGTCTAAAATGTACCAATAAGCATTTTGCTAAAAAAAAAATCATTAAAGGAAAACCCTTTATTCCTGAGAGAAATAAATAAAATACAGGGTAGTTTTTTCTTGTAATCTAAAGAACCTCAGATTCTGGGGCCAGTACTTTCCTGAATTGCCACGTAAGTAAAATAAAATGGCAACCCTTCCGGAGGTAAATCCAAGCATAACTTGAGCTATGACTGCTGCAGTTTGGATGTCGACTGTCCCCCAAAGGCTCCTGTGTTGACAGCCTGGTCCCCAGGCTGCTACACTATTGGGTAGTGGTGAAACCTTTATGAGGTGAGGCTTAGCGAAGGAAGTGAAGTCACTGGGGTTGTATACCTGAAAGAGCTAATGGGATTCCAGTCTATTCCTTTCTCTTTTCCTTACTTCCTGGCTGCCATAAGGCGAGCAGTTTCCTCCATCATGAACTTCCGTCCTGATGCACTGTCTTGCTAACCGCTCAAAAGCAATGGGGCAACAAACCATGAACCTAAACCTCCAAAGCTTGATCCAAAATAAATCTTATAAGGCTTATTTTCCTTCTTATAAGTTGTTTACCTCAGGGATTTTGTCACAGTCACAAAAACTGACTCACATAATGACCAGAATATATGCCCATCATATCCAAAGCCCATAAAAATGTCTCAGCATTTTCTATAGATGAAAATAGAATGAATGAGACTTCTTCTGTTTTAGATGAAAGTTTAAAAAGGTTCAACGATGACTGTTTATAAGGAGATTTGGCATATAGTATTCAATTTTCTGGTGAACTATTTAAAAGTGGAATAATGTTGATTCCAGACATAGGGCTGGAAATATGCAAGAGTCTTCAACATTTCTCCCTTTCAATGCCCTCTTCTGTGTAAATATTACATTAATAAAGATTAATTTAATTAACAAGATCATCTTTCAAAATGGGAAATTCCATTGGGAAATGGAAGAAGTAAAATAATCATTAAAATGCTATAATAATTAGAATCACTCCTACCTAAGATCATGGTCAATCTTACTGAAAAAGAAGGGAAAAAAAATCTGAGTTTGAAAACTCAGACTCTTACTGTCATTCTTTATAATTTAAGTGAAGAAGAATAGATCCATATTTCATTATGGTAGAAATCTGGAGAGGTGCTCTATCTACTTCAGAAGCCCCGCAAACCTAGTTTTCAAATGAAAGACATACAGAAATTTCAATAACTCATTTTAAACACAGCAAATAAATAGACAAAAATTTTTATTTATAATTATTTTAGTTTTCTTCCTATTTCACAAAAGGGCTAAAGGTGTAGGGAAAGTGGGAAGGGTAGGGGAAAGGAAATAAGGGAAAAGAAAACATCTGATAAAATGAAAAAATGGAAATAAAGTTTTTGTAAATAGGGAAGGGAGGTGGGGAGGGAGGACAGGGTATGGGGAAAAAATGAGAACCAAGACCTGTCATGTAAAGGTACAAGATCCCAATGATGAATGTAACTGTACTGTATACCTAAAATGTACCAATAAACTCAATGAGAAAAAAATATTACTGTCTATTATGTAAGGAGAAAGATCCTAATGAATAAAGATTTTGTTTGCAGAACACAAATGAAGCTGCTGGCATCTCAAGTATGATTTTTGCTGGCTATCTTTATGCAGTGTTTTAAAAGGTGACTATGGACAGCCTCACCTGGAGGAATCTGCTCCTTTGTTCTGTCTAGGAAAGGAGATGTAGGGCAGAGGGGCTGGAGGGAAGAAAAGGAAGAAAGGGACAGAGGACAGCAGAAACTTAATCATGCCACAAGGAAATATTGATCATAAGGAGAAGAGCTGAAAGGGGTACTGATTTCTGGGATATAAACCTCCCCACTAAGCCTCAGGGAAATGTCCAGAAGGGTTTTTTACTGGGAGAATAATAAAACCTTCTGAGTTCTGCATGAGGGGAGACAAAAATTGTCCATAAGATCCAGCATCTGTCCCATGCAACAATTCCAATCTTTGGTTTGATTTATACCCCAAAGGGGACCTGCTAATTTTACCATCAACAGAACTTAAAGGAAAAGACAATCTGCTACCACAGACTGTTCATCCTGCAGCATTTGTTTTTAGTAATGGGTCAGAAATAGTGTTGTTTGAAGTCAGTAATGGATAAATGCTTTAGAAATCCTTGAAACAGTTTAATCTGACATAGTGTTATAATCATAACTGAAGTAGCTATGCTGACAGAGCTGCAAATATTTCCCTGTGCAATCACAACATCCTCACACAGGCTGTCTCTGTAGTAAAATCCTCCCTCCTGGCTGGTGAATCAGTTGCTATGGTAACAGTTTCCAGCAGCAAGTGGCAAAACATCATTTTTCATTCTCAGAACTCTTTAATCAGGAAAAATAACAGAAAAGAAAATCCTTAATCATGGACACTCTAGATCACAGAGACTTGCTCCACTAATCCATTTCCCAACATCACTCCAGCATCTGACATCCACCAAAAATAATTTTCTTTTATTAATCCCACCTCTTACTACAAATCTTCCTTCTGTTTGGACTGCATTGACAGTGATAGTGTTCTTCTCTAGTTCTTCCTAGATGTTCACAGGCAGACAGGAATTAGGCCAGCTTTAACAGCTCTGCTAGAGTTCTATTCATCTCACTTCATGTCCACTGACCAATAACTTCAGCCAGGTCTTCATGTGTGAAGATGAATGTGTCACCTTCCCCTCCAGTTTGACTCTCCCTCCTCACTTCATTCCATGGTGGGGCCACTTTCCCAAAAAGTCTCAGATTTATAACTCTGGAACTTTCTACTTCCCTGCCTGTTCTGTTCTACAGCTTCCACCAGTTGCTGAGTTATTTAGATACAATTTGGTCAACCCCTGAGAAACTTTTCAGGTGCAGAAAATTCATACACATACTTCCTATGCTAACCTCCCTCCTGGTGTCATACTCTCTCTACTCTCTTTTTCTTTCTGACCTATTTTCTCACCTCTTTATTTTAATATTTTTTCTTTCTTTTATTAAGTTTTAAGAACAGAAAAGCCTTTGTAGGCTTGTTGAAGGAATGCTTACATAAAGTGCTTTAGGGTAGACACTCAGTCTGAAGGGCCTGAAAGTGGGTGGACTTACATGATGTTGCATGAAGTGAAGGGAAGAATTCTTCTTTCTCTTTAGCAGATGAGGAAGAAAGTAGGAACCAGAAAAGTGGGATCTCCACACCAGTGAAATGAGCAGAGTCACAAGGTACCTGATTAAAAAAATTTTTTCCTTTTGTCTACTTTGTGATTTTTGTGTGTCCCCATGTGTGGCAACCAGTGAAAATGCTGTGTTCATCATTCAAATTGATTCTCTCATCTATATCTTGACACTGTCAATCAGTAGGGTTAAGAGACAACCTACAGAATGGGAAAATAACTTTGCCAGCTACTCTTCAGATAGAGGGCAAATATCTGAAATATAAAAGAATTCAAAAAATTAAACCATCTAAAATTAAAGATCCAGAAAAGAAATGGGCAAGATAAATGAACAGACATTTCACAGAGGAAGAAATATAAACGGTAAACAAATATATGAAAAAATGCTCAACATTTCTGGCCATTAGAGAAGAGCAAATTAAAACAATGCTGAGATTGCATCTTAATTCAGAAAGAATGGCAGTCATTAATAAATCAAACTATAACAAATGCTGGTGAAGCTAGGTAAAAAGGAAATCCTCCTTCATCATTAGCAGGAATGCAAACTATTATAGAAATCAATACGGAGATGTCTCAAAGAACTGGAATAAGAAATTCCATATGACCCAGAAATCTCCCTGCTAGGTATCTTCACTAAGGAGCTTCAAACATCATACTACAGCAATACATGCATACAAGTGTTTATAGCAGCACAACTCATAATAAAATAAAATGTGGTATCTATATATGATGAATACTATAAAGAATGACAGATTTGAGATATTTGTAGGAAAATGGATACACCTGGAAAAATAATTATTATATTGTTATATTGTTAGATGTTTCCACAATGCATCATGTGGTCATAGATGGGCCTTTTCAGAGATGGCTGGTTCTAGGGTTTGTAATGCTGGGATTAAGGGTTTGTGATTACTAAATTAGTCTACTGATTAGTTTGCTGTAGTTCTGGGTGTGGATAACTGGAAGGCCCACCCTGGGGGTAGATGGTACCACCAAAGTGTGGGTACCCTGGACACCTACCCATACAGGGCCAGCTACTGCCCTCTTTGGTACTTTTCAGTTTTGCTGCCTTCCTGACTTCTGCCTGCCATGAACTCTTTCTCCTCTGCAATACTCTCTGCCATGCTACCCTACCTTGAAGCCAAATGACTATGGACTGAAACCTGTACAAATTGTGAGTTACAATTAACCTTTTCTTCTTTAACTTTGGTTGTTGGGTATTTTGTCTCAGCACTGAGAAAAGTAACTAAGACAATAATGTTGAGTGAAGTAAAAACAGACACACAAATTTAAATACCACATGGTATCTCTCATTGGAGTGAGGCAAAATACAAACAAAGAGAATAATAAAAGATAGATAGAAGGGGAAAGGAGATGGGTCTCTTGCAATAAGGAAGTGGTCCAAAGAAAAAAGCATGAGGAATAAGGAGGGGAAGGGGAAATAAGAATAAAGATATGCCATGTACAAGAACTCAATAACCTTATATGCCATAATATGAGCTAAGATTCACAGTAGCAACAAAAATACAGAATGGGCACAGAATCTGCCTGGCAAGTATGAGGTCCTGAGTTCATTACCCAGTAGCAAAAATTAAAATTAAAAAAAAAAATAAAAAGGGATAGGAGAATCGGGTGGGTAAGTAGGAGGTAGGAAAGGAAAGGTGATTTAAAAAAAAAACAAGTGGTATGCACGTGTAACCACTCCCCAGGATGATTGTAAATGGTATGGATTACAAATGTGTACCAAAAAAATAAAAAATAAATTATAAATAAATAAATAAGATATAGATACCAGCTGTTGTCCTCAGGCAGACAAAGGAGCTGAGAAAAAGATATTATTATAGATAGCTAAATAGCATAGAGATTGATAGGCAGTGTGAAAGGGATCAGGCCCAAGATGAGTCAGAACATGGATGAGGCAAACCAGGCCTGTGGTTAAGGGATGAGTTGATAGAAACCTGGCCTCAAGACAGCGACACAGTGACTATACTTGCAAGCCACCCCAGACATACAGCTCAGATCTGTACTGTAACTACATCATTTGGTCCAATAAGCCTGAGCAATACAACAAACACATAGAAACAAAGTAATGAACATGTAGGTAGGTGACCAGAACACTGAACCTCACTCCTACCCTTTCCACAAATGCCTTTGTTCTCCCTGCTACCTATCCATGTACTTGCTGTTGTTGTTTTTTCGCTATTACATCAAATTAGCTAAGGAACTACATTGTGATCCTCTAGTATAGGTTGATTGTAGTCTGACCAAAGGTAACCAGTGATGTGATTTTACTGTACAAAAACTTCCTACACAGACAGCCTCAGAGGCAACCCAGCTTTTGGGACACTTCCTGGCTCTCAGAGGCTTTCTCTTAATAAACTTTTCCTATTCTTAACCTCCTTTTGTCCTTGATTTCATTTTTCAGCATCCTAAGACAGGAACTCAGCACATCTAATAGGTTGGGTGTTACTTCCTTATAACAATGTGAACAAGCCAGAATAGTAAAAAATCTCAAGATCCTAGGAGGGCCCTGGATTCTCATTTTCCATGTGTTCAGTGTATGTTTTCATAAATCTCTGAGAAACACAAAGTGCCAACTGGTATCCAGCTTGCATTTTGCTGAATATTAGCAATTTTAAGGCTAGTTTAGTCCTCTCTGGTCCAAGGGAAAGCATAAAAAATAAGCAAGTAAATAAATAATTTTTAAAGATATTAAGTAAGTAATTTTTAATGATTGTGAAAAAAGGCCATTGATTATATGTTGTGATTACAACCTTTAAAAACTATTCATTGGAAAAAAAATAACTTAGAGAAACTCTACCAAAATAATCAGCTGTGTTTGGTAGTAGCACTGTGGGCAACTATTATTCTTTTTTAAACATTCTTTAATATAGTTCCAATACTTTACATTTTAAAATACTTTTCTTTTATTAATGCACATTTGCAATACATAATGTTCACATTCCCTGTGTGAGGTTTGCATACGTACTTGACACGTCTCCATACCTTTTCCGTCGCCTTTTCACTCCCTCCTGCGCCCCTCCCTCTGTCTCTTGATCCCCTTCCCATTTGAGGAAAGATAATTATACAGGCTATTTATAATCATGATATCATTTACTTAGGACATCTTGTTAAGTAAACAATCTTTTTTATGATTGGAGTGATGCTTAGCTGGGCTTTGTTTCGTGCAGCAAAAGTATTTCCTGATAATATGTTGGGAGGTAGAGGTTGATTCGAAGATTGGCAGGAAAGAACGGCATGAAATTTATAAATTGGCTTTGTTACTGGCTTTTTAGATTTATAAGCTCAGATTTGTTTGCTCACCATTGACCAAATCAAAGAAGACTGGCCAGGGATTTGGCTCAGTGGCACCACATCTGCCTGGCAAGTGGAAGGTCCTGAGTTTAATCCCCACTCCAAAAAAGAAAGAAGAGGAAGAGGAAGAAGAAGGGGGAGGAGCAGGAGGCCATATCCAGTGGACCCTTGACTTACAAACAAATTCAATTCGTTCATGAGGGCTTGTTATAACTCAGTTGGATAAACTGAAGGCTTGTGCTCTTCTACACAGCCTTCCAAGTCTCTCTCCTGTATACAGGCAGATCTCAGCGTCTGAAAAGAGACGTTGGCCTAGGATTTCTCAATCAACCCCACCCAGGAGAGGATGGCATAGTGTTCCTTCCAGAACTCTTTAAGGGTTAAACCTGCATCTGAGAGCATCTGAAAGCACAAGTGGCTAGAATTTGGGTTGTAACTCAAGACATTGTTCATAAGTTAAAACTAAAATTCCAGTCATAATCCAAGTTGTTTGTATATCAGAACAGTTGTAACTGGAGGGTTCACTGTACAGTATCTTCATAAAAAGGAAAAAGCTAGCTCTGAGGAGATGGTGGGGCCTGTTGGCTTCAAATCACCAGCTCAACATATATAGGTGGGTAAGGATTTTTTTTCCATTAGTTTCATTGGTACATTTTAGGTGTACAATATGTTGACATTCATCATTGGGAATTTGTACCTTTACATAATATATCTTGGTTCTTCCCTTGCCCTCCCTTCAACCCCTCTACCCCTCCCTATTTACAAAGACTTTGTTTCCATTTTTTCCTTTTGTCATATTTATTTATTTCCCTTCTTTCCTTTCCCCTACATCTCCCACTTCCCCTTTCCTTTTGGACCTTTTCTTCCTATCTCACATTATCTGTTATACATTTTGATCCTTATTTACACTTTCAGTTTCTCACACCAGAGGAACTATTCCATATTGATGCATGTGTGACCTATTTATTTCACTTAAGAGTATGATCTCAATATGCATCCATTTAGCTATAAATGTCTCTAGTTTATCATTTTTATGGCTGAGTAGTACTCCATTTTATTTTAAACACACACACACACACACACACACACACACACACACACATCTTTATCCAGTCTCAAGTTGATGGGCAATGAGCTCTTTCCAAGTTTTAGCTATTACAAACTGTGCCATCATGAACCTGCATGCACATATATCTCTGTGATATGATTTTTTAAAATTCTTTTTGGAAGAAACCTGGCAGGGGAATAGCTGGGTTAAAGGGGACCTCTAATCCTATTTTTTGAGGTAGTTCCATGCTGATTTCCATAGTGGTTGCAGCAGTCTGTACTCCCACCAACAGTGGAGAAGGGTTCCTTTTTCCTCACAACCCTGACAGCATTTGTTATTGGTTGATTTCTTGATAGCAGCCATTCTTTCTGGGGTGAGGTGAAATCTTGGTATTGCTTTCATCTGAAATTCTCAAATGACCAGTAATGTTGAATACTTTTTCATGTGGTTATTTGCTATTTCTACTTCTTTGTCTGAGAAATGTCTGTTCATTTCAGATGTCTATTTTTAAATTGGGTCTTTAAATTTGACAGGTCTGATATTTTTTAAAGTTCTAAATAGTAGATAAAGTTCTAGATAGTAGACTTTTGTCTGAGGACAAAACTAAAATCTAATGGATCAAAGATCTTAATATTAAAACAGAAACACTAAACTGGCTGGAAGAGAGGTTAGGTAGAACTCTTGAACACATTGGTGTAGGAAAAGATTTCATGAACAAAACCTCATATGCACATGAACGAACACAAACAATCAACAAGTGGGATCTCTTCTTATTAAAAAGCTTATGCACAGCAAGAGAAACCACCAACAGAGTGAAGAGACAACCTACAAAGTTAGAAAACATTTTTGCTAGATGTTCCTCAGACAAAAGTCTACTATCACTTGTCTAATTATTTGGCTAATGTTTGCAGAACAATATTAAACAGGAGTGGTGATATTGTACATCCTTGTCTTGTTCCTGAATTTGTTTTTGAATTAAGTGTGTTTCATGTGTACAGCATATTGTAGGATCTTAATCCACTATTCCGTTATTACTTTTTTTTGGAGGGGGTACTGGTGATTGAACTCTGGTCCTTGAGCAGGCCACCGAACCACTGAGCTAAATTCCCAGCCCTATTACTTTTAATTAGTCAATTGAGACCATTAACATTGATGGTTACAACTGATATGTATTGACTTATCCTTGTCATGACCTTTTCCTGTTGTTGGATTCTCCCTCTTTGCCTTTAATTTCTTGTCATTCCTGATGAATTCATTCTACTGGGATTCCTGGAGTTGTGACCCTCATTGTCTTTTTCTAGTGTATTGTTTAATATTTTTTATATTGCTGGTTTGGTAGTCATGAAGTTCCTTGAGTGCTCTTTGTCATAAAATTATCTTAATTCTCCATCAAATTTGAAAGATAATTTTGTAAATCAATCTGGGTTGAAGGTTGTTTTCTTTTACAGCTGAAATACTTCACTCTAGGCTTTTCTTGACTTCAGGGTTTGTGTTGAGAAGTCTGCTGTGATTTTGATGAACTTTCCTTTGCAGGTGGTTTCTTTTCTCTAATTGCTTCTAGAATTTTATTCTTTTGTTGAGTTTGTAGAACCCTATTACATGCCCAAATGTAGTTTGTTTTTTTTTATCATGGCTGGTTTGAGTCCTATATGCTTCATTTATCTGTATGTCAAATTCTTTTCCCTTGATTGAGAAGTTTTTTGCCATTACTTCTGTGAGTAGTTTTTAATGTCATTTGCACTCTTTCCTATTTCTTCATTGACTCCAATCAGTCTTATGTTATTATTATTTCTTTTGCATAGTCTAGCAGCTGCTGTATTGATTTTTCGTGGTCTCTTACTATTTTTTATAAATTTTTCTTGGTCACCAATTGCAATCCTATCTTCTATATCTGATATTTTGTAATCTCATTGGCTCATTCTACTGTGTAAAGTTCGAGTTTTTATGTATATCTAGATATCTATTTGCATCTTCTTTATGATTTCATTTATTTCCTATGCTGGGATTTCACCATGCTCTTTTGCTCCTCTATTCTTTTTATCTGTATCTGCTCTAGATTTATTAATCATGTCTTACATTATAGGCACAAACTCTATTGTTATCTGAGAAATTATTTCTGATTTCATTTTTTCTATATCCTCTTTCATTGACAATTCAGGGAGTCCAAGTGGTTGAATATCAGATTATGCCATCTCATTGCCTGTTAGATTGCCTTAGTTGATCTGCAAGTTTAGTTTTAAATCTTATTTACGTGTCTTCTTATTTCAACAGATGCAGCCTGCTAAGCCTTTGTTGAGGTGACTTTTTGCTCACCCTGTGGGCTTCAATTCTCAGCAAGCCTCAATGTGTCCTTCTCTCTGCTGCTCACCACTTTGCCAATTCCTAGGTTCAGAATGGTGACCTTCTGGATCCCTATGCTGGGCTGTTGTCCGGGTGAGGTTCTGTGCACACTTATGATGGTATCTAGGCTTGCCTCTTGCTGAGGTCTGCCCACTTGTGTAGCTTTTGTTTGGGAGGTCCTTTATTTGGGAGCTGTGCACCTTAGTAGCTGGTGTCTGGGTGAGCTCTGGCTGTGGTCTGGGAGCACTTACCTGTGGTATCTGGGTAGACCTCTGGCTATTTCCCGCACAACTGTGTAGCTCTTTTACAGGTGGGCCTTTGGATAGGGCCCGGGCCCGAGCTGCTGGTGTCTGGGTGGGTCCCTAGCTGGGACCTGTGCACCTGGGCTTCTCTGGTCCAGGAAAACTTCTAGCTGGATCTGTGTGCACTTATGGATGGTATCTGGGTGGGCCTCTGGCTGTTGTCAGAGTACCTGTGCAGGTCCTTTACAGGTAGGCCCTTGGCTGGGGCCTGGGCAAAATCTGCTGATGTCTGGGTGGGGCTATGGCTGGGACCTGGGTACCTGTGCCCATCTGGTCCACATGGGCTTGCTGGGATCTCAAGGATTTTTTATAGTAAGGAACAGAGTGGAGCAGGAGTACATAGAAATAATGCAGATATCTATATTTTCTTTATCATTTCTTGCCATCTTTAGCTCATCCTCTCCTTCCTCATGGAAAGGAAGCTGGGCTCCAACCTCCTGATGCCATAGTCTGTATATTTTGTCACTACATCTGGCCTAAAGAGATGAGGCAGTGTTGGTTATGTGCCCAGCTTGGAGAAATTGTTATCTCTAAAAGGAAAAAAGAGTCTAACTTTTAAAGTTCCATTTTGAACTGCTAGTTACTGCCCAAATTCTGTAAATTATAAAGGTTATGCAAATATGGTATCATAACACCTCTTACTTAATGATGAGGTCACTTCTGCATGAGTCTGCGTCAAATTAATCCATGGCTTGACTTTTTAAATATCTCTCTGTTCCTGAAAATAAATTAATCTTTACTTTGTTTCTAAGGGTTAGATGAACTAGCATGGGGAAGGATATTAATGAAATTTTCTGTTTATTGGTGTCTAACAATGTGGCCATTTAAAAATTAACAATAACAAAAATAACAATAACCATCTTCATTTAGTAAACTGCACCTAGAACTTTTGTAAGAAGAACTGCATCCTGAAAGTTCCCAAGTTTTCCTATATTTAAAGTCATGAATTATTTTTCCTCTTTATTATCCAATAGGTGTGATCACTATGGAGTCACTCTAATTACATAGATAGGTAAGTTAATTAGATGTCTTGTAGGCAGTTAGACAGGACCAGCCCTCAAGGAGCCAACATGGAGTACAGTTGAGGAGCCAATATGCAGATCAGTTGAGGCACATTCTTTGGTTAAAATTATAAAAAGAAAAGGGGTACTATTTCTTCTAGAAATGAATAACGGAGATATTCTAAATATACATAATCTCCCTATCCCATTTTCCTTCCAGAAATCCCTTGAATATGACTTGCTTTCCAATTTGATCCCCATTTAATCAGTATTACCTGTATGACTTATAATCTTATTGATTGATCATGGTTTTGTCCTACTCATGCCACCTTGTAATTTTTCCACTAGGTCTTATAGTTTTGTCCCACTTGGCACCTCACCTCATGGCTTTGCTGTATAAAACACCTATGAAAAGCAGGGTGGGCGGGCAACTCATTTTCCTGTCCCCCTTCTGTGTCTCTTAGACAGAAGCTATATTTCTCTCAATAAATTTTTCCTACTCTTAAACTCTGCTGTTCCTAGAATTCATTCTTTAATTTTAAAGAACACAAACACAAGTTTTATAGGTTTTGGAGTTACAGTTATTTCCCCTAAATCATAATCTATAATTCTTAGAAAAGCAGCATGAACATGATATTAGTTACAAGGGGTGAAAGTCACTTTCCAAGATTTTTCCCAGTAAATGAGAAGAGAAAGTAGTAGTAGATTTTAGTGCCTTTCAAATTGTTATTTTTTAGCTTAACTCTCAGTCTAAATGATGGTTCTTATCAGAGGTAAATTACAAGTTTATGGGATACTATATATATATATATATATATATATAT
>NW_022900926.1:49583322-49611583 GCF_012274545.1 Fukomys damarensis | reverse complement strand
TATGATATTATATATATATATATATATATATATATATATATATATATCCAACAGGTGCAGAAATAGACATTTCTTAAATTCTTATTTTAGATGAGCTTCAAGAACTATGGATAGAGTTTTGATATGGAACATTTGAAAAGTGAAACTGAATACCTGGGTTGGCTTCTAAGAATAGTCTCACTCCAATTCCAAAAGGGATGAATAAAATGAATCTATTGCTTACATAGAATACACATATGGAAGATGTCAATTACTTATCAAGATGTTTTCTCAACTCATTGGCACAGTTTTGCTTTAATTATACTCTAAATCCTGTTTTGTTATGTATCTTAACTTCCTGTGGATGGATGACTGCAATATGTCCCAGTGAAATGACTTTCCAGTACATGGTTAAATTCACAAGATTAAAGGAAAATCTCTCAGCTATGTTCTGCTTCTCTTCCAAGCTTCAGCATTTTCTTTCTTTGTCTCTCTCTCTCTCTCTCTCTCTCTCTCTCTCTCACACACACACACACACACACACATTGAGTTTATTGGTACATTTTAGGTATACAGTGCAGTTACATTCATTATTGGGATCCTGTACCTTTACATGACAGGTCTTGGTTCTCATTTTTTCCCCTTGTCCCTACCCTCCCTTCACCCCCTCCTCCCCTCCCCATTTACAAACATTTTATTTCCATTTTTCATTTTCTCCTATTTTTTCCTTTCTCTTATTACCTTTCCCCTACCCTTCCCACTTAACCTACACGTTTAGCCCTTTTCTTCCTATTTCACATTGTCAATTATCCCATTAGGATCTTATGTACTATTACAGTTTATTCACACCAGAGAAACTATTCGGTATTTACAGATGTGTGACTTATTTATTTCACTTAGGGGTATATCCTCAATATGTATCCATTTTCCTATGAATGAATCTAATTTTTCATTTTTTATGTCTGAGTAATATTCCATTTTATAGAAAAACCACATCTTCTTTATCCAGTTTCCAATGGATGGGCAAATGGGCTGTTTCCAAGTTTTAGCTATTATAAACTGTGCCACTAGAAACATAGGTGCGCATATATCATTGTGATATGATTCTTTTAATTCTTTTGGAAAGATACCCAGCAGAGGGATGGCTGGGTCAAATAGAACCTCTAGTCCCAGCTCTTTGAGGTATCTCCATATTGATTTCCATAGTGGATGCACCAGTCTGCACTCCCACCAACAATGGAGAAGGGTTCCTTCCTCCCCACAATGCTGCCAACATTTGTTACTGGTTGATTTCTTGATAGCAGCCATTCTTTGTGGGGTGAGCGGGAATCTGTGTTGTTTTCATCTGCATTTCTCGAATAACCAGGGATGTGGAACAGTTTTTCATATATTTATTTTCTAGCTTCAGCATTTTCTAAACTGACATACTGTCATATCTTCCCAGACCTGTCTCATGATTACTCACATACCTTTTATTTTTTATTTATCTTTGATTCAGCAAATGCCATGCAATAAAATCCACACATATAATCTCCACATAGCCTGACTCTTCGTAAGGATTTGCCTGCTGTTTCTTCTCAACCCATCAGATGAACCCAGAACCATGAGGACAACACCACTAAGCCTCATCATAAACTGAGTGCTCTGTGCCTAGCTAGCTCTCACCGCTTTTATTCATGCTTTCCTCTAGGCCTCTGCATACATACTAGAAGTGCTTCAGAAGTGCTCAACATCACACTTAAGCAAGTACAGTCCTTAACCTCAAGATGCCTCAAAGGCACTAAATCAGAGTAATCCAGTCTGGCAAAAGGGCTTGCACAGGCACAATCATGCACGCCCTCAACAGATGTATCAAATGCATAATAGACTAGTGAGTTACTACTTTAACCTCAAGCCAAAGAGTTTGGCATAAAAGGGAACAAATTCAATTGATCATGAGGAAGAAAATTACTTGGCACAAAGTGCCTTATTCTAATTCACATATTCCATGAATTGGTAGCAGCAGCAAAGCTGTAAAATACTTTCCCCAAGATGACAGACTATTCTTAGACTTTTCTTGTTATGATGAATGGAGTAGAACAGTATTGTTCTTAAGTGTTTTTTAAGACGTGGACTAAGAGCTCTTGCTTCCTGAATTCTATGGGGAGCTTTGCTTAAAATACAATTTCTATTCCAGACCTAAATCAGAATGTTGGTAAAGGCTATTCTAGGAATATGTATTTTAGCCAGACTTTCCAGGGATTCTTATGCATCCTCACATGAGACCCACAGATGTAGGGAATCAATAATTTTGATAACATCATCTGTGTTTCCCAAGTAAGCCTGAAGCCCTCTTGTTAAGCAGACTCTCAGGCCTCTCCCCTGGAGATGCATGTTTACCACAATGCAGGTAGGTCAGTAGTAAATGCCCTGGTGATTGTTATGCTGGGGCAGGTTGGAGGATTATGACAGTAGATGATTGTTTAAAACACAGCTAAGTCAGACACTATCATGATAAAGCTGGCATTTATTGAGCGTTCACCACTAAACACCCAGCTGAATGTTTTACTGTTAGCTCACCTCAAAAATATTTTATGAGTTCAATGATGTTAAAATCCCTATATCATGGAGACTTTTCCAAAGTAAGTTGAGGTCACATAGCTAGTGAAAGTGAAGACAGAAGTTGAATTTACGTCATACAGTTTTAGAAAACCTTGCCGTTTCTCATGGTACTTGCCTGTCTTTCTTTATATACCAGATAACTGTCGGCATTGAGTGCTTCCACTGAACAATCTTTGTTGTATCTACACCTGTAAGATTCTCCTCTACATGGTTTCATAACTTTTTAGGCTGCAGCTTAATACTCCTGGTCACAAAATCTATTCTTTGTTTTACAGAGTTTTTCTGAGGCAAACTTTATGTTTAGGCTTTCATTTTAAAGTTTATTTTTTCTGATTTTGCCCATACTATACCAGATCCACTTCTTTATGGCAACACCAGAAATTTCTACACTATTTGCTTCTTCTTTCTTGACCTTGTTGAGTCTGTGCCAAGCACAGGTCTCAGTGACTACCAAGGAGTCAGAGGAGGTGTCAAAAAAATCTCCCTCACAGCATCTGGTCTTAGGTGTTTCTGATGAATTCTTTTTAAACCATGTTCACTTTATGGAATCTAATTCAGGCTGAACTCCTAAGTTCATGAACTAGTTTTGAAGGTTTTCAATAAAAATTTGCAGCAAACATCTTCAGAAAGTTACTCTGTTCACATCAAATAAACCTCCTGGGGCCATGTTACATCAAAGACAAAAGGGCAGTGCTATGTAGTGGCACATACTTATAATTCAGGCTACCAAGGTGGCTGAGGCAAGATCACAAGTTCAAAGTCAGCCTGCAAAGCTTAGGGAAACTCTGCCCCAAAATTAAAAATTAAAGGTAAAGGGAGAGAGAGGAGAGTTCTGTCAGGGTTTTTCTCCAAAACACTTGGCCTCTTCCACAGTCCTGCAGGGCTGTGGGAAGGGGCAAGAGGACAACACAACCGATTCCATATGCTTAGAAACAAGTATAGTAACAGCAACAACAGTAAGCACAACCACAGAAGAACTTATTATAGCTGTCTCAGTGAAAAAGTTCATGTCACAAAAAATGTTCAAATTAAAAGGGTCCTTTAATAGCCAGCAACCAAGGATGAGCTCTCGCTCCCATCTTCCTTGGTACTGATCAAGCAAGGGAAACCCAGTTTTTAAAGAGAAAAAGCACACAATGGTGTATCATGATCTCATCTTTGAACAAGCACAAAGGCACAGAAGCAGATTAAAATCCAATTTTTGGGATCCAGCAGGAAATTCCTATGTTTATGGTTAGGGCCACTGTATAACATGTCCTGTCCTTTGTTTTTAATCACAAGACA
Organism: Fukomys damarensis; assembly: GCF_012274545.1. Taxonomy (NCBI): domain Eukaryota; kingdom Metazoa; phylum Chordata; class Mammalia; order Rodentia; family Bathyergidae; genus Fukomys; species Fukomys damarensis. Next base: position 49,607,719 of record NW_022900926.1, on the reverse strand, counting down.
ACACATGTCCTGTAATCTGTTCTTAAGCACAAAGTAAGCTAGGTGCTGGTTAACTTATCACTTTGAACAAGCAGTCTGGGGAGGAAAAGGGGTAAAGTTCAGGCACAGGCTATTGGGGAGGGATTTCTGCTTAACTCACTACTTCATTCCCAACTTTCTTTGGAAATTGAATCAAACCATTTCAAGAGGACCTTGACACAATTAACTTTACAGAGGAGACACGATCATATACAAACTTAACAGGTGATTATATGAGGGGCTATTGTAAGTCCAAGCAGGACAATGATAAGAGGGCCTGCAATAGAGGAAATTGATTCTGTGAGCCATGGGGAACCAAATAAACATTTTAAAAACCATCTTCAGTAGAAGACATAAGGAATCTAAACTCATAGCCCAAGCTTTGTTCCAATAGTAACAGGGGCAAATCAAGCACAGGAGGAGAAGAATCATTTTAGTCTCTTAAGTGGCTCAGGTCCTGGCTTGAGAGTCCACTGTTCTGGAGAGGACTTCACTGGGATGTAATGAATCCAGGTGGGGATCCGGGTCCCCTTCACAGCAGAGGACATTGCATGGACAATGAGATGTGGCCCCTTCCACTATGGCTTTAGTCCTTTCTTGGTAAAGCTCTTTCTCAGCACCAAGTCTCCAGGCTGGAATGGGCTGGCCTCGAGTTGGGGAGTGGTAAGACCTCACACACATTGCGATGGACTTTTTCTGGGACCTGTTGAAGCACCTGAAAATACTTTAACAGGCATTCATTAGTTAACTCTGACAAAGTGGGCTCCTTGATCTGGGCCTGTGGGGAGGTCTGCCAAACATGCTCTCACAAGGAGTATACCAAGCCTTGTAAGGAGTACAACGTGCCCGAATGAGGGTCAAAGGAAGAAGGTTGAGCCATTTCTCACTAGTCTCCAAAATCAATTTAGTAGTTTTAAATGTCCAATTCATCCACTCTACACATCCTAAACTCTGAGGCCTACATGCACACTGGAGTTTCCATTCTATTCCTAAAGCTCTACCTACTGCCTGTGTTGCTGCTGACACAAAAGGTGGGTGGGGGGCGTCCATTATCTGATTCTAAATTCATCAGAAGCCCATACCCGGGGACAATCCTCTGCAACAGCTTCTTGGCTATTACTTGTGCCGTTTCCCTCCTTGTTCCCCATGCTCCCACCCACCCCAAGAATGTGTCTATCATCACTAGTAAGTACCTGTACCCTGCTGCAGGTGGCTTTAGTTCAGTGAAGTCCACTTCCCAATGCTCTCCTGGCCTTAAACCACATAACCTGACACTCCACCCCACCACCCACCCCTGCTTCCCTCTTCCTATCTTGCTTAGCATTCACTTGAGCACACTCTGGACACTGTATGGTCACTGAGCAAACTGTATCATGGAGACCAGGAATGAAAAACTAGGTAAGAGATCAGTCAGCTTTGAAGGGTGAAGTGGGTGAAGGGAGGGCAAGGGTATGAGAAAAAAATAAGAACCAAGACATATCATGTAAAGGTACAAGATCCCAATGATAAATGTGACTGTATTGTTTTCTTTAAATGTGTCAATAAACTTAATGGGAAAAAAAGAAAAGATCAATCAGTTTTGTTTTTGCTAGGTGGGTAGTGGAGTGGAGCTGCTGACCTATTCTATTCCCAAGGTATCTGGCCCGATGAGCTTTCCATCCCCCCTTTCCCACCATCCTTGAGAATTGAGGGTGGCCCCACTTTCTGTTGCTTGATTTGCTTCTTCCAAAGTGTAAATGGGTCTTTTGGCAAAAGCAGTGGTAGATATGACAATACAGCCAAGGCTTTGATAGCTTCCATGGGGTCTTGTGTAGCTTCATGGACTGCTCGATATGCCTGTCAATTTCCCTGTGCTTCAGGAGAGTCACCTTTATAGTGTTCTCTGCAGTGCATTGCTGCCACTTAGAGGAACCAAACAGCCTCCAATACAGCCAGGATTTCTTCTCTAGCCAACATTGAAAGTCCCCACTCTTTGTATAGCATGGCATGAACATGAATGTTGACAAATACATATCTGCTGTTCATGTAGATGTTGATCCTCTTCCCTCGTCCCCATTGCAAGGCTTGTGTGAGGACTATCAGTTCTGCCTTTTGAGCAGAGGTACCTGCAGGGAGAGCTTGGGCCCAGATGATCTCCCATTAAGTGGGGACTGCTGCCCCAGCCTTACAGATCCCTTGCTCTACAAATCTGCTTCCATCTGAAAACAGGGTCATATGGGCTCCATCCAGGGAGTGTCTCAAAGATTGGGCCAACAGGCTTGGATGAGATCAAGGAAATCTTGGCAGATGCTGATCGCTTCTTCTGGGTTGTCATCTGGCAGCAGGGTGGTCAGATTTATGGCCTGAGTAGGGTAGAGGGAGAGTTTGTGCTGATCAAAAAGGAGGATTTGGTAGGGTGATACAGGTGTTTGACATCCAATGGCCCTTGGCCCCTTGAAGCAAGGCCTCCACAGTGTATGGGGCAGTTGTTTGCAGCTCCTGGCCCAGAGTCAACTTACCAGCTTCTTGCAACAAGATAACTGTGGCAGCCACTGCCCTTAAACAGGAGGGCCACCCAGAGGCCACAGGGTCCATTCTTTTTTATAAATACACCACTGGCCTTTTCCAGAGGCCTCAGGCTTGGGTAAGCACCCGCTTCTCTATGCCCCTGGTCTCATGTGCAGAGTCTGAATGGCTTAGTTATGTCTGCTAAAGCCAAGGCTGGAGTTGACACCAAAGCCTCTTTTAAAACTTGGAACACCTCTTGTTCTTCCTCAGTTCATTTTAACAGTTCAGGCAACCCAGCAGTGGCCATGTACAAGGGCCAGGCAATCTCTGAATCCTAGAATCCACAGCTGACAATATCCTGCAGCCCCCAGGAAGTCCCACACCTGTCTCTTGGTGGTTGGAACAGGTATCTGCAGGATGGATCGTTTTCAGGCCAAGGAGAGGCTGCGCTTACCCTGGCATAATTTATAACCTGGATATCTCACTTCCTCTTGGCATAACAACTGGGCCTTCTTTGCTGAGACTCAGTACCCAAATTGTTGTAGGTCACCTGTCCCAGCCATGCAGTCCTGGGAGTCTTGGCTGCAAGAAGCAAATCATCAACATATTAAAGAACAGACAACTCAGGATGGTTCGCTCAGAACTCAGTCAAGTTTCATTGGAGTGCCTCTCCAAAGAGACTGGTGGAGTTCTCAAAGCCCTGCGGTAGATGGATCTATATGAGTTGACTCATCTCCCCTGTCAGGAGATCTCTCCATTCAAAAGTGAAGATGTGCTGGTTCATGGTGGCCAGTGGGATGCTGAAGAAAGCATCTTTCAGGTCCAATAGTGTAGACCTGATGCTCTGGAGGCAACAGTCTGAACAGGGTATAAGGATTTGGTTCTGTAGGATGGATAGTCTCCAACAACTTATTTACCTCTCTTAAGTCTTGTACTGGCCGATAATCCTGGGTTTTGGGTTTCTGGACTGGCAAAAATGGAGTGTTCCATGGGGACCTGTAGGGAGTCAATACCTGCCTCCAAGAGTCTCCACACATCCGGACTAATCCCGAGTCTGGCCTTCTGGCTCATAGGGTTTTGCTGGACTCTGATCAGCGTGGCTGCTCCCAGAAAAGTTCCCTGACTCTTGGGGTTCCCTGACTACTGGGGGTTGATGAGCCACCAGGCCAGGACAGTTGGTTTCAGCCCAGACACCTGGATATTCAGGTTGTAGTTGGTGTGCAAGAGAACTAGGAGGGGGTACCTCCTCTGTGTCAGGAAACATCAGATATTCTTCAGCCAAGGCAGCAGTCAATATCAACTTTGGGTTGGAAGCTAGGGTCAACTGAGATCCAGTAGGGGCAAAGGAAATTGTAACCCTTAACTTCTGGAATAGATCACATCCTAGCAAGGGGAAGGGGCACTCAGGGACTACCAGAAAGACATGCATAACCTGTTCATGCCCTAAGTTCACAGTTCTTTCAACAGTCATTGTATATTTCTTGCTTTTGCCCATGGCCCCTTGGTTGGTGACAACCTGGCCTGAGAGACACCCAGATGAATCTTTTAAAACAGAAATTTCAGCTTCCATATCTATTAGGAACCAAGTTGAACTGCCCCCTACCATTGCAGTGACCATGGGCTCCTACGGACCAAGGGCAAAGGAGCCCTGGCCTCATCAATCTTCCAATTCTCCCTTGGCAGAGAGCTAGTACTCTTCTCTTCTCTCTTCCATTCCCTTCCCTTCTCTTCTCTTTTCTTCCCCTGTACATTCACTCTTCCAATGTACAAACTGTTTGCACCTAGCATATTGATCCCTTCCTAATCAGGGCTGCCTCTTCTCGGCCCCTTCTTCCAGGTTGTCTTGCCTTACTGGTGGACGGACCCCTTATGACTGAAGCTAAAATCCTTGCCTGCTTTTTAGATGAAATTTCAGTCTGCCTTCTAGACACTAGCTCAGCTTGTTTCTGTCTTTCTGAGTCTTGATTATCATTAACCTCCTGGGCTCTTTCCAGTAACTGGGAAGTATTCATTCGTGCAAACCCTTCTAATTTCTGTAAATTCCTCCTAATAGCAGCAGCAGACTATCTGACAAAAGCCAAATTTTCTGTCCGGTATTTTCAGAAGCCAATGGGTCGAAAGAAGTAGACAACCAGAAAGCTTCCAGCAGTCACTCAAGTAATGCTCCTGGAGTCTCATTTGGCCCCTGAATTCCTCAGTGGTTTTAGACAAATCAATGGGCTTCTAAGCTACCACTCGGAGCTCATCCATTAGAGTCCAGTGGTACTTTTTCAAAGCCTCTCTTCCCTTTTCCATATTTACCCTCCATTTGGGTCAAGTGGAAGGAAAAATCTGGTTAATCCTTGCCCAGTGGGCCTCCTCTGGTTCCCCAGTTGGGACCAGAGACTTTTGAGACTGCCCTGATCCATTCCCTTTCTTCCCTAGTAAATAGCATAGTCAGTAATTGCTGACAATCACCACAGTTAGGTTGGTGGCTCTGAAGAACAGAGTCCATAAGATCCAACAATGCCTGAGGTTTCTTGGAAAAAGGAGAATTTGGGGATTTCCAATTGTACAAATCAGAGGAAGAGAAGAGAACATATACCAGAAAAGGATGGTCAGAGTTTCCCAAGGGAGATGCCTGCCTCGAGAGAAGGAGGGTGGTAGGTTATTCTTCCGCGGCCGTGGAGCTTCGCTGAACAGCCTGATCCTAAGACTTCAGATGAGAACTGGGGGTGATGAAACCTCCCCGGGGGCTGAGGGTTCCAAGGAAGATACTTCAGGGGAGGCCTCACATCTGGGGAGGGTTATATGGGGGAGGCAATTCATCATTCCCATCATCCAATGGCAGCAGGACCCGGAGGAGTTGTCAAGTTCCAGGCACCACAGGAGCAAAGCAGGTGAGTAGGACCCGCCCTATAGGTCAGTTCGTGGCACAGACTCCCAGTGAGGCAGAGGGTGAAGGGTGAGTGACAACCTGAGTCAGCATAAAACAAAGGACAGGATATAGCTTGTCTCGTAGTTAAGAACAAAGGACAGGATATGTTATACTGTGGCCCTAACCATAAAAATAGGAATTTCCAGCCAGATCCCAAAATTTGGATTTTAATCTAACTTGCAATCTGCTTCTGCACCTCTATCCTTGCTCAAAGTTGAGGGCATGATATACCATCGTGTGGTATATCAGGGTGGCCTGCTTTCTCCTGGTTACTACATCCCATACTCCACAGACTACCTGAGGATCAAAAGACCTGCACCTGGCCAGCCTACGTTAAAGGTGGGTCATTGTACTTCACGTAGGGTGTGCATCGAGTCTTTTTCATAGCCACACCACATTGGCCAGAAAAACCTTCAGAGAAGGGAGACAACATGTGTTGGAGGAATTTTGGGATTTAACCTGGGAAGCTCCCATAGTAAAAGGAAAAACACAAGCAGACAAGAAGTCAAGAAAAGGATCAAAAGAAATCTTGAATTCAAAAGGAAGCCTGGTCCAAGGAATGCTGAGACACCAGGTGAATCCGTGTTGTGTCCTGAACATCCAAAATACCCACCTATGGGCCAAAAGTGAGTCAGTAAGGGCTAAGGAGAGCCCAAGAATGGCACAAAAGGGGGTTTCCAAGGGGAGTGCCAATGGCACTGACTTCCCCAGAGACAAGAGCAACACAGGAGAAAAAGACCTCGCTTATAAGTGACAAGGGTCGCAGTCAACCTCTCCTTACAAATGATGCACTGGGGCAAGTTGGGGAATGGAGCTGGTTGAAAACCTGGACCTCAATATTTTTTAGGCGACTGCGGTGATGGGTGATGGTGATGATGCCACTCCTCAGAACAAAAGAATTCCCAAAAGGTTTCATATCTTAATGGCCCAACAGACCGATACAAGGAATAAATCAGATTAAAGTCAGGGGGGAGTGACGGAAACCTATAGGATTTGAGGGCCCAACCTGACTGCAGCCTAGTTACTAAGAAAACAAATGTGAAGCTTTAGGAGAGGTCCTCTCACAAAATCTTCATGGTATGAGATGAAGAGGGGTGTTTTTCCAAGAGGGGAAAGAGGCGAATGACAGAATAGATGCATTAGGAGGATAATTTCATCATTCCCAGGACACAAAAGCTATAGAAGGAATTGACCTTGTGACAAGAAAGTGGTTAGACATGGAGGAGGTGCCAGACACTTAAAATCAAGACAAAAGGGACCATTCTTTTGACCAAAATGAAGTCTCTGAATTAACTCTATCTTATTTCTTCCTAATTTCTTCTCGCCCAGTGTTAAGAACAAAGGACAAAAGAAAAGAACTCAGGTCCCAGACGATATGGACACAAGAAATGACCAGGCATGAAACAAAAACCTTCTGCTGTCACTTGGCTGCCTGTGATCATCACTACTGGCCACTCAGGGTGATGGCCGACCTCTCATCTCCAGTCCTCAATCACCCCAGGAAGCTGCCCAGTTGGCATCCTAACCTTTACTTGGGAGAGTCCAGAAAGGCCCAAGTCAGGGTGGTTCTCCTGAAACCAAAAAGAAACCACAAACAGACAAGAGGCACTTACCTCCAAGTGGAGGATTCCTGAGGTCTCTGAAATTTTTGTTGCGATCAGTTCCATGTCCCTTCAGCCAGCATCTGGGATGCAGGGCCCTGAAACTTCTCAGGAGGTGCCTCCCCTATACCCTGATGCCTGTACAGGGAGACTCAGAAGGAGGCCGACTCATGGTGGCAGAAATATCTTGCTGGGGCCTCCAAGAATGTTATAGCTGTCTCAATGAAAAAAATCACACCACAAAAAACGTCCAAATTAAAAGGTTCCTTTAATAGCCAGTGACTAAGGATGAGCTCTCACTCCCATCTTCTTTGGAAACAATCAAGCAGGGAAACCCAATTTTTAAAGGGAAAAACCACACAATGGTGTATTATGATGTCATCTTTAAGCAAGCATAGAGGTACAGAAGCAGACTGCAAGTTAGATTAAAATCCAATTTTTGTTATCCAGCTAGACATTCCCATCTTTCTTGTTAGGTCCACAGTATAACATGTCCTGTCCTTTGTTCTTAAGCACAAGGTAAGCTAGATGCTGGTTACCGTCACTTTGAACAAGCAGTCCAGGGAGGAAAAGGGTGAAGTTCAGGCACAGGTATTGGGGGGGGGGGTTTCTGGTTATATTAAACAGATGTATGTTCTATGTACTGTAGCTTAAACATGGAAAAGAATATTTTACAACTAACCCAAGTAGAAGTGATTTGAAGGTGCACCTAACATAATATGTCTACCTCAAATGCATAATGATGACCTGCATCTCTTGAACAGACCATAGCCAGAGATTACCACCTGACACTGAACAAGCCCTGTCCAATCATCTTCACAATGTTGAGAGTGTACACCAAACAGAAAAGAAGATTCACTGATCATTTTAGGCAGGGTGACTTGTCCCAAATATACATTATTTGTCACATGATCCAGAATGTTTATTCCCAGTATGAACTTATTTTTCCTGTACTCCGTTTTCTTTCCGTGAGTTCTATTTATTTATTTCTATTCTTAGAGAATGCCCTTCTCAGCCTTCTGATCATCTTGCACATGAGTGTGTGTGTGTGTGTGTGTGTGTGTGTGTACATGGATGCCTCAGGAAACAGCTGTGCAAGAGGCACATGTGTCATTGTCCTAGACAAGGTCTTTGTTTTCTAGCTAAGCTGCTCTGTCTCAAGATGCAGCCAGACAAGACCCTCAATGGGGGGCCATGAGGCTGCTTGTGACAAGCCAGGACTCAGATCTGGTGAGGGTCTGCTCAGTAGGACAGGCAGGTGATGAGACGGAGACAACATCTACCATGAGTCTGACAGGATTCTAAAGGTCAGCCAGGCAATGCCGTATTTTCTATATTTATAAATTTATCAAATAAACATTTATAAAGATCTTTCTGTATACCAGGCACCATCCTAATCATGTTACAAAGTTTCTCAAGTGGAATTCTCAGAATAACCCTGTGACAGTGATACTGTTATGATTCCACCCAACACAGGAGGGAATAAGCACACTTACAGGTTAAAAAACTTTCCCAAAGTCACTCAGCAAGTAGGCAGTAGAGCCCAGCAGTAGATGCTTAAGTCTACTCCCTGAGCTCCTTTCCTGCACTGCCACCCAGAAAAGACCAGAGTGGGATAAGGGTTTTTCCAGAAGTGAAGGCAGAGCCACAGGGAAGTGGCAGCATTCAGAAGTCAAGGCTAAGGATAAATATAAATAAAATATATGGTGAAGTATGGACAGGTCACGGACCGTGGGCCAACTCTCTTGTGGATCAGAGAGGCTCTGAAATTTGGGTACCTGACAGGGCATAGTCACTGAAAGCTTCACACTTGTTTCTAGCTTGTCATATAATCTACATGTGGCTAAACTTGATCTATTCATTAAAGAATCCATTTATTTGTCCATTTTTTCATTCAGTCATTCATTTACTTCTCATTTATTTGGTCAGTTAATCATTTATTAAGCAAACATTTTCTGAGTGTGTCAAATGTGCTAGAATATTTAATGAATGCTAGGGGAGAAAGCACAGACTAACAAATTTAAGATTTAATAATATTCCTAAATAGGGCTGGGGATTTTTTGCTTGCTTGTGTGGAACTGGAAATTGAACTCAGGACCTTGTGCTTGCGAGGCAGGTGCAGTACCACTAAGCTAAATCCCCAGCCCTTTAAAGCATCTTTAGACGTGGGTGGTACAACTATAGGTTGAGAAAGCAAGTGGTGGGGGGATGTAACCAAGATGGCAGGAAAATCTTAGGCTCTAATGTGCCCACCAGAAAATTTAACTAGTCCAATAGACTAAAAATATTTTTGAAAACCCTGATGTTTTGAATCAAGCCTGAGACACTTGTGTGGTCTGTAGAACTGAACAACTGAATTAAAAGGATAAAAGAGAATGGTTTCTACTTTTATCACACCATCTCTTCCCTCACCCAAGTTGGCATAACACCAAACAGAAAATTTCCCTAGCTCCACAGTCTTCCTAGCAGGGGTAAGTGTTCAGTGAAGGCAGCCATTCTGCTTAGAATGGTATTCTAAGATCATTCCCAGGAAGTCCACTCTAGACTCAGCTCATGGGGGATATTGAGGGTAACAACATGTCTGTCCAGGGTCAGGTAGAAACAAAGAAAAGAGGTAGAAGACATAGTGACTACTGGGTGGATTTTGGTGGTACCTCCATACTCCTGTCAGCTACAGAACCTAATTGGTGCCCAAATTCATAGCCTGACTGCAAGGTTGAGTTGGTTGTTTTTAGAATTGTGGTAGGACTTGAGTCATTTGACTAGATGCCCAGGCCCCCAGTTACTCTGCCTAGGCTGGGAGACATCTGCCTCTACCCATTTTGGACTAGCATGCCAAGACATGCTTGATCTAGGAAGTCAAGCCGTGATTTAATTCAGCCAAAAAGACTGCCCATAAGTTTTCCCAACCAGGCAAACTCCCACTGCCATACATTTTGGAGGAGCCAGACTTGCAGGAAGTCAAACAAACTATACTAAATCTCCATCCTGACAATGAAGCACATCTCAAGCACATATTTCTAAGCAGCATAAAATGTACTCCTGCTTATTCCAAGAAGCAATTCTGCTAAGTCCGGAGCCCAGCCTACAAATATGAACAAGTGCAGACCCCAAACTGTGGCATCACCTGGCCCAGGAATATTTCTTGTGACCAACTTGTAGTGCCTAGTCAGGCACACTGCCAGGTAGCCAATCCTAAGCATCAGTTTCATGGGACAGCAGAACTAACTACTTGAAAAGATAAACATAATTAGCCAATCTTTACCTAGACTAAGAAAAAAGAAAGACTCATAAAACCAGAAATGAAATAGGAGATATTACAACTGATACTAAAATACAAAGCATCACAACAGACTGCTATGAATGATTGCACTCTAACAAATTGGATAGCCTAGAAGAAATAAATAAATTCCCACATACATATAATTTACCAAGAGTAAATCACCAAAACCCCCTGAAAATCTGAGCAGACCAATAGCAAGTAAGACTAAATTAGTAATAAACATTTTCCTACCAAAGAAAAATGTAGGACCCAATAGCTTCATTGCTAAATTCGATTATATATTTGAAGAATGACTCTTTATCCTTCTCAAACTCTCTCAAAAAATCAAAGAGAAGGAAATAACTTCCATTCTTTTTACAAGGCCAGCACTGCCATGATACCAAAGCTGGACAAGGACACTTCAAGAAAATTCCAAACCATTAGCCTTCATGAACATAGGCAAAAAAAATTTTTCAACAAAACCCTAGCAAACTGAATTCAACAGCATATTAAAAGCATCATTCACCATCAAGTTACTCTGCCAAGTGGAACTTATCTTTGGGTTGCAAAGAAACGATACAGGACGAGATGCTTCAGGGAAAAGATAAGACTACAAAGTACAGCACATAGTACAGTACAACATCTTCTTGCCTTGACCACTGCATGGACTCGGACCACACATATTCACACCAACCCCGCTCCCCACCCGCTATGAAAACCTCTGCCTTTTGTCTGTTCAGGACTGAAAGTCTCTTGTTGCCATCCGTCTGCCTTCACCCAGGTGAATAAAGTTTGTGCCTTTTTGCCTGCTCAGCTGGTCTCATTTCTCCACTGTTTGTCACAACAATAAGTAAAAATTTTATAAAGAGAAAGCAAGTTTCTAATCTCCCCATTTTTATGCCAATAGTTCTTCCTTAAATATAATAAAAGTATAGTATAACTTTAATTTCACAATAAAATGCTATGAAGCACTAAAATAAGTTTAAATTTTTTAAATATGAAAATTTAAAACTAATTTTTAAAATTATTATAAAATTACTTGTCATTGTGTCATTTATATATGTGTTTATGTGTATAATTGGTACTGTAAAATGGAATTTTAAAAGTTAATTTTTTTCTTTTAGAGAGAAGCAACTTTTTCAAACTTTCTCCTGATGAGTACATAATCAAAATTCCCTCTTCTCAGCCCAAAAGAAGCGACAGAAAAGGGCTGGGGATTTGGCTCAGATGTTCTGCTGCCTGCCTCGCAATGCCAAGGGCCTGAGTTCAATCCCTGGTACTGAAAAAAAAAAAAAAGAAGAAGAAGAAGAAGAGACAGAACACAGAGATATTTTCCCCAGGAGGTTGGAGCTGGTTTCCTTTCCACAAGAAAGAGGAAGATGAGCTGAAGATGGCTGGAAGCGACAAAGCGAGTGTGGAGATCTGCATTAGCTCTGTGCTTTCCCTCCCCTGTTCCCTTACCCATTTGTGCACAGTGAGGTGGTGCATTGAGGAGAAAAAGCTTTTCAATTCCTCAGAGCTACCTTTGAATAAACCTTATTTCCTTTTTACCAAAATATATGTCCTCTTTTGATTTGATCAGCAGTGAGCAAACAAACCTAAGCATACAAACCTAAGTGGCCAAAAACAGTTTTAGTAACCCAGCCAGGAGGTAAGACCCTGCCCCTGAGAGGCATGTATCCTGTATGTAAGGCAGTAGGGAAACAGGACTGACTGCTTGTGGCTAGCTGAATCCATGGTCAGGGCTCCAGGGATATTCCAATGGGGTCTCCCTACTTTCTTGTTCGTGGTATCCAATGTTTATAAACATCTATGTTGGTAGAATGATAAAGGTTGTTTGGGTTCTGCCTGTTTTCTCACTGGAACTTGCACTCTAGGGAATCTACCTTCTCCATTATTAGGGCCTTCTCTGAGGTTACTCAGCAGTGCCATTTGGTGAGGTAAGGACTTTCACCATTTGTGGTTGTTTGGACCTACTGCAGGTCATTTGGGGGCACTGATTGGTGTCAGAAGTTTCAGAGGTAGAAAAAATTACCAATCATTTGTTCTGTTGGTTTAGATACTCGTTGGATTTGCTTTGCCTTGCTTTGCTTCTGGTTGTTTTGATTTCTTTTCTCATTCTCTTCTTATAACACCCTTTATTACAGTATGGGCAACAGGGTTTCAGTACCTTCTAGAAGGTACATACTACTAACCGGATAGGTTATGGCCAGTATTGTATAATAGAGGGGTTGAAATGCAAGGCAGGAAAGGTTTCCACATTTAAAACCTAATGAAACACTCAGTTTGGCAAGAGAGCTTCCTCTTTTGGCACAGGACAACTTCTGAGGTAATATGCAGTTGGAGGTTAAATTCATCCTACAGAGACTTCATTTTCCTTGTCTTTGTTGGTTCTTTATGAAAATATTTGAGACTTTATGTACACCATTTTGAACTTCAAGCCTTTCTGAGTCTTCTTTGTAAGCCAACGTGGAGTTCAAGGTTCTTGATCCATATATATACTTGGATTAAGAGATTTTTTTAAGAAGACAGAGACACTGTGTTGTGTTTGAGGAGCTCTGTCGTTATTTGCCTGGGAATAACTATAATGAAAAAAGAAGGCCCCCAAAACACATTATAATTACTGTGCCAGATGGCTAACAATAACAACAAAAACAGAATATTAAAAGATTTCAGAGAAAAGCAAAAAGCACATAAAAAGGTAAAATCATTAGAATTTCAGCAGACATCTTAACACAAACATTAGAGGCCAAAAGAGCTTGCAGTGAAGTATTTCAAACCTTAAAAGTAAGCAACTTCCAATGAAAATAAAAATACCCAGAAAATATTTCCTTCCAAACGATGGAGAAATAAGGATATTTCTTGAAAAAGAACAATTCAAGAAATTTATGAATATCAAACCAGCACTCTAGAAAGTATTCAAGAATATTCTACACAGATACTGTGATGTCTACAAAGCAAAAAAAAATCCAGATGGAATGGTGAACAGATAAACAAAAAACAAAGGAAGAGAAAAACAAAATCATCAATAGAGTGTATAATGATATGAATTAGTACCGTTCAGCAATGTCTCAATATGAATCGCCTGAAATTCTTAATTAGCAGACTGAATCAAAAAACAAACTCAAATAATGTTACCTTCAAGAAACTCATCCAATCAAAAAAAAAAAAAGATATTCGTAGTTTAAAAATCAAAAGGTGGAACATACCAAATGTCAGTAATAAGTGACACATTCCTTTGGGGAAATGGCTGTTTAAAAAAAAAAAAAAAAAAAACAGTCTGTATATGCAAAGTAAGCAAGGAAATTCAGTCTTTTTTCTTCTTTAAAAATCCGTTACTCCTAAAACATCGTTCCACAAAACTGGAAGTAAAAGACTAAAAGGCCAAGAAAAAGAGGGGAATGGGAGGGAGCACACACCATCAACACAAAAAGAAGTAAAATTGTACAAACTGAAGCAGTTTATAACAGACTCATTGGAACATTTCTTACTTATTTTTTACGTGTTTCAAAAGCCTGTGAGGAGTACAGGATTTGATAAGCATTTTGGAGTAGGAGAAATCCAAATTGTTTCTTCTTTGAGAGTCACAGCTGCTTTGTGATGGGGAAAAATGGTCATATAGAAAATTTGAAAAACTTTATTCTCACTAATAATGGTTAAAAACTGAATAAAAGGTGTTAATAGAACTTTTCTTTTGATATCGATCACAAAACAGTTCTAAAACCTACTGTTTTTACCATTAAAATTTAAATTGTAAGATAGGTTTTGAATGTCTAGAATGCAATTGATAGGTTTTTCTTGAATTGTTAGTTTTTTTGAAGTAGTTTTTCATTTGTATTTGTTAAAAAAAAAGAAAAAGAAAGGAAAAAAATACAAACCCCCAAGTCTGAATAACAACCAGAGCAAAACTGTTGTGCCTTCTATTTATCTTTGATTCCAGTCTTGACAGTTGTTTAAAGAAAAAAAAATCTAGATTTGTTTTATTATGTTCAGAGAATGTGAGGAATTGTAGACTCCCTTTTCTTCACTGGGTTTGACTTCTGTTAACATTTGTTACGCCTTAGTCTAAACTGAGTCTCAAACTGGAATGCCTTTGAGGACAGATGCTTCTGTAGAGGTTCTTTGACCTAAATAACTGAGCATTTGTATTAGGTTTTATTTTGGTATCTAATCAGATTCCTAATCATAGTCCCTAAGAACAAATGTGACTTTAATATTGAACTTCACCGATGTGCTTGAGTGTCTGCAGTTTTTTTTTTCTTTAAATCATAGCCATATGGTAAATTTCCTATTTTATGATTCCTTTATTAATGGGCATGCAGTGGGTGTTTCTTGAAATGGCCAATTTTTATTAAAATATTTCTGGAAGAAAATTTTAAAAAAAAATCAAAAGGTGGAAAACAATACTTCATTCACCAGGACCCCCAAAACAAGCAGGAGTCACAATTTTACTTTCAAGGTAAACTTCAAGCTAAAACTGGTCTGGAGAGACAAAGAACGTCACTGCATGTTAGTTAAGGGAATAATACTTGTAAATATATATGTGCCAAATACTGGAGCACCTACTGCTGGACATAGAAGATCAGATAAACGCTAACATAAGTATAGTGGTTGACAATACCCCACTTGCACAAGTCTACTGTACAGACTGGATTTGCTCTGCTCTTACCAGCTTTTTTTATGTTTGCTTGCAAGCTTTGTAACTATTTTTCAAAACTGTAATGTATTAGGGTGCTGACAACAAATGGGATAAGACTTGACAATAAATTCAGCCTAAGAGCCACTCTTTCTAAATCCCTGATGTTTTTTCCATAGTCTCTGTATGGATCAAGCTTATGGATCCATAAATGTCAAAGAATGAAGACATGAAACAAAGGAGGAAGTTGTGAGAGTTTTATTGGAAATAATAAGAGACAGCTCATAATAGAGGTCTGTCACAAGCAGATTCTGAACAGAAAATCCAATCAGGGTTCTCTGTCTCGATTTTATAAGCACAAGCAGATCACCAGAGGTGCTTGAACTGAAACAAGTTTAAAAAGAAACTGGTTTACCTTGCATTTTTATATTCTCCAGATCTGGAGATAGGAGGAGTTATTAATGCTGTTACCATGCCCAGGATAAGAGTTTTCTTTCTGGAAAAAAGAGTCCTTATCTCTCTATTCTCATTCCAACATTTTATTCTTTACTCTTAAATTTATCTTTGCATCTTTAAGCATGGCTTAGCTGCTCAAATTAGCTCTTGGCCTGAGTGAGCTATTTTATTTCCTTTTACATTTTTAATCTTAATTGGCCGTATGCTTAACGCTTCTATCTGACCCGATCTTAGGCTTCTCTAACTGCCTATTTATTATAACTAAGCTACTACATTATTGTTCAAATTTGGCAGGAGTTGCTTTTAACATCGACTCCAACTGTCTGTCACATTCCTTCCAACATGGGACATGTTCTGTCAATGGGGAAAGCTACCTTAGCACTGAGACCCAGAGATAGACAAACGATAGGTAGCTAGGACAGGGACCTGATAAACAGAGATAAGCCCCAGGGAAAATCTGAACACAAGGGACAGGGGCTCACTGAAATCTGCCTTGGCAAGCTAGAGGGCAGAAGAAATATGTTCTTCTGACAAGAGACCTAGCTAAAAATGGTAACCACATTGACTCATTTCCATAGGCTCACCCAGATAGCCCAATGAAGGTCATACAAACCTCTAAATCTGAGTGCCCCCTTGATGTCCTCCTTTGTAGTCTCTCAGCTAAGAAGAGCTTTTCTTTGTTCTCTCTAATAAACTACACCTGAATCATTGCCCACTGCTATTTTCATGAATTTCATTTCTCATTGTCTTCAGAACAAAGACCCAGAGGGAGAAAGCTGGTAACAGCACCAAGAGACAAGACTTCAGAAGAGAAGAAAATACATTTGGAAACAAGGGAGGAAAGTTGCAAGTATCTTGTGTGTCAACCCTATGAAAATAAGTAGAACTGCAGAGGTCATGAAAGATTTTTATGCATAATTGCCAAAACACAAATAGCCCTTCTAATTCTGTAATGATTAGGTATCTCTTTACTTTGGCTTTCTTTTATATTGGCTGCACAATTTTTAGAGACTTTTTTTTTAGGTTTGAGCATCTGACTTTCTTTTGTTTGCTCCAGTTGCTGTGTCAATTCAACATGAGACATTCAGCCAGATGATGTAACACTTTAAGACCCTGAAGACTGAGAGCTGGAATAAAGCAAGGGGAAAATTGTCACTGGCTATGCAAAATGGAAGTTTAAGAGTTAGATTATTTTTTTCTTTTTGTTTTATCTGTTGGCCTCTCTTCAGCCCTAAACAAGTGACAGCTTCAAGAGGCTGAAGCTCAGTTCCCTTTCCATGTGAGGATGAGCTGAAGATGGCTGGAAATGATAAAGCAAGTGTGGAGAGCTACAGTGGTACATTGGTTTACAAACTTTGTTTTACAACTTTGGGGAAAATGGCTGCATTTGTGTTTGTGTAGAGAAGATGACCATGGTTGTGTTTGTCACCTGATGCAGAATTTGTGAATGAAAGAAATATTTTGTTGAATTCTTTTGTTTGTGAACTGAATTGTATGCAAAGAAAAGCATTCGTGAACCAAGATATTACCATATATTATCTCTCTGTGCTTCCTCTCCACTCTTTCTTCCTGTAAGAGACCCTTTTTCACTTGTGCATGGTGAGATGGTGATTTGTAGCACATTTTCAAAGCTAGCTATGAATAAATCCTTTTCTTATTTTAACAAAATAAAATGGCCCCTTTGATTTGGTCAGTGGTTAACAAACAAACCTGAGCCTACGAACCTCAGTAGCTAATAACAAAAACATCACTACATTTAAAAATTTATATGTCTATGTGCAGAAATATAGAACAAAAGTGTTAGAATGATCACTGACATGTTAATGGTCATCACCAGTTTTGCTTTTTTTCTTTATATGTTCATGTATGTCAGAAATTTTACAGTATATTCTTTATAGGATTTTTAAAAGCCACTTTCCTCGTTTGTTGAAGGAAGGAAACCCCATTCCCAAGGGCCAGTGTGCTACTAGACAGACACCTTGGGGAATTTCATGATAATCCAGATGCATGCTGTTTTGTGATGTGATATTGATGTAGGAAGAATACATATAACTCCCAAACCTACTACATATCTATTCTTTTAATAATGTGTTTGCTATTAAGGACTGGGGGTGGGGGCCAGTGGCCTGGGAATAGTAAATAATGGATTGGGAGAAAATAAAGGGAGACACTCAAAAATTTATTATTAAATTTCCTTCATTATCCAAAAAAAATTGTTTAATTAAGCACAAAATGCAAGGCCAGATTATACCAAATGTGGCTGCTTGGCAATCTCAAATCCCTTTTAGAAACTGTTAGGGTTTATATTAGGTTTCTCTAAAAAACAGAACAGGGTTTGTATTAGGGTGGAGTGGAGAGGGAAAGATAAAAGGAGGAAACGAGAGAGAGAGAGAGAGAGAGAGAGAGAGATGGGAGAATTTATCTTTAAGGCTCTCAGATGCACACCCACCTCTTCCAGACCCTTTTATTTCCTCCACAGTCTTCCCCATTCCCATCCAAATCCTACTGCCTACAGATCAAATACTAAATCCATTAAAAACCTTTCTCAATGTTCATGATCCAAAATAACATCTTCTGTGTTTTCCAAAAAGTGGGCTTTTTAATACACTTTTTTAAATTGTGAGGCTCAGTAGTGCACATGTATTCCAGCTACTTGGAAGTCTGAGGCAGGAAGATCACTTGAGACTAAGAGTTCAAGGCAACATAGCAAGACCCTGTTTCAAAAAATAGTGTGTTATACGTAGAACTTTTAAATGCATTTTCTGCCTTTCGGAGGTAAACACCTTGAAGACAGGGACCATCTCTACATTCTCCAGAACAGACACTCATATACTAAATTAATTTCAAAACTAGAGAAGTGGAAAATTTTCCCAAGGTCACCAAGCAGCATGTACACAAACTTTACTTCAAGAAGTAAATTCCTGCTGTAATTATCCACTCCCAGGCCTACTCCTACACTCTGCCATCTGTGGCTATCTTGTTCCCACTGGCACAATCTGGTTATTCTGCCTAAGGAACACAATGGGGTATAAGATCAATTTATCAGCTCAGCATGGATTTTTCTATTAACCCTACTTTCATTTCTTTTTTATGCAGTGGCCATATATTTATTGCATTGTAGGTCTTGAACCCAGAGCTTCACAGATGTCAGGCAACTGTTCTACCACTGCCCTTCCGCTACCACTGCTCTATCCTCAGCCCTTCTGTTTTTGTTTTTGACTGGAATTTTTCTGGGTAGACTGAACCATAGATGGGTGGATTTCTGTACCTCTCCCTACCCAACCAATCTGAAGAGAGGTTTCTTAGTTATTCATAGTCACAGGAAAAAGTGTGGGCTCAGGAGTCAAAAGATCTGTTGTGGGTCCTGAATGACTCACCAGCTCGGCTACTTGATTAATTATGCAGCTTCTCCTTGCATCTATTTCCTCACTCACAAAGTGAGAATTACTAATTCAGTGCAGCTCATAGGGTTTAGTAGATTTAAAAAATGAGGTGCAGTCTTTGAAAGGGCTTTTTAAAATTTGCTACAGATCTCAGTGGTTCCTGAGATAGGGTCTCTCACGGACTTATTGCAGCCCCTCTGCCTCAGAAACACTTTGGATGAGGAACCTTAGTGCCCATATGCTAATCTTTCAGTGAGGCCTAGGTTAAGTGTTGTAGAAGGAATTGGCAAGTGACACACACATAGAGACGAGCTGAATGGAAGTAAAACAATAAAAAGTTTATTTGCCAGCAAATGGTCGATCACATTAAAGAAGTTAGTGCCAGTGATCGACCTCCTATTGGGTTGCAGCTTCCTCTTTTATAGGCTTTACAGCTATGATCTCATTCAGGTGGTTACATTTCATTTCCTCAGTTCACATTACCCATGTACAAATTACAGTAACAAGACAGTTCACTTTAACCCAGACATAACAACTCCTTGTAGTTGGGAGTTTACCTTAAGATTCATCTAGCTATCTATTCTAGTGCACAAGAAAGGGGTGTTCAAGGTCAGGGATGAGTCCAGATGTCCCATTTCATGGTCAATGCCTCCAGTGTCTGTTAATTTTGAACTAAACAAAGCACATTTCTGTTAGAGACAGTAGAAGTAATTTTACATTTTCTTAACATTTTGTAGGTTTTCAGATTACAAAAGTTCTCTGTATCATTAAGATCTTACAAAGACTGATGCAAGTAGTAGAAATGATAACACAATTTTCTTCTATTTCCTAGGGCAATAGCTTTAAAGCTATTTTTGAAGTAGAACTTTATTTCATATGAGGTTTAGGTTCCTAAACTGTTGTGGGGTCAACAAGCTGATACGTGAATGTGGTCTTCATTCATGTCTTAGCTTTATCCTGACCGAACAAGCCCAGACATCAATCCCACAGCTGTTTTTTTCTCTTCTAGAAAAGATAAAGAAAGAGAAAAGGCCACCAGAGGGCACGGTCAACCCAGGGAGAAAATTCTTGCCTCCAAATGTCATTTCTGAGCATATGCAGGTGGGAATCCTGACAGGAAGATGGAGCAGATAACTCACTCATGCTGGCCGTGCCTCTGGGTGTGAGGTGGCACTGTTCTCCCTGAGGTGAGAGCTGAGAGCTAAGAGCTAGGTTTACATTCCCTGTTCTAGAATGCACCACTCCCATTCCAATTAAGAGAAGATATGCTCTACCACTCACATTTCCTGTCCTCTCCTGCCTCCTTTCTCATGACTGGATCTTTCAGCAGATCGGGGCTCCTCTGTAGGCCAGAAGAGAAGCCCATCAGTCCCTCTGCCCTTCTGGCCATACCACCCTTACCCAAGCAGGCCTGTTCTCAAAGATCATCTGCTATATATTCTGAGCATCAGTGCTTTGTCATGACACCTTCTATGATTCCTTAATGATGATTCTGTCCCTACCCTCCACAACACCTTTTGCATATTTCTAATATATAGTTTATTATTATAAACTATAATTGTTGGTTTAATTATTTGTGTGTTTCATTAAACTAAGAGTTTCTTGATTAAAAAAAAATTACAAAGAGGAATGGAACCATCAGCCCAGAGTGGGCTCAGAAGACAGAAGTTCTGAGTCACTGAAGGACAAAATTGGTATGCGGCAATAAAGACATTTAAACAGACTCTTCAAAATACTTCCATATCACTTGGGTGTTTGTAGCTGTGAGACAGGGAAGTCTTTACCATTTGTGTAGGTCTTGGTTTCACATAGGTAAGAGCTCATCAGCCAGACAAAGTGCCAGATGTTAAAAAACTCATCCCAGAGCCAGGCACAATGGTGAAAGCCTGAATCTCATCTACTAAAGCCTGGAGCAGTTCAAGGCCATTCTGGGTAACTCAGTAAGGCTCTATCTCAAAATCTTTTTAAAATTATGGATTTAGACTTTGAAATAAATGATACAGTCATTGCTTTCTTATTTTCTTTTCCCTTGTCTGCCAAAGTGATTTAGCTTTATAAGCACTGCAATAAATGACAGCATTTAAAGAAAACAGAAGATCCTTTTTCTCTTCTGTAGTTGTATAGAAATTTGTTATGCAATGAAAAATGCTCACTGGGAACATTCTTTCTAGGGCTTTCAAAATATCTCTAAAGAAGAATTAGAAATGTCTTTAAAGAATAACTGGAATCTAGCACTTCTCAGAGGAAATGCCAGTCTCAATTCTTCTTGGCTTAATCTCTATTTAAGAACAATATATTTTCTTTTATCTCTGCAGCTCTACTCCCTAGTTCAGAAAAAGAAATAAGCCAACAAGCTGGGCCTCTGAGTGAGGAGCAGACCTGTGAGGAACTAAGACACATGGAGCTGAGATGCTACACCACCCCCATGCCAGGCCTCCAAGCAAGGAGCAAAGCTGTGTGGGCATCTGCAGGATCCCACCCCCACCCCCCACCTATGGCCTCCTGGCTGCAACAATCCACACTGCAGATGTGCAAGGGGTCATAAAGGCCACTGTGATGAGCTCCAGAAGATAGAGAAGAAGTGAACAACAGAAAGAGGGCCTTTTCTAGTCCCTCATGACCAAACCAGCACTCCAAACAATTTTAAACAATATCGTAGAAAAAGACAGTGAAGGTCACAACTCCATGAGGCCCAACAGAGCAAATCCAGCAGGCAAGGCAAGAAAATAAAGGGAGAGGGGGAAAAAATAAAGAAAAGCCAACAACAGGAAAATAACATGACAACAACAACTCTATACATATCAGTTAATAACCATCCACGTTAATGACCTCAATTCAGAAATCAAAAGAACTAGATTGGCAGAATGGATTAAGAAGCAAAATCCAACAATATGCTGTACACAAGAAAAGCACTTAGTTCAAAAAGAAAATCATAGACTAAAAGTAAGAGGATGAAAACAGTTCTCCATGTGAAAGGAACCTAGAAAAAAGCAGGGGTAGCTATCTTATTTGCAGACAAAATAAATTTCAAACAAAAACTAATTAAGAAAGACAAAGAAGGTCACTACATCCTTGTAGAGGGAACAATTCAAGAGGAAGAGATGACAATCATAAATATATATGCGCCAAATACTAGTATCCCAACTATACAAAACAATTATTAAGGGACCTGAAATACCAAATAAGCACTAATACAATTTTAGTATCAATACTCCACTGTCACAAATAGACAGATCATCTAGACAAAAAATTAACAACAAAATACTAGAACTGAACCAAGCTTTTGAACAAATGGATTTAAGAGATGTCTACAGAGTGTTCCACCCCAGAAAATATGAATATACATTCTTTTCAGCTGCACATGGGTCATTCTCCAAAATAGACCACATACTAGCTCATAGAACATGCTCAAGTAAATGTAAATGTGTTGAAGTTATCCCATGTATATTATCAGACCATACTGCAATTAAACTGGAGATCAATAGCATAGGTAACTGCAAGATTCCATAAATGCATAGAAATTGAATAACACTCTCCTGTACAACCAATGGGCCACAGAGGAAATTAAAGAAGAAATTAGGCAGTTTTTACAAATAAATGATAATGCCAATACAACATACAGGAATCTATGGGACACAATGAAAGCAGTTCTATGAGAGAAATTCATAGCAGTGAATGCCCACACTAGGAAAACAGAGCAAGCTCAAATAAATAACTTAACGCTGAGCCTCAAGCTCCTAGAAAAAGAAGAGCCAAGAGAAATCCAAAGCTTATACAAGGGAGGAAATTATAAAGATCAGAGCAGAAATCAGTGCAATGGAGACTAAGAGAACAATACAAAAAAATCAATGAATCGAAGAATTAGCTTTTCAAAAGAATAAGTAAAATCAATAAAACCTTAGTCAACCTTGTCAAAAAAGGAAAGAAAAGGCTCAAATCCATGAAATTAGGAATGAAAAAGGTGAATCACAACAGATCCAGCAGAAATCTAGGGGATCATCATACCTACTTCAAGAACCTGCGCTCTAATAAAATGGAAAACACAGAAGAAATGGACAGATTTCTAGATACTTATGAATTAGCAAAATTGAATGAAGAAGATATAAGAATTCTAAATACCCCAATTACAATCAGTGAAATTGAAAACATAATTAAAAAATTACCAAGAAAAGCCCAGTCCCGATGGCTTCACTGCTGAATTCTACAAGACAGTTAGAGAAGAACTATTGCCATTACTCTTCAAATTTTTCAATGAAATTGAAAGGGAAGCAATATTTCCAAATGCATTCCTGGAAGCAAGTGTTACTTTGATTCCAAAATGAGGGAAAGATACAACCAAACAGCAAACTACAGTCCAATCTCCCTAATGAACAAAAATGCAAAAATCCTCAATAAGATACTGGCAAACAGAATACAGAGGCTCATCAAGAAGATCATACACCCTGACAAGTTAGTATTTATCCCAGAGATGGAAGGATGGTTCAACATATGTAAATCAATAAATGTACTACACCACATTAACAGAGCTAAGGACAAAAATAATATGATCATCTCAATAGATGTACAAAAAGCATTTGAGAAAATTCAACACCCATTTATGATTTAAAAAAAAACCTTCAGGAAATTGAAATGGTTTTTGTCTTAACTTGATAAAGGCTATCTTTGAAAAACCAAGAGCCAACATCATACTAAATGATCTAAAACTGAAAACCTTCATTCTACAATCAGGAACAAGACAAGGATGTCCACTATCACCCATCCTGTCCAATAGTGTTCTAGAAACATTAGCCACAACAATTAGACAAGGGAAAAAATAAAAGGAATAAAGATAGGAAAGGAAGAATTTAACTGTCATTATTTGCTGATTATATGATACTCTACATAGAAGACTCAAAACAATCACCAAAAGACTTCTGATTTAATTGACAGATTCAGTAGAGTTTCTGGATCTAAGGTTAACACTAAAAAATAGCCTTCTTGTGCACAAATAGCAGACTCACTGAGAGAGAAATAAAGGAAACAATCCCTTTCACAATAGCACCCAAAACAATGAAATATCTAGGAATCAATCTAACGAAGGAAGCACAAGACCTCTACATTGAGAACTACAGCACTCTGAAAAGAGATTGAAGAGGACATAAGAAAATAGAAAGATCTTCAATGTAGAGTATCATATCATCAGCAAATAATGATAGTTTAACTTCTTCCTTTCCTATCTTTATTGCTTTAATTTCTTTCTCTTGTCTAATTGCTGTGGCTAATGTTTCCAGAACTATATTGAAGAGAAGTGATGATAGTGGGCATCCTTGTCTTTTTCCTGATTTTAACATGAAAATGTTAAATGTTTTCAGTTTTTGGTCATTCAATATGATGTTGGCTGATGGCTTTTCATAGATAGCCTTTATTAAATTGAGGTATAGACTTAATTGACAGATTCAGTAGAGTATCTGGATACAAGGTGAATACCCAAAAATCAATAGCCTTCTTATACACAAATAACAGACACACGGAAAGAGAAATAAGGGAAAAAATTCCTTTTACAATAGCATCCAAAAAAATGAAGTATCTAGGAATCAATCTAACAAAAGAAACAAAAGATCTCTACACTGAAAACTACAGCACTCTGAAAAAAGAAAT
>NW_022900926.1:49547894-49577617 GCF_012274545.1 Fukomys damarensis | reverse complement strand
CCATGCACTAAATTAAAATCCAAATGGATTAAAGATCTAAATATTAAAACAGAAACATTAAACTTGCTGGAAGGTAAGTTAGGCATAACTCTCGAAGAAATTGGCATGGGAAAAGACTTTATGAACAAATCCTCAGTAGCACGTGAACTAGCAGATAGAATCAACAACTGGGATCTCATCTTACTAAAAAGCTTCTGTACTTCAAAAGAAACCATCAGCAGAACTAAGAGACAATCTACAATGTGGGAAAAAATTTTTACCAGCTGTTCCTCAGACAAAGGACTATTATCAAGGATATATAAAGAATTCAAAACAATCAGTCCCCACAAATATAAAGACCCGATTCAAAAATGGGCATCCAAAATGAACAAACATTTCTCAGACAAAGAAGTAAAAGCAGCAAGAAAATATTTGAAAAAATGTTCCACATCACTGGTCATTCGAGAGATCCAGATGAAAACAGCACTGGGATTCCACCTCACCCCACAAGGAATGGCTGCTATCAATAAATCACACAATAACAAATGTTTGCGGGGTTGTGGGGAGAAAGGAACCCTTCTCCATTGTTGGTGGGAGTGCAGACTAGTGAAACCACTATGGAAATCAATATGGAGATACCTCAAAGAGCTTGGACTGGAGGTTCCATTTGACCCAGCCATCCCTCTGCTGGGTATCTTTCCAAGAGAACTAAAAGAATCATATCACAGAGAAGTATGTGCACCCATGTTTATAGCAGCACAGTTTGTAATAGCTAAATCTTGGAAACAGCCTATTTGCCCATCCGTTGGAAACTGGATAAAGAAGTTGTGGTTTTTCTATAAAATGGAATATTACTCAGCCATAAAGAACGAGAAAATAGATTCATTCACAGGAAAATGGATACATATTGAAGATATACTCCTAAGTGAAATAAATAAGTCACACATGTGTAAATACCGAATAGTTTCCCTGGTGTAAATAATCTGCAACAATGTATAAGATTCTAATAAGATTACTGACATTTAGAAATGGGAACAAAGGAGCTAAAAGTGTAGGGAAGGTGGGATGGGTAGGGGAAGAGTAAAAAGGGAAAAGAAAAAAATGTGAGAGAATGAAAAGATGAAAATAAAGTGTTTGTAGATGGGGAGGGGAGGAGGGGGTGAAGGGAGGGCAGAAGTAAGGGGAAAAAATGAGAATCAAGACTTGTCATGAAGGGGTAGAAGATCCCAACAATGAATGTAACTGTACTGTATCCCTAAAATGTACCAATAAACTCAATTAAAGCTGAAAAAAAAAAAAAGAAAATGGAAAGACATCCCTTGTTCCTGGGTAGGAAAAACCAATATAGTGAAAATGGCCATACTTTCAAAACTGCAATCTCTATGAAAATTCCAACAGTATATGTCACAGAACTAGAGAAAACAATCCAAAAATTCATTTGTAACCAGGAGATACCTAGAATAGCAAAAGCAATTATAAGCAACAGAGACATGGCAGGGGGTATCTCCCCAAGTTTAAACTATAATACAAAGCCACTGTGTTAAAAATAACATGGAACTGGCTTAGAAACAAACCTGAGGATCAGTAGGATAGATTAGAGATGCAGAAACAACTCCAGACAACCTCAGCTACTTCATTTTTCACAAAGGAATCAATCATCCTCACTGGAAGAAAGATAGTCTAATAAGTGATGTTGGAAAAACTGGATTTCAACTTTTCAAAGATTAAAATTAGACCAGTATCTTTCACTATGCACTAAGCTAAAATTGATGTTGATGAAAGATCCAAACATTAAAACAGAAACACTAAACTTGCTGGAAGATAGGTAAAACTCTCAAAGGCATTGGCATAGTAAAAGACTTTATGAACAAATCCTCAGTAGCATGGGAACTAGCACAAACAATCAGCAACTGGGATCTCATCTTATGAAAAAGGTTCTGCACAGCAAGAGAAACCATCAACAGAGCTAAGAGACAATCTACAATGTGGAAAATAAATTTACCTGCTGTTTCTCAGACAAAGGTCTACTATCTAGAATATATAAAGAACTAAAAAAATCAGACCCCCTAAATATAAATACCCAATTAAAAATGGGCATCTGAAATGAACAGACATTTCTCAGACAAACAAGTAAAGGCAGCAACTAAATATATGAAAAAATGTTGCACATCACTGGTCATTCGAGAGATGCAGATGAAAACAATACTGAGATTCCACCTCACCCCAGAAAGAATGGATGCTGTCATGAAATCAACCAATAACAAATACTGGCTGGGTTGTAGTGAGAAAGCAACACTTCTTCCTTGTTGGTGGGAGTGCAGACTAGTTCAACCACTGTTCAAATAAAAATGGAGATACCTCAAACAAATAGGATTAGAAGTCCCATTTCATCCAGCTATTCCTCTGTTGGGTATCTTCCCAAAGAATTAAAAGAATCATACCACAGTAATATATGCACACCCATGTTTACAGCATCACAGTTTGTAATAGCTAAAACTTGGAGACAGCCCAAGTGCCAACTGGAGACTGGATAAAGAAGATGTGATGTTTTCTATAAAATGGAGTACTACTTAGCCACCAAGAAGGAGAAAGTGCAGATATTTATAGCTAAATCGATGCACACTGAGGCCATACTCTTAAGTGAAATAAGTAAGGCACACGTGTGTAAATACCAAATAGTTTGTCTGGTGTGAGAAACTAAAAGTGTAAATAAGGGTCAAAATGTATAACTGATACTGTGAAATAGGAAGAAAATGTCTAAAGGAGTAGGGGAAGTGGTAGGGGTAGGGGAAAGGAAGGAAGGGAAAAAGAAAAAAATCTGAGAAAAGGAAAAACATGGAAACAAAGTCTTAGTAAATAGGCAAGGGGGTGAAGGGAGGGAATGAGAATGGGGAAAAAATAAGAACCAAGATACTTCATGGAAAGGTACAAGATCTTAATGATGAATCTAACTGCATTGCACGCCTAAAATATACTAATAAAGTTATGTAAAAAAAGGAAAAGAGCCAAGTAAAGCTGCCACTGTTAGTATGTAATAATGGTAAATGCAAAATTAATGAAAATAAAAGACATACACTAAAGAGGTTGACAACATTAGAGACTCAACCTTTAAAATATACTGACAATGCACATAAAATCTTTGAATGATTGATAAGAGAACAGGCAAACAGTAGGATGAAAATACATCTTTAACTGCAGGTATAGAAGCAGTATCAAAAATAAGAAAATATTTGAACAATTTTTTCCTAATGAATTACAAAAGGCAAATGAAATATTTTTCCAGGTAAATATATTAGCAAAATTGATTCAAGGGTGGAAAATTGCAGAATCAAATAGATTTTACAATATTAAAGACAGTCAAGAGTTTAAAAATCTGCCCATAGGGTCAGGGACATGTGGATCAAACAATTTTAGCAATGAGATCTACCAAATGTTGAAGGAACAGATTTCTGTCATGTAGGAATTACACATTAAAATACAAAAAAGATGAAAAATTGCTTACTCCAAAACACATTATGTAATGAGTGTTAGCTAAATATTAAAATCAGGTTAGGATGAGAAAAGAATGAAAATATTGCACCAGTCTCACTTATGTACCCTGGCCCAAAAAAGCAAAAACTTCCCCCAAAATATAATTGAAATATCAACAAACTTGAATCACTGTCTTAGTTACTTCTTTTTTGTTGCTGAGACAAAATACTACCGAACAGCTAAAGTGTAGAGAGGAAAAGTTCATTTTGATTCACAGTTTGTAGAGGTTTCAGTTCGGTTAGCTGGCTCTAAGGCAGGGTGGCAGGCAAAGGGAGATTGCTGAGGAGAAACAATTAATGGCAAAGCAGGGCAGGCAGAAGGCAGCAAGCAACAAGTGAGTGACAAGTGACAAGTCATGACCCTCTTTCTGTCTCCTGTGTCTTATCCAGGGTACCCACCATTAAGGCAGGTAGCACTCACACCCTTAACCCTAGCATTGTATTCTTGATCTCAGCATCACACGCCCTAGACCCAGCCACCAGCAATAAGCCCCACCTATGACTACCTGAGGGAACATTTGGAAACAAGCCATAACAAGCATTAAAAAATGTGTTCCATCTGGTTTTACCTCAAGAATAAAAGTATAAATTAAGTTTAGAACCATTTATCCATTTTATCTATTACATTTTCTCTAATATATTAGCTCATTAAAAGCAAACATAAATATCTCAATAGATAAGAAAAAAATTTAAAAACTTAATGACTCAAGAAACATAGCACATTTATTTGCAAATTTAGAATAGAAGAAAGCTTCCTCAACCTAAATAAAAGCTTTAACACAACAGCAAAATTATACTTTATGGAAAAAAATTTTAAATATATTTGATAGAAATCAAATAAGCATTGGGTATAAGATAAATATATAAAAATCAAGTAGGTTCCTACATATAAAATATATATTATATCTAATAGCAATAAAACATAAAATACTAAAAATAAATGTAATGAAAAGATGTATATCTTTGTGAGGGAAATTATAAAACTTTATTGCTAGACCTGAAAGAAGTCTTAGAAAAGTGGAGATATATACCATGTTCAAGAATAATAGACTATTTTAAAAATATTGTTTTCCCTAAAATAAGCCATAAAGCTAATTCAGTTAAAATCCCAACATTTTTCATGAAATTTGCTTACTTTTTCTTAAAATTTACATAGAAAAGCAAAGAAGCACAACAGATAAGACACTTTGAATGCTTCATGGTGAGGACATTCATTCTAGCAGGTGTGCAAACTGTTCTAAAGCCAAAAGAATGAAGCAATGTAGTACATACAGTACAGGGGCTGGGCCAGAGAAAGAGGCTTGGGAACAAAAGAAAGAACTCAGATACCAGTGTATTCATAGAGGAAAATCTAACATATGACAGAAGCTTTGCAAGTAAAGAAATGATGAAGCAGTCCAGCATTTTCCACATTTTTTGTATAAAAAACCTACAATAAGAAATTCATTTTATATAACAATCCAAAACACCCACCTATGTGTTCATACTTGAATATATACATATAATTGAAACGTAAGACTCAAGGAAAACCATTACCATTTGCATGTACAATGCATTCTGATATAGTTTGCTTCATTTTATGAAAAAATTGTTTAAACTGATAAAAGTTTTTCATTAGCACCATATAGTTGTGACCTTCACTTTTTTTAAAAAAGCATTGGTTGCTTGCAGTGCATTGGTTAACTTGTTGTTTTTGTTTGTTTGTTATTGTTTTGTAGTGGTTGGGATTGAACCCTGGACCTCAGGTATTATGTGCTGCACCACTGCACTAGAGCCCCAGCCCACAATAAGGCTCCTGATAAAGAGTTCAGTATGATAGTGCTCAGAATGCTAAATGGGTTCCCTGGAGTTTGGGGAGGGAGTTGATTTGTAGTGTTTGCCTAATTCCACAGTGTAAAGTATTCTTCCATGATTGATACAAATGACCAATGTTTTTGACAACCAGCTCACAACATTTGTCAAAATTTTACTGTGACTCTCATGAGCTTGTACGAGGCAGTTCAGATACACCACTGATTCTACTATAATTGGTCACATGAAGAAATAACAATAAGACCTCTATATCATGCATATATGAAAATTTATTCCAGGTGAAATAAATCACAAAATATAGAAAAAGAATTCAGATGTGAATGAGAAATGTGAAAAGCCTAAATTAAGAAGTAAAAAACCAAAAACAAACATGTGTGTATCTTCTTGACTTCTGGGTAGGAATGGATTTTAAAATAAAAAACAGTCACAAAGGGAAAACAATGAAACTGATTATATTAAAATAAAATTTTCTGTGTATTAATGCATGCTGTCTCAAGCTGGGTATGGTGACACATGCCAGTAATCTCAACACTAGGGAGGCTGAGGCAGGAGGATTGCCAGGAGTTTGAGGCCAACCTGAACCAAATAGTGAAACTGTCTCAAAAAACAAAAAATATTGTCTTAGTTACTTTTCTCATTACCGAGAGAAAATACCCAACACTCAAAGTTAAAGGAGAAAAGGTTTATTTTAGCTTCCACTTTGTAGATGTTTAAATCCATAGTTGGCTGGCTCCAAAGCATGGCAGAGTTGCATTGTAGAGGAGAAACAGTCTGTGATTTGCCAGACAGGAGGCAGTGAGCAGCAAGCAGCAAGCAGCAGCAGCAGAAGCAGCAATAAAGCAAGTCTCCTTTTCCTTTTCTCCCATCAAGGCTACCGTCCTTCTGGGTGGTGCCACCCACACACAGGGTGGGCCTCCCATCATCCACACCTAGAACTATGCTAATTCCAATCAGAGGGCTTAGTACCACATACCCTTAATCCCGTATCACACATCCTAGATCCAGCCAGCTTCAAACAGCCCCACCTATGAGCTCAGGAGGATTCAGGAGAACATTTAAATATAAGCCGTAACACATGTCATTTTAAAGACAATCCATAGACCATGATAAAATATTTGCATCTATAGACTCAGAAATTTTAAAGAATTTGTATAGATCAATAAGAAAAAGATAACCTAATGGAAAAACTGGCAAACAAGTCCAATTAACTTACAACAGAGAAGATGTAAATGGCAGAAGAAAAGAAGGAAGGAAAGGAGGGAGAAGGGGAGGGGAGGGGAGGGGACGGAAGCTCAGTCTTGTATTAGATTTATTGGCAAGGATTCAATCTGGAAAACTATTCCCACCTAGCTTTTCAGTATAGGAAATTTAATGGAGGTTTTGTAACCCCAAAGAAAATGCAACCAAGAGATATAATTGCTATAGCATGTGCCCAGATGTCCCCCTAAAGCCTTGTATGGTCATTGGTGGGAAATGAGGTGGCAGGAGCTAGAGTGTGATGCTGGGATTAAGAGTGTATAATTACTAAATTAGTTCACTGACTGGTTTTGCCGTTTTGGGTAGAATTAAAGGTGCTCTACCATGAGTGTGAGTGTTACCCACCCTAAGGGCAGGTACTTGGACAGCGTGGGTAGCTGGATACAATGTAAAGGGACAGAAAGAATCTGTTGCTGGGTATCTTCCCAAAATAATTAAAAGGATCATACCACAGTGATATATGCTCACCCATGTTTATAATTGCACAGGTTGTAATAGCTAAAATTTGGAGACAGCCCAACTGCCCACTAACTGGAGACTGGATAAAGATGCGGGGTTTTTTAATTTATTTTTATAAAATAGAGTACTACTCAGCCATAAAGAACGAGAAACTAGAGACATTTATAGCCAAGTGGATGCATGTTGAGGCCATATTCTTATGTGAAATTAATAAGACACACATAAATACCAAATAGTTTCTCTGGTGTGCAAAGCTAAAAGTATAAATAAGAATCAGAATGTATAAATGATATTGTGAAATAGGAAGAAAAGGTCTAAAAGAGTAGAGGAAGTGGGAGGGGGAGGGGAAAAGGAAAAAGGGAAAAGAAAAACTATAAAAAGTAGAAACATGGAAATAATGTCTTTGTAAATAGGGAAGGGTGGAGGGTGTGAAGGGAGATCTGGGGAATGGGGAAAAATAAGAAGCAAGATAAGACTTGTAAAGGTACAAGATCCCAGTGATGAATGTAACTGTACTGTATACTTCAATTGTACCAATAAACTTAATAAAAATTTTAAAAAAGAATCTGTTGCTAATTTGCTGCCTTCTGCTTGCCATGGACTGTTTCTTCTCTGTGAGCTACACAACTGTGGGCCAAAATCTCTACAAACTATGAGCCAAATAAACTTTTCCTCTTTTAAATTTGAGTGTCAGGTGTTTTGTCTCAGCAATGAGAAAAGTAACTAAGACAGTAGTTTTGGAACCCCATAGTCTGGAAAGAAAAGAGATAAAGCAACAGTCTTCCAGAGTTTAGGGGTTAGAGCTGCCCAGTGGGCTTTGCAAGATTTGGAGCCAGGTCAGGCATGTATAACAGCAGCTGGGGCTATGGAGGAGGTAAAGTCCTACGGGGACCTCACCTGAAGCACAGTGGAGAGGGTGACACTGGCTTCCTCTCCCAACCTCCCATTAGTGTCTCCCAGCAGCTGAATGTAAATGGGAGCCAGGAAATATTTGTAGGAATTGCTTCCCTCTGGGACAGAAGAGGGGAGAGGAAGAAAAAAGACCTCAGAGTAAAGAGACAAATGCCTGACTCAAGAATGCAAATTAGAGCTACACTGACACAATGTCACATTCATTAGACCAGGAGTATTTTTAAAGTGAAAAGACATTGTAGAAATAATAAATGGAAAATTGAAGGCAGTGATAACCCTGGAAATAATTTAGAGGGAAATGAGATCCTGGAGGGGTGTTAAGAAGTCTTCAATATTTTAAATACTTTGTTTCTCAAGGTGGGTGAATAATACTTGTCTGTTCATTGCATTTTTCTACCATTTTATATGTCTGACACACCTGATTTCTATTAAAAAATAAAGGCTTGCATCAAACTATTACTCAACTAACAATATCAGTCCTACTGTTTGTAAAAACCCTGAAATAATTAACCTGTGATGTTGAATAATTTATAAATTATCTTTTAATCATTCCATGTTTCTGGATTTATAAATAACTTGTGAATTTTCCAACACAAAGCTCAGTTTCTGTGCTTCATCAAACACAAAAAGCCAGAGAATTTTTAAGATAATATTAGCAGCCTACATTTATCAAGCACCCATCTGTGCCTAATAGTAATCACCTCAGCCCAACTAAGAGAAAAGCAGAGGACCAATTTTACATAGCCACACAGCCACACAGCTTACAGGAGACAGAGTTGGCTCTGGGGCCCTCTAAATTCTGTTCTACTCCTCCTAATTACTGTTCTTACTTTTCTTTTTCACTTTGAAATGATTTCTAAGCAAGTGTAGATGCTCTGATCGTATGCAGACTTGACATGAAGTGGACCTAATTTCATAGGTTGGAAACCAAAGTTCAGAGCCCCAGCTTGGGAGAAGTGAGGCCTCCCTCTCTGGGCCCCTGGCTCTGGGACACTACCCTAGCTCAGCTCAGGTATGTGACTCCAAGGCAAGTTCATCAAACTGAATTCTAGTTCTGCCCTTACAGTTTCTGATTCATGAGTTAGCTTCTTTAAGCTTCATCAACAAAAGAGATGATAAAATTTACTTTAGTGGGTTTATCTGTAGGAGTTAGGCTGGTCCACAAAATCTGAGACTAGTCATATTGAAATCACTGTTAGAAGTATTTACACCACAGAAATTGGTAAACTCTACAAATTTAGTATTTAAGTTTTAAAGGTCTATTTAGCTAACCATTGACCAGCACACCACTCAAGGGTTGTTCAAAGTTGCTTTGCTAATTGAAAAATAACATATAAATACAGCCCATTATTATTTATGATTTTGTGGATGAGAGAATCTTCAGGAAGTGAAAAACTTTTAAGGAGTAAAAGCATCTCCCAAAAGAATGTTGCTCTACAATGCCTTACACACAAATTTATGGCCTTTCTCTGCCTCAATGTCTGGGTTTGAGACAGCCTTTCATGCTGTTTGTTTTTCTTTGCAATGCTAGGGACTGAACACAGGGCTTGCACATACCCAGCCCAGGAAATTAATAGTTCTGTGTGAAATTCAGCAGAGAACAGTGGGGCAGAGTACAGGGCTTCACTACTGGAGGAGCAGGTGTGTCTTCTGCTACTGTTGTCTCCGAGGTACGTGCTTCCTATTTTTTGCCACTCGCCTTCCCTCCCTTCAACACCTCCACCCCTCCCTAAATACAAAAGATTTGTTTCCATGTTTTCCTTTTCTTTCCCGTCCCCCCCAGTTCCCCTTCCCTTTTGAACATTTTCTATTTCACAATATCTATCATACATATTTTGGTCTTCGTTTACACTTTCAGTTTCTCACACGGGAGAAACTATTTGGTATTTTCACATGTGTCCTATTGATTTCACTTGAGTATGGCCTCAAGGTGCATCCATTTAACTATAAATGTCTCTAGTTTATCTTCCTTTATGGCTCAGTAGTACTGTTTTATATAAAAACAAAATCCACATCTTTTTTTCCCCAATTGCCAGTTGATAGCATTTCTGAGATTTAGCTATTATAAACTGTGCTGCTATAAACATGGGTGTGAGCATACATCACTATGGCATGATACTTTTAATTCTTTCAGGAACGTACCCGTCAGGAGCAACGTTACATAATTTTGGAGTAAAATAATTTGATTAGGCCTAGTTCTCCTGCCTACAGGCCACTACCACATTTCGAGATATGGCTCCATTTGGCCTCTGGTCAATGGTCCAGTGATGCTGTAACGCTCCAGGATAAGACTGCACCCACCGAAGATATCCTGGGAAGAACAAATTTTTCATCTGCACAGTTTCTCCTTGTTCTAGGATTGCCACCCCCGCAGTCATCTGTTACATTTGCTTTTCCCAATGTACTACTGAACTCCCTGTTCTGAGTCATTTGTTACATTTGTGTCTCCCATGTACTGAATAAAAAGAGGCAGGTGAATACAAGGTGGCAGGTTTGGGGCTTTTGTCTTTGCCTCCCAGAGCAGCATCGATCAGGCCCAAGCTCAGCTTCCTCTCAGTCTCATCTTTTCCACTTTTTTGGATGATGTCAATTTGCCTTGTGCTGTCGTGTCTCACAGAAGGCTAGGACTTCCTGCAGAGGCTCTGGTGACATCCCCTTTCCCTGCCCCTACAATAACCAGAAGGGGATTAAATGGGTCCAATGAGACCTCTAATTGTAGCTTTTGAGGATTCTCCACACTGATTTCCACAGTGGTTGCACCAGTCTGCACTCCCAGTAACAATGGCGAGGGTTCCTTTTTCCCCACAGCCCTACCAGCATTTGTTATTGGTTGATTTCTTGATAGCAGCCATTCTTTTTGGAGTATGATGGAATCTCAGTGTTGTTTTCATTTGCATCTCTCAAATGACCAGTGATGTTGAACATATTCTCATATATTTATTTGATTCTTGTTTCCAGACAAGCAACTGTTTTTGGTTTCCTTTGCCACTTCCTCACTGGGTACAGGAGAGTACCTTCTTTCAATGGTTCATCATATGTGATTCCACCTCACAAAAGGTAAAGAATAATAAATTCATGATTTTAAAGTAATTATATTACCATTAAAAATTATACTTAATATACAAAATGCAACAGTGAACAGCTAGATGCTGTATGTTGATTTTCTGTGGTTTGGTTTCTCAAGAATGTACCAAAGGTATTTTAAGAACTGCCTATTACAATTCTTGTATAATAAAATATTAACTTCTTCAGAGAGTGGGAAATCTTTAATAGAACAAACACCCATATGTATTTTTCTGAAAATTTCAGCTTTTTCCCATAGACACATATAAAGAACAACTGCAGAGCACAGGTAACAACTTTTCTAAGCATTTTCTAAATGAGAGGAAATAGAATTGTGATATCTACATCATCTGCCTCAACTAACACAATAAAAACACTCTCCTTGCTGTTCTAACCACCATGGATTAATTAAAAAATCCCAAGTCAGAACATAAACTCTTTCAGCTGGAGAAAGAAATTTGCCAGCACATCTTCAGATTTACCTCCAAGTGCCCAGTTGCTACACAGAACAAAATGTACTACAACAGGTAACTGGTTTGTTCCTCCTAATACAGCCAAGTGTAGACAAAGCCTGTATGGTTTTTCACTTGCCTTCACTGCTACAGTCATGACTTTTTAAATGTGTCTCACTATCTGAAATGGAGCCATCTCAAGGCCCCACTTGTCTTTGACTGCTTGCCTCTCAGGCCTAAGCCCTCTGAAATGCCACCCCCCAACCTGTTCCTTGAATTTCAGTCACTTATATATCACCTCTATAATTATTGCCCTATTATTTTTTATTTCAAATATTTCTTTTTGTCAAATCTAAATTGACTCATATCTCTAAGCCTATTTTTGCTCTATGTACTAATGCTGTAACTGTAAAAGTACATATAATTTGCTATCACAAGTTGAAAGAAAATAGTCACAAAATATATTTGAAAAAGGAGTTGAATCCAGAATATATAAAGAATACATAAAACTCAAGAAGAGACACAACACAAAAACTGGCAAGACTTAAAACAGAAACCTTAGAAAAGACAATATACCAATGTCCAATGAGCATGTGGTTAAATATTCAATGTTATTAGACATCAGACAAATGCAAATTTAAATCACAATGAGATACCATCACACACTAAAATTTAAAAGATTTGTAGTTCCAAGTTGATGAGTATATGGAATTGAAATCCTTACAGAAAGCAAGAGGGAATGAAAAAGGTGCAACTAGATTGGAAAAAAATAAAAGGCAGTTTCTTAAAACGTAAACATACAGTTAACATATGAATAGTAATTACACTTTCAATTATTTATGCATCCTACAAAAACTTGGACATAAGTGTTAAGCAAAAACACCAAAAGTTAGAGACAATTCAAATGTTTATCAGCACCGGGAAGGATAAATCACAGTACAGTGATGGACTGAAACACGATAAACAAAAACAAGGAAATGAAAGGACACACATATCAAAAGGGGCGGAGCTTTAAAAAATTATACAGAAGAAAGAAGCCAGACAAATGCATACCGGATGGTTCCACCTTATATAAAACTACAGTTATGAAAAATCTCATGTACCACAACTCAAAGTAGATTCGGGTCTGTCTGGGCCATATAGGAAAAGGATCAATTGGTGTATACCACAGAAGACGTAGGCGGTGGACATGTCCCATGTCTTGATTGTGATAGTCGCAACTCAGATACATAAATTTTGTCAAACTCTTAAAAATACATGGTTAAAATAGATGTATTTTTATTACACGTAAACTATACATCAGTACACACTGATTTAAAACTCATAAGAGATTTAAACTCCTTATGGTGCAACATTGTCTCACCAGTTTCATTTCCCTCCACTCCTTTAGGGACAGATTCTCAACTTCTCTAATATATAATTTAAATTCTACAAAAAGTTAATAAATCCCGCTTTCAAAAGTATCTTTCTTTTCTAAAAAATGCCATGCAGAAAACATTCTAGAAGGGAAACATCTAAAGCAAAGATAAATATTTCAATTTGTAAAAGACATCATGAAAATAGTTTTGTTTGAAAAATATATTCTTATGATAAAAATAACTTTTTTTTTCTACTGCAAAAGGAGTTATGAAGATCCTTAGGCGGAGAAAATTATAGACAGAATGACCACATGATATTTCTATTTCATTTGTATGCTGTAAGTTACAGATCTCTATTAGACACTCTCTCACTCTTCATTTGAACATAACTATTACTACTAGGGTTTTTGTAAGAGAGAATCTTTTGTTTATGTCTTGTATGCTGAGTAATTACTTTGAGGATAATGATACACATTATATTAGCTATTTATTCTTTTATTATTTTGTCATAAAATTGTTTTATTTTGACATGAAATAAAAAGTATAAGGGGTTTAATGGTTCTGCTGCCTGCCTCGCAAGCACAAGAACCTGAGTTTGATCCCTCGTACCAAAAAAAAAAAAAAAAAAGTATAAGGATTATTCAAAATATGAATTCACAGAATGAATTATCAGAACTTTATGCAGAGTTCAATATTTTGGATAGTACAGTAGGTGTTGAAACTAGGGGTAGAAGCACTACTGAAATGAACAAATGGTAACAATTTGAGGCTTGATATACTGTTAGTTGAAGACTACAAAATATATTAAACAGGTACTTTATGCAAAGCACAATCTTAGCTATATTAGAAATAAAAAGATAAATACAAAATCAGTTTAGTGATTAAGATTAAGGATTTGGACCCAGACAAAACTAAATTCTAACTGAGTACTAGAGAACTATATTAAACTGCTAAGGCTACTAGAAGCCTACCAGTAAATTATATTTAGGTAATTGATAACTGGGATGAATTTGCTATGGGGTGCCTGATTCATCAGAAAACACACTTCTCTGCATTTAGCCATGTATTTTGCGCTTTCTCTTACTGACGTTTAAAATTTTTTTATTTTTTTTCAACCAAGGCCACTATTAGTTTTTGCTTTTCTCCCTATCTGATTGGAAAGTTCAACTGGCTTAAAATGAAAACAATCTTCAAAAGCAAAACAAATTCTGAAGTACTGTGATAGCCAGCCCGACTCCATCTTGCACCTCAGTGCCAGTTTGTACCTGTGCTAGAACAAAGCACCCAAAACCCCCACATCCTGCTTGGCAGTCAACTTGCTGCAGTTGCAGGATGTTCTGTAGCTCACCTAGTGCGTGTGAAACTTCCTTGTGCCCCCCACTAACCTGGCACAGTTCTGCTTCTGTAAGATTCCACTTGCTCTTCCCTGAGCCCTCCCCAACTGAAAGCATGATTTAAAAGGAGAACTCAAACTGCTTCCCATTGCTGAGGAAGCTTTCTGGGTGCCAGCCACCCTCTGCCACCGGCTATAATAAAGGGCTTGAATGTGGCAGAGGGTGACGTTTCTCTATTCAAACTTGCTCATCCATAGCAGGTGAGTAAACGCAATTTTATAAAGCAACACTGATTATGACTAAAAAAGAAAAGGGCAACAAAATGTTACCTGCCATTTGAAAACAGGTGACTAGTTTTTAGAAAAGTTTCCTAAAAGTATCACTTTTTTTTTTCTTTTTTTGAGACAGGGTTTCACTAGTTGAGACTGACCAGGCTGGTCTTGAACTCACAGCGATCCTCCTGCCTCAGCCTCCCGAGTGCTGGGATTACAGGCATGCACCATCACACCCAGCTTTAAAGTATCACTATTTTTAAAGTGCATCTCTGTTTTCAGCCCCTTCTCCTCCCTGCCAAGCTTCCCAAATGACAATACCTCTGTTGATGGTCAAATCATCAGGAAGAAAGAACAAGACACTTCTCATTTACTCTGGTGACCTAGTCACAACCTGAAGGCTGGTGTCCTCAGAAAAACCTCTTATAGATACTTCATTTCTATATTGTATGGGTATTAAGGCTGTATCTTGAGACATATTGCACACAGTTTGAATTCAATAATTTGATTAGAAAGCATGATGTGCTAGTCACATTTTGTGTAGTGCTGAGCATTCCATTCTGCTCTTCCTGCAGATACCTGGAATTAACCCATTCTCTAACTATTGCAAGAATAACTGTGTTCAGAAAAGAGTAATGTGGTTGTTAAGCCAAGAAATGATTTGTATTGTGTGGTTATAGAGATGGTAAGTCATTTAGGAGAGCCCGCCTAAGGAATGAAGTTGAGGATGTCTGTCCTGGCCCCATATCCCAGGATAAATGTGTTGGATTTTTAAAGTTTACTTAGTTTTGAATGAGGGGTAACTGGCCTAGATCTGGTGCTTTTTAACAGCCATGAGGTATGAACTGTCTTTGCTCTATTCTTTGCTTGATTGCTACTCTAATTCCTTCTCACATTAAATTCTAGAGCAATGGTGGCGAATCTATGACACATGTGCCCCAGCCAGCTGTTGTCACTGAAATATCTGTAAGGTTTACCATCACTGACCTAAAGAGTTCATGTGCTTAACTCCCAATTCAATTCCTGGTGTCTACTTGGATTTTAGCTTTGAACAGATTACCTGATATAGTATAGTATTTTCTCTCAAGCCTGGTTCTCTCACACACACATGCACAGAAAACCAAACCAAACCAAACCTGAAAGTATCAACATTGAAAACCTTAATATGTACTGCGAACAGGACTCCTTGTTTCCGTTGCCCTTTGTAAATCTTAACTCATGAGAGCCACACTTAGCAGGATGCACTTGGCCACTTAAAATCTCCCCTGGTTCGGACACAACTGTTCTTGGGGAGTTAGCAATCTTGAAGCATAAAGGGAAGTACCAATGGATAAGAAAGAAACAACAAAGGGCAGTCTTACAAAATTACCAAGTTTTCTCCTTGGAAAAAATTTTGGTTGATTTGGACCACAAGGGAGGTAGTATTGTGGACCCTTGACTATATTTTATAGCCAGTTCTTTCACATTTTTAGTAAAAAGTCATCTCAAAGTCTAGTTTGATTACAAGGGTAGTTTTAATCCACTTCACCACACAAGTATTTAAATCAGAAAGAGAAGTTGAAGATCCGATGACATTTTATTTTTTTAATTATGTATGTGCTTTATTTCACATTACTAGTTAGTAATACAACCACTGCCAATATTACTGACATAGTTTAAAAGTTTTTTGTATGTCCTCCCATTGTCTTAATAGTTTTGCCTCCCCGTCAGCGCACATTACCTATACACCTCTCATTTAATCCTCCTTTAGTCTTAGTTCTACAAGTTTAATATTCACCAGTGTCTCTCTGGTCCCCTGGTTATCTAATCTTCTACTGAAGATTCCTTAGGAAAGGCTTTCAAAAATAGTATTTCAATTTTTGCATTCAATAAGTTTATGCCTTTATATTAAAAACAAAATTTTTTTGGATATAAAATCCTTGGCTCACATTTTTTCCCCTTGAGTATTTTAAATGTTCGACAATACTTTCCTACAGAATAAAGCAATGCTGCTGAAATGCCTGATCAAATTATCTTTGCCATTTAAATTCTTTTGCTTTGGTTTTGACTAGTTAACTAAAGGTTTTTGTTTTTTACTTGAGTTTCAGTCCTTTTACTAAAAATTTATCTTGGTTTTTGTTTCTGAGTGACTACTCACAGATGTGCTCTTTTCAATGTTCAGTTATTTTGTTTTTAATTTCAGGAAGTTTTTTTTTGAAGTACATAGTTTTTAGTACTTGTTATTTTCAACTTCAAGTACTAGTATTATTTATATATTGAATATTCTTTGCCTATCCTCAATATTTACCACTCCTCCTGAATCTTTCTAAATTTTTAAGGATTTACTTTCTTTTCACTTTTAATGAAAATGTATATATTCACTCTTGCATTCTTCGTAGTTTTAAAATCTAAAAATATTGCTTTTATTGAGCTATAGTTAACATACCATATAGTTAACTCATTTAAGTGTACAATAGTTTACAGTATATTCACAAGCATATACGACCATAACCACATCAACTTTACAACATTTTCATCAAAAGGGAAAAATAAAAACCATACCCTTTTGCTGTCATGCTACTCCATATCATTCCCTACTTCTGCACCCCATAAACAACCATTACTTTCCATATTTACAGATCTCCCTTTCTAGACATTCAATATGAATGAATCATGTGATTTTTTATAAGCAGCTTCTTTCTCGTCATCCACTTTGTGGCATGTATCAGGACTTTACTCCCTTTTATGGCCAGATATTCCATTATATGGCTACATCACACTTTGCAAAGATGAATATTTGGGATGCTTCCATCTTTTGGCTTTATGAATAACACTGAGCCTAAGACAGAGCCTCTGTTCCATAAGAGAGGGCTAGACATTAGAGGGAATTTCAACTAAGAAAGGAAACACATTTTTAAATTTTAGATGATCACTCTGGCATTGTTTTGAGATAAATCTAGAAGAGAACTTCATCATAAAACCCAAGCTGAGAGATACTATGAGACTGGCACTGGTTAGGTTTCACTTTTCTAACCTATTAGCATCAATTCTAAATAGTATCGCAAACCACCTAGAATCTGGCTCATCTGCACAAAGGCACTCTGTGACTACCAACAAATCCCACCCCAAACTGGCTCAAAACTAACTTAAGGAGCGGAGAAGGTAGCCCACTGATGTTATAATCCAAGCCTTTGCCAGCATAAAGAAGTTGAGTATTCTAGAGTATTATTCATGCTCTTTTATAAGGTAAAAACTGAAGGCCTATAGTGAGATCTAAACAAAATCTAGTTTTGATCTTACTTTGGAGAAATTTGTTTTCTTTTTAAACTGTGATAAGACAAAGTGGCCAGTCAAATATTTCAATGCCATAATGCACACAAACTTTTTATGTCAGATGGAAAAAGGGACTTTGCAGCTGTAATTAAGATTACATATCTAAAAAGAGAGATTACCTTGTATATCTGAGAGTCTGATCTAACCATATGAACACTTAAAAGCAGTGAACACTGTCTAGCTGAAGCAAGAGAGACATGACAGAAGAATTCAGAGAGATTCCAAGTGTGAGAAAGACTTGATCCATCAATGTTTAGAGGGAGCCCTACAGAAAGCATAAGAAAGATGTGGGCAGCTTCTAGAAACAAAGACCGTCCCTCAGCTGATAGCTGTTCAGGAAATGGGAACTCAGTCTAATAACTGCAAGGAGATGGATGCTACCAACAATGTGAAGGCTTTAAAAAGTCTTCAGCAGTGTGCCTAGAGTCCAGTCAGCTGAAAGCGGACTTCAGCTTTCTCAGGCCTTCTGCAAAGGACCCAGTTGAGTCACACCTTGCCCCGTGAAATGTTTTTGTTATTGTTGCTTGTGGTACCGGGGTTGAACCCAGGGCCTCTGCACTGAATTATATCCCCAGCCATTTTTATTTTTTTATTTTGAAACAGGGTCTTAAGTTGCCCTTGCAGGACTCAAACTTGTGACCCTCTTAAGTACTAGGATGACAGGCATGCAATAATTCCCAGATTAATGGGTGTTAAGCCACTAAATTTGTAGTGAGTTGTTCTGGCAGCATAGGAAATTAATAGGCATTTACAAAGAAGGCAAGCAGACTTCTCAAGCAATGGAACTCTGAGAGCATAAATCTCTTTCCTCATTGCAAATATGTGTTGTTGAGTCTAAGAATTCTTTGCTCAAGAATAACAGTTAACATCTACACAGCCTTGTGCCCCACAGAATATCACTATATTTAAAGGAAGATCGAAGCCCTTCTTCTCTCCAAGTCCTTCTACGCCTGGAACACACTGGAATGGATTTCAGTGAGATCAAGACTATGAGAGGATGATTTTACCATAAAACCCAAGCTAAAAGATACCAACAGATTGGGACTGATTGAGTTTCCACTTTTCTAACCTATTAGCAACAAATATAAATAGTGTAAATTACACAACAGGAAAACCAATTTTCAGACCACTATATTAATCTAGTTGATAAGGCAGGATTAGCTGGTGTGGAATGGAGTCAGACTAGACAGCAAGAGACACTGATGTTGTTTCTTGAGAGCTCTAGAGAAGCTGAGTAGGAAGAATATAGAATTCCAGAGGAGGTATAGACGTGGGAAGAGATGATCTTGGAGAAAGTTCAATTTCGTGACATGTTGAGGTTGAGGGGCTTGTGGAATATCAAAATGGCTTGTACGAGGTAACTAGATATTGAAAAGTAAATCAAGAAGTTCAGTAGATTCTCAAATTAGAGACTACAACTTCGGAATTATCAACATGCAACTGGTAACTGATAATCTTATGTGAGCAAAGATTACCTAGAAGATGCTTATAGATTTTTTTTTTTTTTTTGGCTTTTTGAGATAGGGTCTCACTATGTAGTTGACACTGACCTTGAACTCAATGTATAGCACAGGCTGGTCTCCAACTCACAGTGATCCTCCTGCCTAAGACTCCCGAGTGCTGGGATTACAGGCGTGCGCCACCACGCCCGACCTGTTTTGTTTTGTTTTACTTTAAAATACAATAAAAGAGGCTAGATAGTTTAGTGGTACAGTGCTTGCCTGAAATGCATAAAACCCTGGGTTTGATCCTCAGCACTGCAAAAAAGTAAATAAGCAAAGCACACTAAATGCAGAAAGATACACACACACACACACACACACACACACACACACACGAGTTTGAGGCAACTAGAAAAGGTCTGAGGTAACTAAAAAAGGAGAGAAGAAAAAAAAAAAGGTAGAGGGGCTTGAAGCTAGCCTGTTAGCCACCAGAAAGTGATGCCAGACTTGGACAGCTAAATTGTTGTCAGGCAAATGACATTAAGGGTAGAAATGGCTAAAGAAGAAGGAAGCACAGGAAACAGTGACTGTTTTCCTCTAGCCATTTGCACACAGGGAACTTCATAAAATGGGTGTTTGTAATTTGGGGAATGTTAATACTGTGCTCCTCTTGGTACATCATTATTTAGTGAAGCTTTAGCAATTTACAAAAGCAATTACATGGAAACTGGAGATTCCTACCATCCTCTAGTTTTCGAAAACACTGCTAATGCATTAAATGAAAAATCCAAGTTAGTTTATGCAGTAGCCACTTGTGCATTCAACAGTTTCTTCACGGAGAGCTCACCATGACTTTACCTACACCTTTTGCTGAATCCCAGTCTGTGAAAGGATCTGAAGGTTGTCACAGCAGAAAGGGAAGATAGGAAGCCAACACATCAGAGTCTAGATGGGCTCTCTGATGAACAGCCAGCTGTGGGAAGAGCAGCCAGCCAGGGAAAGAATCTAAATTTAAGGCTGAATATTTCTCCTTTCCCAGGTGATTTGGGTGGGCTCAAAAGAATTAAAATTTGATTCATTCCAAAGTACCAAATGATTATGTTAGGCTGTGGACTAAATCTACATGTTTGTTCTCTTTCTTGATGCCTTTGATTTTGACTAAGAATCAAAATAGCTGTAAAGTTTCTTTTAAGCTCTCTAACAGACCTAGTCCAAAACAGCATGTATGAGCTGGGGATTTGGCTCAGTGGTTCCACAGCATGC
Source organism: Fukomys damarensis (assembly GCF_012274545.1). Taxonomy (NCBI): domain Eukaryota; kingdom Metazoa; phylum Chordata; class Mammalia; order Rodentia; family Bathyergidae; genus Fukomys; species Fukomys damarensis. The sequence continues at coordinate 49,557,172 of NW_022900926.1, read as the reverse complement.
CTTGCAAGCACAAGGGCCCAAGTTTGAACCCTGGTACCACAAAATTAAAAACACAACAAAATAGCATGTATGAAATGTCTCCAGTATCTTTTACTGGTACCTTTTAAAATTCTCTTTTTAAGACATCGGCCCAATATTGTTGCATTCAACCACATTTTTACCACAAGGATTAAAAAGTACTTAAGTATAATTTTATTCTACTCTGATTCAATGCCAAATATATACACAAAATTATGTGGATAATTCAATAAGTTACAGCATTCCATGTTTTAATAATAAGGACATAAATGATAATTTCCTGAGTTAAAAGTACAATGTAAAATTTAATCTGTATTGCTAATAATTTATAGCATAGAAATATGATCAAAGTGATCACTTTATCATGTCATAAAACACAGCTGCTTATTTTAAAACAGTGATACAATTTCAATAAGGAAATTTGCAACTCATAACAAGGAATCTTGTATGTATTTGTTACTTCTTATGACTGTTTTTCCCAGTCAAATATTAGTAGTTATGGTACAAAATAAAGCCAACAAGTTATCTGTACTGACAGAATTTCATTTAAAAAACTGAAGACTGGATTGTAGTTAACCTTGTAATACGTACAAAAATTTTCTCTTAAAAATTTCTAAGCAATCACAAATATACATAAATTAACTGAAAAAGGAAACAACAGTTCTTCCTTATGCTGTAAAGCTGTGTATCTCATCTTTGGAAAAGTAAAGATCATGCAGCAACCTGAAAAACAAAGAACACATGCTTTGTAGGGGAAACGTTTGAAAGTAAATAAGATCAAGATTTACGATCATACTACTATACCTTTCACTTTCTCCATTTCATATGCATTTTAAAAACTCACATTGATCACTTCTAAATATCTGAGAATAATTCTTAAAATCATCAAATATCTAGTCAGTGTTCAATTTGCACAGTTTACTTATTGTAATAGGCTGATAAGAGTCTTTCAAGTATATTTTAATCTACAAGATAATTCTTTCTCATTCTCAACTATTTCTGTGTTCTACAATTTATACATTGGGAAAAGATCAGATTTTTATCTGTTAAGTCTCCTAGAGTACACTCATTTTGCTGCATCTCTGTGGCATTCCTTAGTAACATGCTCCTAGGTCCACTTACTTCCCATAATTTAATAACTGAATCTAGATGCTTGATCAGATAAAGATTTAATTCTTTTTGGCAAGACCATTTCATAGGTTGTGTTCTTCCAGCCAGTGGCACAGAATATATGATTACTTCTATTGCTGGATGCCAGCAACCACTGATGACATAAGTATAGGTCCATTAGTTCATTAGGGTCTAAAATTTGTAATATTCTATTTCTATCATTCTTTCTTTTTCTATCAGCTATGGAATTCTATGAAGACAAAGGTCCATTCATTTACTATGTAGTTATCTAGTAGTATGGCTCATATAGAAAAGGCAGATTAAATGTTTTACTGTATTTCCCCCTTTATTCATCAAACTGAGGAATTAATTCCCCTAGCATTTTATTTTCATTCTCTCACCAAATAAGAAAAGCAGACATACAGTATAGCTGAAATACAATTCAACAGACTGAAACCTCAGAAGTTGCTGTTTAAAATGCTGCTGAAATAATAACCATTTATTTAGTATTTACTATAATAATACATGTAGTCATTGTGCTAAGCATTTCTTATGCGTATTATTACTTATTCCTGTTTACAGGTGCACTAATACTTAAAAAGGTTAAACAGGTGGCCCTAGGACACCCAGCAAATGACTATAAGATGATTATATGTGATAGGGATGGGATTAAAACACCAAGTGACACTTTTTAGAGCACACAAATATACACCCAAAGGGACAGTAGAGAGCAGGAGTTGGGATTCAACAGTTAAGCCTCTCATTATGTGAGCCCATCCTATCTTTCCAGCTAGGCACCGTCTCCACAGGAAAAGGGCTGCATTCTAGCCAAGTCCATGTAGACCTTTGAATACGTCTACCCTTAATGCATCTGTTCCTTCTTTCCTGCTGCCTGTACTACCCCTCTCTAGCTCTTCTAACTGGTAACATTTTAGTTATCATTCAATAGGTCTTTCCTAACCCCACTATTCCTGCCTTTCCAATACACACACCCCTAAGTGAAAGAAATTTCTCTCTCTCTTAATTTCCTTAACATCTGGATTTTATCCTACTAGGAGTACTTATGAACTGAGTCATATTTTAGTTACTAGTATGTGTATCAGTTTCTACCACTAAACAGATGGAGACTTCCAAAGCTCAAGTCTATTTAACAGTGGATCAAAGGATCATTATTGTGTTTTGAAAAAAATAAGCTTCTGAATTTTGTCTATATATTGTTTTAAAAATAAGCTTCTGGGTTTTCCTCTGTTACTACATCATACAAATTGCCAGATGTTCAGCAAATATGGAGGGCATTTTTGCAGTGATTATGTATTTGTTTCTCAGTATTGAGGACTGGGTCTAGGCCAATCAAGTCCTTTATATAAAATGGCAGAATATTTGCATCCTATATATGCACACCCTTCCATATATTTAAATCATTTCTTTCTTAGAATAGCTGATACAATGTAAACGCTATATAAATAGTTGTTATACTATATTATTTGGGGACTAATGGCCTCCAGAAAGTTTATACATGGTTCAGTACAGAAGAAATTAAAAACATATATTTTTGATCCATAGTTGTTTGAATCCATAGATGTAAAATTTGTGGATATGGATACTTATAATATAACCTATGTGGCAGACACGAGGTTAACTTAAGAAGGCCCTAGAAACAAGTATGTCAGAGAACAAGTCTTTTTACAGAAAAACAATAAAATGATACCATAAGGAATCCATGTAATTTCAATTTAAGAAAGACATATTATATCCATTAATATGGTAAGGACAAGGAAGTCAGAGATATGAATTCCAAACTGAAAATCACAAGGTAAATGCTATAAATTTCAAGTACTGATTTGAAACAAGTTAAATCTCAAAAGGCAACTCCATGAAGCTTGTTCAAAGGTAATGCCAGGAATCCCTACATGATTAATTATATTACTTTCTGGGTAAGTCAGTTAGCACAACATTTAAAAACTAGCTCAGAGGCAAAAGTGAAAAAAGAGCTAGACAAATCAGAACTGATTTAAAAAACAAGATTATGACTACCTATTTTTAGGTATAAAGTATAGTGTGATGTTAAGCCAATTTAGTTTTTGATGTATGTCTGGCACTTCTGGCTGATAATGGAAAAAATACTGGCAACATTACAGTTTTAATCTATGTAGGTTGCATCCATCCTTTTAAATGGCATAGATATTAATATCATCCTTAATGAAACTTCAGTTTCACCTCTTGTTATATTGGCAATCTGTTAATTTCTCACCTCAATGTTCTCATCTTCATATTCTTCAACACCACCAGAAGATTCTTCTTCTTCCTTCACCCATTTTATAAATGGCTCTGTTGTGACACAAATCTCTAGCTAGTTCTTTTGAAATGTATTTCTTAGATGCCTCTTCTGACCAGCTCATGAAGACCTCCTCTTCCAAATGGTTTGCATCGTGCATGTCCTTCAAGATACGTGGGATCGTGGACAGGAGCTGAGCTTGATGCTTTGCTACCACACGCTCCAAATCATGAAGGACCACTGAGCTTTGGCGCTGTTGTGATAGAATCTTAGGAAATGGTGCCTGTATTTCTTAATTTGTTCTCTAATTTCATTGAAAAGAACTTCAGTCAGAACAAAAGCCCATGGCTCTTACGTCTAGCCTTTCTGCTTCAGCAACAATTTGTCAGATGACTCAATCATGTACTATTCTCTCTTTTCCTTAACAAAATCAAACAGGATATTCACATTATCTTCTATGGATCTTTCCAAATCATCACGGAGTGCCAGGACTTTTGCATGTTCATTGATTTACTTTATCCATCCTGCACCTCTAAGCTTCCTAGAGGACTGATTTTATTTGGTAGTTAGTGATGGTGGTGGTGGTGATGTCTCGCTGCTGGATATGGAGCCATTTCCCTTGTTTTTGCCATTTGTATTTTTCTTTTTTTCCTGTACCACTGTCACTTTTTTCAAGTGTATTTTTGAGAATGAACGTGCAGAGTTTGTGACGGTGTCAAGCATGCCTTGATACTCACAGTTTTTCAAAAATTACCTATTGTTTGCTTCTTCAGATTCACATACAGATCTGTTCTAGGATTCTCACACTCACAATGGAGAACCAATTTGTAAATGAATAAATTCAATATGTCTTCCAACTGATTTGCATTATAGGATCCACTGGCAATGTACTGGTTAATCGATTACCCTTTACCTCAAACAGTGTCTGCTCTCAGATCACAACCAACGTACTATATTTGGTGGGATATATTGGGAGCCAGTTAAGCACCTTTGCCAATCAACCATGTTGACTATCACTGCCTCGTTCCGTGTTCTTTGCCCTCAACCTTGGCAAACAGGTGGGGCATCTTGTAGTGACAGAACTGGCTGGAAATGCTGCAGTTGACAATGACAGATATTTGGGCTTATTAGTGGCTTATCAAGATAAAGAGATCATTGATTATAACTGTTTGATATCTTCTTTGTGGAGAAGGGATAACATAAATGACTGCAAGAGTTCTCAGTCTCTGACAGGAGAAAATTTTTGCCATTGAGGCTGTACCCTTCTTGTTTATATTCTACGTGACCCCAACACACATCCCAGTGACTGTGAAACAGCTAATTTTCATTTGAAAAAAAAAAAAGATATGAACCCAATGTGGCTCGCCTGGAACTGGGAAGAAGGGGTAATGGAAACTGGCCCAAGAGCAGGCAGCAAGCTAGGGGCCAAGCAGCAGCATGAGATCCATGTCCACACTGGCAGCACCAAGCCTGGGAAGCTGGCAGAGACACAGCTGTGAGCCCCTCAGGATGCTGGGGAGAACCTGCCCTGCTGTAGACTGGAGGGATGGGAGTGCTGAGCAGGGGGACTCAAACTCATGATCCTCCTGCCTCAGCCTCCCAAGTGCTGGGATTACAGATGTGTGCCACTACACCCTGAAGACAACTGAGTGTACGTGTACTGAGGTGCCAGTATGCAAGGAATGTATTGTAACTTCCAGGGAACTACAATAAGTAAGACAGCACCAGCTTAGAAGCCCATCATTCATAGGAGGAAAAAAAACCTAGTAACACTATGATGCTTCCAAATGAGATTCCTTCTCAGCTAGTCTTTCAATGCTGAAGGGTCAATGATTTTAATCAATAGTATATTGCAATCTACAAAGTACTTATTGAGATACAGTACTTCTAATATAGCAGTGTCACATGGGAGAAGACTATGTAGTTCTTAGCTTTTTTTAATAAAAAATTACATTATTTTACTTTTTGATCAGGCCAATCTTTTTGTAATGAAAAATAAAACAGCAAGGGCTGGCAATTTAGCTCAGTGGTGCTGCCGCCTGCCTCATAAGTGCAAAGATCTGAGTTTGAGCCCCAATACCAAATATATATATACATACATACATACATACATACATACATAATAAAACAGCAAGCTAAATCTAGGAAATATCGGATTAAGTTTCATATTAACAAGAAAAATAGGAAACTTAAGACAATAATATTTTAAAAACATCTAGTAACTCAATAATAGCTGTATTCAAATATTTTAAAGTGTCATTTTAGAGTTAAATCATATCAAGGTAAATTTCAAGTACAGTAATCACTAATATTGAATTTTTCATTGTCCAGGGCTCAACTATTAGTCTTGCCTTACTTACTTTGTAGTTCCTCCTTTATGTCTTGCTGCCTGGTTTTGAATCTCTGTTTTTATTACTAATTTTTACCCAGTTGCAAAAAATGAAGATTGAAAACTATGATGAGACTAACATTGCTTATTAATTACTACTTATATTATCAAGCTCTGGTGGAAGAGGTTCAGCTTTAATGTCCCAAATAAGATTGTGGTACCAATCTTACAAACGTCCATACTGCCAGTCATTGGCAGAGAACACTGACTGCTAGCTGTATGTTGCTACTGAGTTCCTACCTTAACACTATGCACAATCCTGGCCTCCAACCCTTTACCTGTATAAAGATTTAAAACTTTTTTAACAGATTATTAAAGTGTAAGTTCATATGATTAGGAAGACTCAATATATAAGTGAACCACTTTTATGGAAGATCGTCATTTCAGGATGCAGTGCATTGTTTCCCATCACAGTGCTACTCACGTCATTCCTTGTTCTATAAATGGAGTTGGTCCACAAATGCAGAGGAAGACTTTGGATTTTTCAAAACTTCGTTTCAGAAATTCAGAAAGAAGAGCTGATGAAATCTGTCCCTGCTTGCCATTCCATTCAGATGTTGGTGCTGAGAGAACATACTCCACATCAAACCTAGGCAAAGGAAAAAATTTTAAAAGTCTATTATTTTAGACATATTATTAGCATGTTTCAAGTTCAGTGGAACACCTCCCCCAAACAGCAATTTAATATATCAAAACTGGCACACTTGCCAGAAAATCCCTGGCATATAGGTAAACTGATCTTTACTAAGGATTAGCTTTTACCTTAGCAAGGAAAGTAATTCAGTATTTTTTAATGAACTCGCTGAAAGAGAATCTCAAGGGATCGCAGAGAGCTCCACATTTCTATTAATAATCTGCTTGTATAAATCACAGGAAAGAGTAATTTTCAATGTATTTTAATCACTGGCTCAAAATTCTCCAGTAATTTCCAAACCCTTATAACCATTTGGCTACAAAGCCTATTTGACTGCTTGCTGTTGCTGTTTCCCAGACCAACAACCTCAACTTGTGCTCTCCTTTCTCAGTACCACAATCCACTTGATCGCACAAGCCAGAAATCCTGGGAATCTTGCTCTGCCTCACCACCCATATCCAATGCTATCACCAAGTCATAGCTCTCTTCGCTTTTCGCCAACTTCATTGCCAACGCACTGCCCATTCTTGATCTTCTCCTGTGCTGCTTCCACTACCCTCCACTCATCTGTTCTTTGCTCAAACATCAGGTCCACTGGGAGGCAGTGGAGCCCCACCAGTCTAGAGTCCTTAATTACACACATTATGGAAATATCTCCCTTTTCTTCACAGCCCTTATTTCAGGTTACAAGTATGTAGTTCTACAATGATTATTTTATTGTCTACCTTCCTTATCAGACTACAGACCCCATGAGAGCAGGAATCATGGCTGTTTGTATCTAGTGACCAAGACACAGGAACACTCAAATACTAAGAATAAAACTGGCTAAATAAAGTATACGGGAAATAAAGTATATTACTAATAATAAAGTATATTAAGGGAAAGAACATCAATCTAAATCTCACAATGTAATTATAGACTATATCTTCTCACAGGCTTAGTAAACTATTAAGTAAATTGCTACTGAAAAGCTAAGCTATAATAAATTCAAAATTGTTGCAACTATTGTTTGCTCATTTTAGCAAGCAAAAATTATTATCATTTCCAGTAGCACCAAATCAAATGTATTTCTGCATGTTCTAGTGAGTAACTGAGATATTTCCCGAAGAGAAATACTTTAGATAATGGCTATCCATTAATTTAAATCTTAAGAAAGAGTTAATGTGAATAGCTTCTCATTTGAAGGGACAAGGGAACCAAACAAAAGAACAGAAAGAAAATGTGTCTGCCTTCATATCACTGTGCCTCAGTTAGGTTAAAGTTCCCCAAAACTGACACAGACCAAATTCAGAACGCCAACCAGGTCTAGAGAACTATCCTGCCTCTGCATACAGATCCCAGCCTCTTAAGTCTTAGAGATCTACTTGTGGAAGAAGGGAGGGGGAACTATGTAATTTCCCACAACTCTAATATTTTCTGATTTTAAACTCAGAATATCTGCAGAACTGTGCTTTATTTCTTACCTCTGGGGATGCAATTTACTATTAGTATTAATCTATTCAATAGAGAACAGCTTTCCCAAATACAAGTTGCGCATCCGTAATCTGAAAATCTGAAATCAGGAGTGCTCCAAAATCGGAAACGTTTTGAGCATAATGTCAGTGATGAAAAAGTTCTGGATTGGGAAGCATTTCAAATTTTCAATTTCAGATGCTCTACAGTAAAGTCTATGCAAATATCCCAAGACCTCCAAAATCTAAAACACTTCGAGTCACAAGCATTTTGGATAAGGGATAGTCAACCAGTACTTTCTTTCATTAACTTGTTTTTTCTTTCGTAGTCCTTAAAATTTGGATAATGTTAGAAAATTTCAGAATGTGATATTTGCTTACTGCTCCCTAACGGGATAGTTCTTATTTGTCTTGTTCAATAGTTTATATAGGCCTGGCTCAACAAGAGAGTACAAAAAATAAATTTGTTGAGAAAATAAAGAAATTTATTTACAGAGAAGCCACATTGGCTAAAATTTAAATTTTTATTTGGAAAAACAAGATTATGTACTTTCACATATGAAATTATATATATAAATGTATGTGAATTAATAAGTAATTTTGCTGGAAAGATTTATAGTCTTTCATCAGCATACTGAAGGGAATCCCAAAGCAGCTGTAGAGCCACTGTCTAAGAAATTTCCAATTATACACACATTTTGGGATAAAGACAGTGCATGGTTACATTACAAGAGAATAGTGGTCTCCGATGGCTCTATTTAAAATGAGCCTAACACTGGAATAAAATGAGATATATAGATTAATGCTGAAATCTATGTAATCCGCACTGAGTACCTATTCACAATTTTTCTTTGCTGAGATGCTTTTAAAAAAAAGTTTAATCAATGGCCTACTTTCTGCAAGCATCTACTAAATGTATGGTCCAACAGCTAGGATCTTTATATAAATGATATAAATTTCTTATGCATTTTGTATTCATTCACATAATGGTCACTTGGTCACAATTTTAGGTACCTCGTGGAAAAAGTGAACAGATGGCATGAATATAATTTAAGGATATTTCAGAGAGGCTGCTATCCTGCATATCACCTTCTTCACTGGATAAGAAAATAAGTTAAACTGGAGCAAGAATAATTCTAAGTTAAAGAACTCCTTAATGAAGGATTTCTTATATCAAGATAGAGATCTTCTCTTGGAATTTTCTGAATTCAGGCCAACTTACTGTCTGAAATAGTTATAGCACCAAGTATAGAAAGAGCATATCAATAAACATCCTGAAATTCTTCTCTGCCCTATGATTTCAAAAGCACCAGAAAAAGGGCCAGGGATTTAGCTCAGTGGTTCTGGCGACTGCCTCACAAGCACAAGGACCTGAGTTCAATCCCTGGTACCAAAAAAAAA
>NW_022900926.1:49471312-49547756 GCF_012274545.1 Fukomys damarensis | reverse complement strand
ACTCGAGAAGGTTACCTAAAAATTCAGAAAACCCATAAAATGCCAAAAAAAAAAAAAATCATGGGAGGAGGAGGAGGAACAAGAGACCTTCTGATAAATGCCTCTGTATTCTCAAAGTCAATGAAAGTAAGTCACTTGTTAAAAGTTTTTGTTTTAAAGTAGACTGACAGGGCTGGGAATTTAGCTCAGTGGTTCTGTGTCCTGCCTTGCAAGCGCAAGGTCCCGAGTTTGATCCCTAGTACCAAAACAAACAAACAAAAAAAACTAGACTGACAGTGACCTCAGATAAGTCATGAGATATAAATGTATTCATTCTAAAACACATGCATATCCTGTGTACCCAGCCACTTATTTTCTACCTCATTCATATTGCTCACACACCCACTCTGCTTCTTATTTTTATGCTACAATGCTAAATTGGGTCCTTAAATCCCATCTAAAATACTACTCTTAACAGTCTTAGCCAAAATCTGGGTGATAATTCACTGCCATATTAGTTCTCCTAAAAATACAGATCCAACCTTCTAACTTCTTTGTTTTAAAAACTGCAGTGATTCCTCATTGACCTCATATTAACAACTCACGGTACTTGGGGCCCTAGCTTTTCCTAGTTTCTCTAGCTAAGGAAAGGTGCTAAGAACAAAACTGAACTCTGTTCTGTCAGCAAAGTGCTAAAACATTCTGGCCCTCATGTTGTTACCTGTGTACCACCCACAGTTCTTTTCCTATTCACAGAAATGCTTATTTGTTCCCAAAGCCCAGCTCTTTCTTCCATGCAGCTCTGATACCCCCATTCTCACAAAAATAGAATTACTCCTTCTTATCCCTAGACGGCCGTGACATATCATCTGTTCCTCTGAAGGCATAGCTTCTATAGTTACTGATTTGCTTCAAAACTCCACCACCAAGACTGAGTGAAAGGATGAGATCTGATTCTAGAAAGTATCTCAATGTTTCTAATTATGATTTCAGAGAACTTTTATATGCACAATTCAATAGTAATTTAACAACAATTGTGAGTTGACTGAAGAGCATTACTCAAACTCATCTATAAGCCTTTAAGGCTAAGGTTCTGTTATTCCCACATACAGCCTCAGCCTGTGGCACAATTCTTGACAACATTCTAAAGCCATCTGTGTAAGCATGGCCCTTTTCTTTCTAGCAAGTACCTCAACTGATCTCACTCAAAAAAGGCCAGGAGTCTATAGACATCTTAAATCAAACAACATCCATCTAGCACCTCAAGCAAGGAGTGCTAAGTCTACAGAAAAAGGAAAAATAAAATGGAGGAGGAGGAGAAGGAGGAGGAGGGAGAGAACACAAACAAACATAGGTGACCAACAGGAGAAAGTGATGGAGCAAAAGAGGGAAGATAAAGGTAGGCTAGAATCACTTCTCTCAGCAAGCTGGAAAGTACCACTCACCTGGTGAGTGCTGTTAGAGCCAAGAATCCAGAAGTGAAAAAAGGGGGCCTTTCCTCACCCTCAATTCTCCAGTCCATGCACTTCCACCAACCCCGTTTACGTAGATCAAAACAAAACAAAGCACACATGCAGCTTTGTTAAAAGACACTTTACGTTCAGAAGCGGTCAACACGTTCCTTTTTACCAGTTAATTTGTAAATCATATTTCACTTCTATGAAAAGATTGAAATTACAATGTCTATTCATTAAAATAGCAGTAACTTTCCTTTAAAAATTTATAAATTTTTTAAGGAGATTTATCTTAAGTAATACTCCGGTCAAAAACCTACCAGAAGGGCTGGGGATTTGGCTTAGTGGTTCCACCACCTGCCTCGCAAGTGCAATGGCCTGAGTTCGATCCCCAGTACCAAAAAAAAAACCCTACCAGAAATATATTTTTTAAAACTTCTCTTAAAATGTCTACCATTTTCTGTCTGTCTGTCTGTTTGTTTGTTTATAGGGCCAGGGACTTAGCTTAGTGGTTCCACCACCTGCCTTGCAAGCACAAGGTCCTAAGTTCAATCCCCGGTACCAAAAATATTTGTTTATTGATTGATTGATTGATTGATAGTGAAGACAGAACATAGGGCCTTTTCACTGAGCAACAGCTTCAGCATTTTTTCATTTTCTAACTTTGTGACAGTCTCACTAAGCTGCTAAATTGCCCAGGCTGGACTCCAACTTTCAATCCTACTGCTTCAACCTCCCAGAGTGCTGGCATTAATGTTTGTTTGGGGAAATAGAAACTCTAATAGTTGAAATAGAAAGCACACATTTACAGAGGTCCTCTGTAACCATAACCCAAACATCTAGGAAAGGCTTCACAGTTTTCAAAGCATTTACATTTGCTTTTCCAAACCTTACATTTCTTAATGAAATAAATAGGAAAATGTCACTATTATATTTGGAAGATAAAAAGGCAGGTCCATAGAGCAAAGTAATTTTGAATAGTCTCAAATCACATGAATATAGGTTTTAGGCTTCTTAATAAAAGCTTCTAAGCGTAAAAGATGCATGAGAACCTAAGAACAGTATTCAAGTCATTCTTTAAATTGCTATACAGTTGCCTAAATATAGCAAATATTTATGCTTTAAGTATATAAATAACAGTAACTATTCAGTAGGGATTAATGGGTTCAGGTTTGTGAAAATACTTTATTAAAAGAAAAAGGGGAGGGTAATAGAAGGTAACAGAGACTGAAAAAAATAGAAAAAGTCACCATATTACCTTATTATAGATATTTAGAAAACATTTATAAGATCCAGGAACCCTCTGATAGATAAGTTTCTAAGGTCTTTAATTATTAAAAAGGGCTAGGATTTTACTTACATCAGACTATTGCTTTTACTTCAGATACTTTGTTCAACTTATAAAGCCCTGAATTCTAGCTTTTAATGATTATAAAACTGCTTTGAAAGACTGATAGCATGTCTGATTCATTCTTATAAAAGAAATTTATTCTTGAGCTTCTTACTGTTTTCAATGCTTTTAGGGGAAGTAGCTGCATATGTTTACTTAAATTATCTTATTTTAGTTGATGGTTCTGTACTCCTTTTTCCATAAAATAAATTTTCAATTTGCTATCCTGTCTCTGAGCTCCATTAGACTAGAATTGTTTTCTTTTGATTACAACAGTATTTCCCAAGGTGTATACTAGTAATAGGGCTACAAATAAATGTTAATGAAAACAAACAAAAACAAAGACAACCTTGCTAAACAATAAATCTCCTTCTAGAAAAAAATCACTAAGAAATCTTCTTCTAGGGGACCCACTAGGGCTCTAAGAAATTCTGTAGTATCTTTAATTTTATTTAATCCTCATCAGATTATTTTATCTGCACGTTTATACAAGAAAATCTTGAATTAGCAAACTGATTATATGGAACATTTTCAATGAAACCCAATTCAGTCCAGTATATTTATATAATACATACCTAGATTTATATCAGACAGTAGTATTTCTTTGGGCATAGGGGCATTAACATTATTTACATTTCTAGAAGGATAAATTAACTTATATTTTTTTCTTTGAAGAGCTTCCTTGTCAATTCAAAACTTAGAGAGACAAAGACTAGACTTAGTACACAGGTATGATTATTTAGTGTTGACACCAGTATAATACCTTTTATCCTTAAATGCTAATTTTTCCAATTGGCCTCTCCAAATTATATCATCCTCTGTTTTATTGAAGAACATCAACTTCAACGTCCTTAAAAGAAAAAAAAGTATTAAATGTAACTAATTAACTACATTTAACATATATATTACAAGTGGAGCATCTAAGGTTAACTAGGGTGAATAGGTTTTCGAAGTGATTAGGTAACCAAAAATATATCAAAGACTTTAATGAGATAAAAGAACCAAGTTAATAAAATAGCTATGACTCCAGGAGGCAGAATAAGAAATGACAAATGAGAGAATAAGAGCAAACCTAGTAAGTTCCAAATAACAATCATTTTAAAATAACTTTCCACTGATGGCGAACCTTTTAGAGCTTTCAATGATAACAAACAGATGGCCGCGGCACACATACTATAGGTTCACCACCACCAGTGCCTGACACTAATTAAACAGCCTCACAAACAATAGTAATTAAGATAAAATGACATACCTGAGACTGGGTATGTTACTCAAAGCATAATTCAGTATTTTAACCATTGGTGTGAAGCCTGTTCCAGCTGCCACTAAAAAGAGATCTTCTATTTCCTGGAGTCTGGATTTTTTAAAATTGCCCTCAGGACCGCTTACAAAAACAAAATCTCCTAAATAATGAAATATAAACTAAATCAGAAAATTAATTGAGCAGAGAAATCGAGAAGGCTGAATTTAGAACACTAATGATTAACAGAATAAATATTTAACCTGCTGACTACATAATAGACTTTAATGTATGTAAAAGGAGTTTTACAAATAATCTTTGGGCTTCCAGTATGTCTGGATTATATCATTATAATCAAATTAATAATAAACTTTAATTATATCATTTCCCACCATTATTTCCACAACCTAAAATCTGTAATTTATAAACTACTGCAAGGACTTATCCACAAATGATCAATAAAGGATTTACTACTAAATTCTGAGCACTTCAAAAGCAGAGTCCAGGTATACCTGTCCTGCACAATACAATGTACAGAATAGATACTGGTGATTCACATGATGTTTCTACAGTGACTGGATTAATAGGAAAGAAGACTGAAATAGAAACATTTTCTAACTGACAAAAAAATAGATGAGCTCAGGACCATGATAGAAGCCATGAAGGCCCAGCATAAGAAAGAAATGGAAACAATAAATGCCCAACATAGGAAAGAAATGGAATCGATAAAACAGGTTCAAACAGATATCCAGGAGATTAAACACTCCATTGAAAGTGTACGCAACAGAATAAAAGAATGTGAAGATAGACTCTCAGATATAGAAGATAAGACTGCAGTCAGTGACTGTGAAAAGAAAGGTCTCTTAAAAACAATAGGGGATCATGAGAAATTGATCCAACAATTCCTAGATGATGCAAAGAAGAATAACATAAGACTGATAGGAATCCATGAAGTAGTAGGAGAAAATACAAATGACTTAAAAAAGCTGTTCACAGAATTAATGACAGAAAACTTCCCAGAGGGGAAGAATTTGACATTCAGATAAGTAAGATATATAAGACCCCAACTAGCCAAAATTAAAAAACAAATCTACACCTAGACATATAATAATCAAGATCCCAGAAACCCAACAGAAGAACAAAATACTACAAGCAGTAAGAGAAAAGAAACAAATCATATGCAAAGGAAAGCCCATCAGAATCAGAGCAGACTTTTCAACACAAACCCTTAGGGCAAGGAGAGCCTGGAGAGACATATTTCAAGTACTAAAAGAGAACAACCTCCAACCTAGACTGATGTATCCTGCAAAACTCTCTTTCAAAATGGATGGGGAAATTAGATACTTCCATGACAAAGAACACCTGAGAAACTACATAAATACCAAACCAGCACTACAAGCAATTCTAAACAAGATCCTAGAAAAAGACAATGAAGGCAACAACACCATGAGGCCCAACAGAGCAAATCAAATAGACAAGGCAAGAAACTAAAAGGAGAAGGTGAAAAAGTAAAAAGAGTCAACAAAAGGCCAATAACATGACAATAATAAGTCAGTACATCTCAATGGCCTCAACACACCAATGAAGAGAAATAGACTGGCAAAATGGAATAAGAAGCAAAATCCAACAATATATTGTATGCAAGAAACACACCTAGTGCAAAGAGAAGCCCATAGACTGAAAGTGAAAGGATGGAAAACAATTCTCCATGTTACAGGAGCCCAGAAAAAAGCACGGGAAGCAATCTTATTTGCAGACAAAGTAAATTTCAAACCAAAACTGATTCTAGTATTATTGATGTAGGACGGTACTGTATCATACCTCTGTGAATGTAAAATATCTTGTACCTGCTTTATGATATGTAGTGGGGACAGTGCTTTATCGGAGCTATTTTTAATGATACTACTCTAGAATGTTCTCTTTCCAGATGATGATTAAAATGCTAACAAAAAAATGGTGCCAGGTACAACAATAGCAACAGAACTTTGCTGTTTTCTGGGTATTATTCTTCTCTTTGTTTTTTTGTTTTTGTTTTTTTAATGGAATGTGCTGAATGTCTATAATTTTGTTCAGATGACTGCAGAACCTGGAAAAGCTGTTGCTGCTATTGATGCATAACATACTGCTATTATTGGTCTTTTTATATAAATATAAATATATATATAATTTGAATTTTTGGAAACTGTGCTGTCAACTTTGGGAAAAGTTATCCCAATTTATTGTGTTGAGTTGGCATTGTACAGAAATTGACAGCCATATTGATCTAAAAATGTTAATTTTTTTCCATTTGTACAGGGGTAATGCACTGTATTAAATATGTAAGGTCATATCTACATGGGTTTGATTAGAGAAACTAATATACTCTAAATAATGAAAAAAAAAAGAAGACTACAAGAGCAAGTGGCAATTTAAATATGTTCAGGGACCATTTTCATCTTCAGAATTAAGGATTACTTTAATCTTACATCATTGCCTTTTCTCTTTTACTTTCCTTTTTAGTTATGTCTTAGGATTCCCTATTTTTAATGTTCATACAGAGATTTCTTTAACTGAAATACTGAATAGTTTTTCTGATGTGGAAAACTATAATAGTACACAAGATCCTAATGAGATAATTAATAACGTGAAATAGGAAATAAAGGGCTAAAGGTGTAGGGAAAGTGGGAAGGGTGGGGGAAAGGTAATAAGAGAGGAAAATTGTAAATGGGGAGGGGAAGAGGGAGTGAAGGGAGGGCAGGGACAAGGGGAAAAATGAGAATCAAGACCTATCATGTAAAGGTACAGGATCCCGATAATGAATGTAACTGTATTGTATACCTAGATTGTACCAATAAAATCAATAAAAATAATTTTTAAAATTTAAAAAAAGAAATAGAAACATTTTCTAAATCTTACATCAGTAAATGTGCTTATTTCTCCTCCATCAAATTTTTAAAGTACCTATCAATTAAAATAAGAAGAGCTCTTCTGAGTTTAACTGAATCAAAAGCAATGAGCTATACTTGTGGAGCATGCTGGTTTCTGATCTAGAATCAACACAGGTGAGAACTCAGTGCCCAGTTTCTACAGTGGGGTTGATATGACCACCATGAACCATGCACCAAAGAAAACATGGCAAAGGCTACATTTGGAGATTTCCAATGTAACTTTTAAAACAAACAAAAATAATGGATAACCACTATTTTTAAATGATTTAAAATATTCTGGTTTATTTTAAAATGCCTGGTGGTCAGAATATTTCCTTTGTTTTTCACTGCAGGATAGTAAAAAAACAAAACAAAACAAAACAAAAAAACACATGGTAATCGATGAACCAAGTATTGGAAAGTAATAGAAACTTCTTGTTACAGTTTGAAAGGGACCATAAGATCAGAATGCCCCTAGGAAAAAGCCAACAACTGTTTATTAATGAAGTTTCAAAGGTTGATAATAACTTGGTAACTTTTACCCACAATTCAGTCCTTCCAATGGCATAAAACTGATTAGATTCAGTCAGGATAAATGATTCTAATCAACTTCACAAGAGTACACATGACAAAGTACACATGACGAAATGACAAGAGGTGGCATCTAGTATACTATACTTAGTATAGGTATTTAGTGCCCTAAACATTAAATGTTCCAGGCAGAGATCTTGTTTCTATTATCAGAATATTTAAAAGGCTTCATTCATCATATTAAAGGTTGCTGGTGAACATGGGATTAAAACAAAAAGATGAATAATTTTATAGGGCTATTCATTTAGACCAAGATGAGGTTCGTACAAATGGACAACTCTAAGTGACACAAGTATTTGTGTCACATCTATAGTACTCGGATGAGGCTGCAATAACACTTCATTTCATTCTGTGGAGACTAACTCTCCGCTCTGCTGTGGTCATAAAATCTCTATAAGTAGGTTATAGTACTGTTAAATTCCCACTTACTATATTATAATCATGTATCAGTCTTTCCTTCACAAGGTGATAGCCTTCACACTAGAACTGTGTGTATTTCAAACTGCTTCAAGTTCATATTCATATACAGCATTTTAGTTCATGTGAGCAATGATGACTCATCACATCTGCTATGGGTGGATTTCTTAAATTTAACTTTCAGAAAGTAGCATTAGTTTCTTTGCTTCCAAGTTTTAGTGATTCTTTTCACTGTTACCTCAGTATAATGCTAATGCTGCCTCAGAACACTTCGCAAGTAGATACAGAGTAGTGAAAAGGCAATACAAAAATACAATTAGAAGCAAGAAGAAAAGTTTTAAAATCTTAACAATCTCATTATACTGTTTTTTTTGGTACTGGGGATCGAACTCCGGCCCTTGCCCTTTTGAGGCAGGCGGTGGAACTATTGAGCCAAATCCCTGGCCCTCATCATACTTTTTTTATTCAATCTTTCCAGGTACATCTCCTGATAGCCTAGTATGTGTCAACTATCATGCCAGATGTGGAATACAAATATAATTAAAATAATTTCTGCCCTTAAATGCAAATCTTACAAAGAAGAAATGTATCTATCCTTAGAGCTATAGATAAATTGTTACTAAATGTTTCAGAGGAGAAAGGAGGCTTCAAAAAGGAAATTATATCTTGTTTGAGCATTTTTTAAAAGGCAACTGACAGACAGAGGGTTAATGGACATCCTGAGTCGGCATCTGCTTATACCTATGAATGCAGATGACTAGTGAAACCAAGTAGCAGTATTTTTGTATAGCAAGAGATGAAACTGGATAAATCATCAAAGTCTTTGTAGGCCATGCAGAAGATTTAGTCAGTGTAGGTAACAGGGACCCATCAGAGGTTTCAAAGTTGTGGACCAACATGATTAAATCTGTTCTCAAGGTAATATGGAGAAACAACTGGAAAATGCAAATGAACAGGAAGAGAAAGAAATCAGTTAAAAGTCAAATGTGAGCAACCAGTTAGAGGTCATGCTTTTAGGGGGACAGGAACAATGATTAAAAATTCACTGGGAGGCTGACTCAACAGAACTTGGTGGCTGACTGGATTGGGGAGACTCAAGAATGAACCAAGTCTCTACAATTAGGTCAAGGGTACACATCAATGACAGGGGACATGGAGTATAAGACAAAGAGCAGATGACTTTGGTTATAGATCTGTCGAGTTTAAGATAGTTAATAGACTCCCATATGCACTAAGCAGAGAACATTTGATCCAACCTAGAGCAGAAATGATGTTTACCAAAAATGCAAAATTACTAACCAATCTGAAGATGATCAAGCTCTGGAGTGAGGAGTCCAGCAGGATAGATTTTGATCAAAAAGTAGATGTATTTATTGTTGGGAAGATCTGGTTCTTTAAACTCTGAGAATAAGGAATAAGATACAGGTGTATATGGCTTTACTATTTCCGTACCTAGAAAAAATTCAAAACAAAGAAAATAAATTTTAAAAACTTAAGCTCTTAAAGATGAAATACACAAATTTTATGCTAACAATATTTAAAACTAATATGCATATAAATCTAACTATATGCTCTGTATTTATTAGCATATGATTTATATATATCTCAAGCCTACAAGCACTGAAATAATTTTACCAAATCAGTATTTTAACCAAAATATAGACAATCTATTTTTATTGAAAGTGTAGTCTAAACTTGTAAGGATATACATTAACAAATTTATATATTCCATCAGCATATGAACTCTGTAATGGGCCAACACAAAAGTGACATCAGACATTTCCCATGGAGATATTAGAAGGCCTTTACATACTAATTTTAATTATACACCAAATATTTAAAAATAGTGGAGGCCATGAGATCATTTTCAGAGAGAAAGAGAGGGATTTCACTTTTCACTTTTATATATTCTGAATTATTTTAATGTTTTCACATATTGTATGCCACTTTGGTAAGCGAATGAAAGGAATATTAATCAAACTACTTCAAAGAACACACTGATTTTTAAAAGGTAAAATAAGAATTCACGCTATAGTTTCAGTTAGCCAACTTCCAAAAAGAGTCATCACACATATTAAAGATCAATATTTAAGATACTGTCCTTAACATATACTTAACTTAAAGGTAAATTAAAATACACTGGCAAGAAGTGCACTGAGGAAGCTCTTGAGTGGTAATCTGGAATTAGTGACAATGAAGATAAAAATGTAAGGGTACCATTGTAATATACCTTATCTATAAAAACCTAGCTAGTAATATGTTAAGACTAATTGGTAGAAAAACTATGATTAACATCAAAATTTACCTTTTGCAAATTCAAAAGGCCAAGAAAATGTTGTATATCAAAAAGAAGGGTATTTAAAACAATTAAGTGGGGTGATTTGGGGATAAAACTGAAGGAAAAGAATTCATACAAGAAAGAATACAATATATTTTAGAGCTTCTTATATTGGTGGTACATGTAAACAATAATTCATAATCATCCACTTACTTTGAATTTTAAAAATTCAACTTCATAACTGATAAAGCCATAAGTACCTAGTAAGAGATACTACTATGAGTTTCTAGTAGTCTTCAGGTGGACCATTATATACCTTGCCTTTTCTTCAGGGTTTTGTCAGTAATGAATTACAATGCTGGTGGAATCGTCTGTCCAACTAGGGCAATTTCTTTGTTCCGTATAACAATGGGGACAACCATAGCTCCCACACGTGGGGGACACTGCATCCACAAACCGAGATTCTGCCTAATGCTAAATTCAGCTGCCCACAAACATTTATCAATCACTTAAATGACTGTTTCCAAAATAGACTGGTACTACTCTGAACTGCTCGTAAAGGAAGAAAATGTGACCCCAAAGCCTGTAATTGCCTTACCTGTGATAGTTACCTTGAGGTAAACATGGTGCCCGACTGGCACCTGCAGATGAGTGCCTGCTGGCAGCATCAAACAGAAAAGCTTTGTATCGTGAGTGACAGCTTCCTTGGAAACTAACTGGCACTTTCTATAGTACAAACCTAGAAAGGAATGCATTTTCTCATTGATACATAAATTAATAAAAAGTAATAATGAACTAAGTCAAGCACATACTTAGTTTTTGCTCACCAAAAGGTTTTAATTCCACTAAAATGCCTGTATGTTTTAAAAGTTCATCAAAATTATAAGGTTATTTTTTCATTTTATTTCCTGAGATATCTATTTTCTAAAGCATGTAAATACTTTTATAATCTGAAAAATGAATAAAATAAGCATTATTTCATGTCTGTTAGCATAGCCTGCCAAAACCATTATATTCTAAGAAATTAAAACATGATTTTTTGTAAATTTATTTTAGATAATTCCATTCTTTAAACTTTATGTTTAAAATTAAACTAATCATATATATGAAAACTATCTGGCAATTTAATGTAGAATTTCCATTCTAAAGTCTTACACAGCAGAAAATCTTTAAAACTGAAGTATTTTTAAAGTTTAACAAGCCAGGGTATAATCACTTGTTACCACGGTAGCTCAACAAGGACATATGCTTTGGTGCACTTTTGCACCTAAAAACCAGGAGGCATCACTTTAGTTCACCTCATGCTGGTGCCAGGGAACAGTCTTGGATAAAGGTACAGCTAAGAGAGCCACTTTAAAGTTATCCTGAAGGCCAAACTAGCACTGGGCTTTTAAAATGATATCCTTGTCCCTTCTCCAGACCCTTGCTGGGGTCCATGTTGAGAATACAACCAAAGACTCATGTTATATGTCTAAATAGTTAAAAACTATAAATCAGACAAGTAACTATCAAATGCAATATGTTCTATGCTGCACTATGAAATACACACTTTCATAATGTCCTAGAAAGCTGGATTCAAACTCAGGATTCTCCAAGTATCACACAGTAAAATGTCAGAGAGAGACCAGCACCTCTCCTGCCTGCCTACTTTCTTCTTTTCTCACTCTCGTCTCTGTAGAACACTATGTGGGGAATTCCACAGGGGTGAACACAGTAGCCCATACACAATGCTTTCCAAGGGAGGAACCCAGGGGAGGTACCCTTTTTTGCCCAGGTTGAAGGGCTGGAGCGCTTTCCTCTAAATTAATCTAGTGCATATGTCCCTAACAACCTTACTGCTAGGTGAAATTGTTCAACTTTTGACTTAACAATTTTTATTCTAGCATTTGCCAGAAAGAGTTAGTATGCATCACTATGCTTAAGACGCCAGAATATCCTTGTGATAGTGATTTACTGACTTTTCTTGTTAGATAGCTGACATGGCATTCTTGAAACATAACACGACTGAAATAATTTCAATGTTTTCCTACAAAAGGCTTACATAATTTCAAGCAAACATCTTAACTCTAGGTTCCAAAACTTCTAAGAAAAATTTAAGAGTATTTTCATTTTTTAATTTTACCGAAGAGCAAGATGGTATAGATAGCTGGAAACTGCAGCATACGAGGAAAGAGTGACATAAAGCAGATGATGCTGGTTACTTTTTTTCATTGGAAGTCAGTTTTCTAGGGAGAAATTAGCCTCTAGAGTTTTTACAGAGGGTCTGGTTGGGGCTGAATTATTGATTCATCAAATTTCAATCAATCAGAGAGCAAGGTTCTAATCCCCAGAAAAACCTCAAAAAGTGAAAAATCCTTTTAATGAGCTTCGTGTGGCACCCAGGCAAAACCATGATATCAAGATGGTATCGCACAGTCAAAAGAAGCTCCTCCGTCTTTTCTTCCCTCTCCTCCTACTCTCCCTGTCCCCCCAAACCCTCTCTTTATTTTTCATTAAGTTTATCGGTACTTTTTAGGTATACAATACATTTACGTTCATCATTGGGATCCTGTACCTTTAACATGAGGTATCTCTTTTTTTCCTCCCTTGGTTCTTATTTTTTCTGATTCCCCTGCCCTCCCTTCACCCCTTCCACCCTTCCCTATTTACAAAGACTTTGTTTGCATTTTTTCTTTTTCTCATATTTTTTTCTTTTCCCTCTTTTCCTTTCCCCTATTCCTCCCACTTCCCCTACTCCTTTAGGCCTTTTATCCCTATTTCACATTATTAATTATATAATTTCAAACTTATTTACACTTTTAGTTTTTTTACACCGGAGAAACTATTTGGTATTTACACATTTGTGTCCTATTTATTTCACTTAAGAGTACGGCCTCCATATGCATCCATTTAGCTATAAATGTCTCTAGTTTCTCATTCTTTATGGCTGAGTAGTATTCCATTTCATAGAAGAACCACATTTTCTTTATCTAGTCTCCTAATGATAGGCAACTGGACTGTTTCCAAGTTTTAGCTATTACAAACTGTGCCACTATAAACACAGGTGCGCATATACTGCTGTGGTATGATTCTTTTCTTTTGGGAAGATACCCAGCAGAGGGATAGCTGGATTCAATGGGACCTCTAATCCCAGTTTTCTTAGGTATCTCCATATTGATTTGCATAGTGGTTGCACCAGTCCGCACTCCCACCAGCAATGAAGAAGGGTTCCTATCTCCTCACAACTCCACCAGCATTTGTCATTGGTTGATTTCTTGAGCACCAATATACATTAACTTCAATAAAATAAGTAAGTATACTTGACAGCAGCCATTCTTTCTGGGGTGAGATGGAATCTCAGCATTGTTTTCATCTGCATCCTTGAATGACCAGTGATACTGAACATTTTTTTCATATGTTTATTTGCTGCTTTTATTTCTTTGTCTGAGAAATGTCTGCTTATTTCAGATGCCCATTTTTGAATCAGGTCTTTATAGTTGGCGGGGTCTGATTTTTTTGAATTGTTTATATATTCTAGATAGTAGTCCTTTGTCTGAGGAACAGCCGGTAAAATTATTTTACCACATTGTAGCTTGTCTCTTAGCTCTGCTCCCCAATCCCGTTTTTGCTATAGCACTGGAGGCTGAATCCAAGTGCTTCTCACTGAGTTGCTTCCCCATTCATTCATTTAAAAATTTTGAGATAGGTTCTGGCTAAGTTGCCCAGGTGAGACTTAAACTTTTGATCTTCCTTCCTTATTGTCTTCTAGATTGCTGGGATTACAGGCATAAACCACCGTACCAG
Organism: Fukomys damarensis; assembly: GCF_012274545.1. Classification (NCBI taxonomy): domain Eukaryota; kingdom Metazoa; phylum Chordata; class Mammalia; order Rodentia; family Bathyergidae; genus Fukomys; species Fukomys damarensis. The sequence goes on along the minus strand of NW_022900926.1, from coordinate 49,533,718 downwards.
GCTCTTAATACACTTTTAAATCCTTTAATCACCGTATTTTCCCTACTAGAAATGCAGGCTTATGGAAGTTGAGAAGCTCACCCAAGGTTACAGGGGAGCTGAAGAAGATGTAAGGCAGAGTAAGAAGTTATTAACAATTCAGCTCAGCAATACAAGATTCATAGCAGGTACCTCTCTTCTTCAATATCCACATTCTCACAGTTCTAATCAATCGGATTTTTTCAGAGCATTCTTCACTATTTTCAGTTATTTAAATATTTACTAATTTACAATCTACTTTGCTCATTTATTCCTACAAGAACTTCCTTAGTATATGTAGGATTTCCAATTAATGAAAATACACTTAAAAATGCAATCTACAGAAAAGAATGTAACTCAAAATATACTAAAAATAAAGTATTTAAAATTATAAATACCTAGACAAATCCATACAGGAAAAAAAAAAGCCACAACCTACAGCTATCCCATTTAGACTTCGTCAGGCTACAGTCAGGATGAGTCAGCTGACTTTGCCTTGCTGTTTCTAAGACAGCGACTTCAATAAGTAGTGAATATGATTACAAGGAAAACGTTCAGAACAGGCAAGAAGAAACTATTTTTGATAATGTTAAAAATGTTTATGAACATTTTAAATACTGACAAAACTAAGTCAAATTCATGAAGTTATAAGGACATCTTCAAGAAACAGTTTCAGGTACTGTATACTTTAAAAGTACTAGATAATGGCATATATTTGGGGGTTTTATTTTTTAAATTTTGAGACAGTCTCTGTAAATTGCCCAGAACCTGCAATCTTGCCTCGGTCTCTTGAGTAGATAGGATCCAGGTTGCCTGGGTATATCTTGTTTCTAACTATTCAGCCTTTTCATTAATAGGCCTCCACTCAATTTCTAGTAGCATAGTTTTATTATCTTCAACCTACCCCCCAAAGTAATATATTCACAACATATCTTCAAACACTAAAGATGTAAGACACTATGAAGCAGAATGCTCAAAGACTGAGTATGATTTTTAAATTAGTAGCATTCAGTTGACAAAAAAGCATTGATCCCTTCTTACCTAAGATTGTTAAAAATATTTCTAAAGTGTATTAAGATGTTTTACTACTCCAACTGGACTGATATAAACAGAATCATTCTTTAAAACTAATGATTTTGGAAAGTTAAGCATCAGCCTTGAATTAGAAGAAAGAAAGCTCTTTTTCAAAGACTAGATTCAACAGAGCCTTTAAGATAACAAAACCATTTCGCAAGACTGTCACTAAATTGGAACAATTTTATGCTTATTACCTTCACTCTTATGTTCTAGAAATAATAATTCAACAAATTTTTTAAACTAAAGTGCAAGTGCTTGAATCAACTTGAATTCAAAGTTTCTAAACTTTTCTCTCATTGTTTAATATAATAAAGAATTTCTTATTCAGTTATTGCTTCATCTACTTTGTGCTCCTTCAGATTGCATATTCAGGTCATTACAATAAAAATGAATATAAGGCAATAGACATCAAAGCATCTCACAGTTACCATGCGAGCAATAACTTTATGCCACCTGGGCAGAACAGGCAATTTGAGGACAGAATAAAGCACAGTGAAATTTTTATCATCTATCCACAGTATTTATTCATTTCTAGTAATTCTGAATGCTTATTGAAGGTAGCAAAGAAATATAGCAGCACAGGCAAGAGCTGGGGAGAGGTGAGAGCTATTCTTTTTATACCTCTAAGATTTGTGCAATATGAACACAAGCAGGATCACATGCCCTACAGAAAAATCTGAGTCAAGCACTCATTACAGTGTGCAAAGAAGCACTGTGACAAGTTCAGGGAGGATTCCATTGTGTGTATGTTTGTGTGGGGTCAGTAGCTAAGAAGGCCTAATGAAAGTACAGGTCAAAAAACAGGAAACTGCCATTTTGTTAGGTTAAAAAAAACTGAAATATAACCAACTCTGTACAGTTCAACTTAATGTAAAAGAAAGAGGTGTGATTGACATAAACGATGAATGTTTAAGTTTTTAAATTTTTATTACACTAAAAGACACATCACCATTATGCTCCCTCAAAATTCTCCCCTTCCTTTCAAAAGCACTTATCATTTTGCCACTATCTAAAGCAGTTCTGGAGGTTCTCTTTCCTGAGTGTTTTTAGGAGATGTGACCAAAAATGTGGTGAATACTGCTCCTAAGTACCATCCAACAGAAAAGCAGACTTGTACAAATATTACAGTATGCCTCATCTACATTATTCACCAGATCTGGTGGCTTCTGGCTCTCTTCTTCCCCAAAGTCAAAATGACCATAAAAGGTAAATGGTCTAAATCAATTTAGCTACCACTGTGCAACTACAGACAAGAAGGAAGACGTATGTTCAAAGCAAGGAGGAGTACTTTAAGAGGGATGAATGGCAATGTGTCTTTTACTGTAATATATTTTTATTTATTGAAACATTCACTATATTTTTCAATCATATTGCACAGACTATGGGTATTAACTTAAAGGCTCATAAATGGTTACTAGCTTATCAAAATTATGATACAAATAAAAAAACTTGTCTCCCAAGACTAACTTACTATTTATTGGGTTGTTTGTTGGCAAATCTTTAAAGCAACCTTTGCTTGGTGACTAAATATTACCCCAACATTTGAATTAAGGGTAAAAAATGAAATAGTTTGTTTTCTGATTGATGTTCTTTTTTATAGTTGAATCTTTCATAGAATTCTAGATTTGTCATAAAACACTATTACTATAAATGTTTTCAATTCACATGCTTATTTTCAAATTAAAATTCTTTCAGCTATGATACATTAATAAAATGAAGTCAGTACACTCATGTTTAAAAGACAATAATTTTAGTAGTATATATTGAGAACCTAGGAACCACATTATGGGCCATAAATGTTCAAAGCTACTAACAAAAAAATGAATTGAATACCTACTTTGATGATGTAAGTATCAGCTTTGCTACAAAATAAAATAATTTAAGTTTTTGTCATAAGTTAAAGAAAAGAAAAAAGAAGAAATTATCCTTACAATTCAGTCAAATAAAAATATCACTTAAACTGAGTCATTTTCCAAAGCAGATCTACCTCACTGAAAAATATATCTATGGCTCCAGTTTCACACAAGAAAACTAAGGTTCTTTTGCCTGATTCTTTCTTTCTTTTCTCTTTCTAAAGTCCAGGATTTCTGTCTGTCTCCCTCCTTCCCTCTTCCTCTCCCCCTCCGACCCCCCACCCCTCATAGCAAGAGGGGGAAAAAAAGTTCATGGAAACCTTTAGGAAATTACAGAACCAAATACTTGAGCAAAGGCCATTCTATTTCCAAATGGAGATCAGCTTGGTTTTTTGAGCAAAGCTTTAACCTTAGTCTCCTAGGACTTTTCAATCACTAGGTAAGTTGGATCAATTTCAGGGAAATACATCTTGTTCTATTAGTATTTCTCTTCAATTTCACTGTCCCTTTCTCATTCTCTTCTGATTTGTTAGGTCACACCATAGCTTTCACATCTTCTCTTCTTACCTAACACCACACAATCAGACCTCCTGTTCTGGTAAAATTAATCTATTTGAATTATCCATTACAATGCTTACATTTTTTTCTACCTCTATAATCTCCACAATGTCAAGCAGTATGCCAGTAACTATATGTAGTAGTTCTACCTAGAAAGTTCTTCAGTTTTGTTTTTGTATTTTTAGAAAGCCACAGACCCCATTTTCATAATACCTAAGATTTTTCTTCTTTAGGTAGTCATTCAAGATCAAATTTGTCCATGTCTGTTCACTCGAGACTACCGCAAAAAGGGACTATATAACTCATCCTTATTGGCTTTTTCTTTATGAAAAGTATTCTTCAACCTCCTGTTTGTGTATGTTCTCTTTACCCCTGGGGAAATAATTTCTTATACTCTTTTTGTTTCATACCACAGTACTTAAAATAGCATTCAACACATAGTGTGTGCTCAAAATAAGGTTGACTTGTACAAACATCTACAAATTATACCAAATGTATTTTTCAATCATTGTGAAATAAGAAATATATACTAGTTTCTACCTCTAGCTATGGACACAGAATTCCTAAAATCCTGGTAAATAAAGGTGCTAAGAAAATCTTTTCTTGAAGTGTTTGGTCTTTGACCCCAGTTCCTGATACAAACTTCTTAAAACTTTTGTAATTTCCTAAGTGTAAGGTACATCTGACACAAAACTCCTAAATTCCCTGAATCTTCTGGGTGATAGGGTTATCTTCTGATCTAATGAGGCAACTGCTGGTAGGCTAGAAGTATAGACAGCCAAAAATGAACCCTTTACTTTAACACAAAATCACTTTTAGATTCAGAAACTGGCAGGATGGGTACATCTGATGTCAGAGTCAAGTTTGAACTAAAACCACTTTCTGGATGAAAGTTCATTTAAGAAGCTTGGCTATTCCCCAACCCTCTGGAGTCCTCCCCTGCTTAGCAAAGACACATGACTAACCCTCTCTCATCTTCACAAACTAGTAGAACTTTACACTCTAAAGAAAGTAAAATACAGGGTCTCTGAATTGGATATATGTGACAGACTGATTTACAAGTTGAAGTCACAATATCTACTATCTCAGAATATGACTGTATTTAGAAACAGGATCTTTTGAAAGGTAATTAAAAAATGAAATCACTAGGGTGGCTCTAACGTAATATTATTGGTATCTTTATAAGAGAGGAAATGAAGACACAGAGGACCATGTGAAAACACAGAAAGATGGCCATCTATAATAGCCAAAGAGAGAGGCCTTAGAAAAGACCAACCCTGCCAATACCTTGATGTTGGACTTCTAAGCTCTAGTACCACAAAGAAAATAAACTTGTGTTGTAAGCCATTCAGTGTGTAGTAATTTGTTATAATTACCTAGCCAACTAATGTAGCATTTTCATATTAAAAAAGGAAATTATGGATACCTCCACCTTTTTTCCCCACAGCTTCCAAAGGGCTGGATGCAAGGAAAGAGCTTGCAAGCTTGACAAAGTACCGGAATGACACATTTCCCAAAGATATGATCTTTGGCAGCAAATATTACTGCCAAAGGCCATCCCAAACACACAATTTCCAATCAGCTGAACTATAAGCACATAATTAAGGACTAGCAAACACTCCAAGAAAGCACCTAACATGAAAGACACCAAAACAAATACAAAAAACAAAAATTGGGGCCCATGGAGATCATATAGGAGATGAAAACTCTAAAACACTATTAAGTAATTCTTTTTTTTCTGGTACTGCGGCTCAAACTCAGGACCTTGCGCTTGCCAGGCAGGTGTGATGCCACTGAGCTACATCCCCAGCCCCAGTAATTCTTAATGAAATAAGAGAAGCTCATAAGAACAAGATAATAAAACAATGGAACAGAAATTAAGAGTCCTTAGAAATTAAAAATATTAATAGTTATAAGTAAATTGAACAGCTAAAAGATACAGCTGAAGAAATGTTGAAAAAGGAAAAAAAGACAAAATTAAAAAGAAAATAATTACATTACTGGCTACGGAGAGTCAGTACAAAAATATGTCTAGAAAGCAAAAACAGAACATAGAAGGAAGAAAAATCAATTATTTTTTCAGAACTAAAGTTCCTAAATTTCTATAATGAAGCATTGAGACAAAGGATGAGGATATAGCATGAAGGATTAAAAAAAATCCACATTATGGCCAATCACTGAGAAATATCAAAACATTCAAAACAAGGATCAAATCCTTGTAAAATTGTATCAAATTTTGTGAAAATATATCAAGTAGAATACTTATACTATATATATACCATGCTTCAACTGTGATTTCAAGCTTTAAAAAAAGGAAATGAATATTATCACCCTTCAGAAATAAACTGAAGGAGGGGTTGAAGGGAGGGCAGGGACAAGCGGAAAAAATGGGAACCAGGACCTGTCATGTAGAGGTACAAGATCCCAATAATGAATGTACCTGTACTGTATACCTAAAATGTACCAATAAACTCAATGAGGAAAAAAAAAGAAACTGAAAACTGGTTTGCTTGAGCAGAAAAATACCAAACATGTCTTTAAAAGAAAAACAGTACGATAGGCACACAAGGAAATTTGTCTATTTTTTGTTTTTATAAAAGGCCCCGCACGAGTGGCAAATGGTTGAAGAACAGTCTAAAGCATAAGCGAATAAAGCATTTCTTTATTCAGAATATTATTACCTGAAGACTTGTTATACCTATATACTTGTTATATCTATGTTTATAGATAGTAGAATGTGAAATTTACTTTTTTTTTTTTTGAGACAGGGTCTTGCTATGTAGTTCAGGCTGGCTTTGAACTCACTATAGCTCAGGCTGGCCTCAAATTTATGGCGATCCTCCTGCCTCAGCCTCCTCAGTGCTGGGATTAAAGGCTTGTGCCACCATGCCCAGCTGAAATCTAACTTCTTGAAAACAAACAAGCAAAAATAAATAAATAAATAAATAACAGATACAGTATCTATTCCAAACTTCGTAGAGTGAAATATAAGAACCTTTCAAGCTCATCCCAAAGAAACCTTCTAAACTCTGATAGAATTCTGCCACTAATACAATTTTATGAATATACACATAGCACAAAAAGTAACAGCACAGCATACCTGTGTCTTTCTTTAGAATAAGTAAATTATGCTTCTCCAGGGGATGTCCAAGACATTTCCAAGAAGTATTTTCCTTTTTTTTAAGGACAATCTCTATTTTTCCCACATTCTCAACAACTCTCACTGAAAGGAAGATAAATTACAGTTGCATAGTTTATATTACTTATAAAATTTTAAGACCAATCTTTTTCAGTCAAATAATCCTGATCTTTTATAATGATACTGATTACCAGTAGGAAGAATGAAAATTTGCCCATGTATTAAAATGATTGATGCCACATAAGACATTAAACCCAACTTAATTTGTTTAGTTTCAGAACTCTTTCCAAAATAATTTGTCAGGGGCAAAACTAACACTATATGCTTTGCTAGTTCTCACACAATCTCAAATACAGATCTAACAACTAATAAACATAAAACCAAAAGTGGGGGGGCACATATATACAAATTACCACTGAATAAACCAATGAAAGCAAATTTAATTTTCTCCCCTTTTAACATTTCTTAGTTGGAATTTGAGGGGTTCCTAATGGTAATTCAGAAAAACACTGAACCTAAGAATAGCTTCAGGTTCATAAGTCTCTAGAGAATATGAAATTAATGAATAAAGTACCTGTAAATCTTTGATAATTAATTAAAAATCTTTTACATTATCTTTTTCCTTTTTGAATGACTAAAACAGTTTAGACTATATGGGCATAATAAAAAAATATATCAATTTATTTAAATTGATTTAAATTTTGTGAATTGAACATTCTTTTAAAGATATAAAACAAATTTCAGATTTTTTAGAAACAAGGTATCTGTTCCTCCTCAGAACCCCAAAACAACTTACCAACTTTTAAAATACATTAGTCAAATGAATTAAATTCTTTGATCACTGTTCTTTTTTTTTTATTTAGTTTATTGGTACATTCTAAGTATACAGTACAGTTACATTCATTACTGGGATCTTGTACCTTTACATGACAGTTTGATCACTGTTCTGAAGCATAACTAAAATAAAAACCTGGTCCTTGACTTTACAGAGCTTACTATGTCACACAGAAAGGAGAGACATTGAACCACTGTAATTTATTGTGAGGATACCAAGAAATAACTCCTGTTCTAAGGAGAGACTTCTGTTGTTAAACAGCTGTGTAAAATCCACACTGCACAAATATATGCAGCAACTGTCATAGTTTCAGTATGCTTTGTTAGCATTAACCTTTTAATAAATGCATCTAGGAAAATGGTGTAGTGTATATCTAAAGGCTACATATCATGAGGAAGGCTTAAGTAAAGGAAAAATGGAAGAGACAGGAATCTTCTTTTTTTTCTTTTTTGTAAGAAAAAAAAGAAAGAAAACGATGAAAAGAACAAAAAGAAAGAAAAAAAAGGGAAACACCTGAAACCAGCAGTATATTTTGAAATTAATGTATTTGTTTATATAGAAAATGTCACTTTTGTTTTGTAACATGAAAATAAACATATGAAAAATAAGACAAATGCTGAGTTCTCTCTGCCTGTGCGTGCATGTGTTTGAGTGAACCCACATATGTGAATTTTGGGGCGCTTACCAGAAAAATCTTCCTCAACCTCGTGGCTTAGCTCTGAAATAGACAAAAAAAATGTATTTCATTAAAAATCTAAAATTAGTCCATATAGTTTATGAATACCACATAAGATCATTTTTATGCACTATTTCAAATCCTTCAAGTCAAAGAAAACATTCTGAGAGACTAAAAGGAAGAAATGATATATAAATGAAACTGAGAGTCATATTATTTAAATATGTTATTTCCGCTATTTTCCTATTTATCTGCTTATCAACTGAACAGCAGATACTGAACCAATAACAGACCAATTGACTCACACCAGTCCAGGTGTGGTCCCAGACTGACAGTGCTACAAAGCAAGAACTGAGTGGGCCAGGGTGGAAGGCACCAGCGCCTGACACATGCACAGCCAGTGTGTTCTCACATGCACATGTGAACACAGATCAGGCCTGAGTCTAGCCTATTTCTTTCCTTATTGTTCTCTAAAGCTAAATGCCCAGTTATTTTAAAAATCTGCCTTCAAAATCTATGTATACCAGTTACTTCCCAGGTGCTATGAATACAAAAATTAATAAGAAAATAATATGTCTCTGTCTTTATGGAACTTACATTCTAGAAATGGGAGATGTAAGAAGTACTTTTACAAATATCTGCTCTGACCAGGGGTGGTGGAGCACGCTTGTAATCCTAGCACTTGAGAGGCTGAGGCATGAGTATTTCCCAGAGTTTGAGGCCAGCCTGAACTACATAGTGAGACCCTGTCTCAAAAAACCAAAAAAGGGGGAAAGCCCAAACAAATACCTGCTCTAAATTTCACTGTTAAAATGGAACTTAGAATTTTGCATAATTTCAGCCTTTCCAATGCAGTATTGAAAAATGGGAGTTTAATAATTCTGGTTGAAACTTTTTTTTGCTTTTTTGTGTATATGTATATGACTGCAGGGCTCCCAGTCTCCCCCATTTTATATGCCCTGAAGAAGTACAAAGTGCTGCATCCTCAGCCAGCTACATGTTTCTCCCTGCATGCTTGAACCCAACCAAGCACCATGAATATTTCTAAAGACTCATAAAGGTGTTTAAATTGATTCCCAAAACAGTGATAAAATCATTTTTAGTAAAAATGTTTAAGGGGGCCGGATGTGATGGCACACACCTATAATCCCAGCACTTGGGAGGCTGAAGCAGAAGGACCACAGCAAGTCCAAGGCCAGCCTGAGCTCCATAGTGAGTTCAAGGCCAGCTTACAAAGTGAGACCTTGTCTCCAAAAAAAACGTTTGAGATTGGTGAATCTGAAAAACAGGAGTGGAGTGAGGCTGGGAATCAGCTCTGACCAAATTCAGAACTAAAGATACTTCATTAATGTAGCAAAGTGGTAAGCAGAAACCTAAGTTAGGGGGATGGAGAATTTCAGCCTATGTTTTGCAAGTTAACCAAAATTTTCTTTATAAAAATGCATGCTTAAAGCACCATGACTAAGATTATTTTCTTCGGTTTTTGTTTGTGTGTTTGAGTGTATACTACTATTTCTACCTTCTAACTAAAAAATTCACCATCATATCATAAAAGGAGAAAACAGTGAAATCCTGAGGTGGAGTTCATTATAGGTGAGAAGTGGATTAAAATGTCATATCTTTGACTCTACATTTTAACTCTGTTTTCTTCTGATAGACTTCTAATTTTTCAAAACTGATAGAAGTAAGATGGCTTAGATCATAAGACAAGAGACTGAAGGATATAGTACAAACTTGAAACCCAGACTGTTTTGTGGCAGCCTCAGACTTCCTTCCTATGGCAAAGCTGGTAAGATACAGGCCAATGAAATGGGTCACATAGTGATGACTGGTCAGCAGAAGCATGTGACCACCAGGCCACCAAAGACTTGCTAAGTGTCAAGTATTAGAAAGTTACAAAAATTGGTCCAACAAATTTATTATTGATTTTGATTGCATCTAATTGCTTTAACTTGGAAACGTAAGATCACACTGTCATTTGCTAGCATTTGTATTAGTATAAAGAAATTAAAATGAAAAAATTGATCAAAAATGACAAATCAAAATGAAAACAGTAGATAACACAGCTATACAGACTACAGAAAAAGTGACTACCATAATTAGAGGTAACAGGAGCTGTTTACATTAATAAAAATAAGATACTCACCAATATGTATAAAATATGAATAATCCTTGATAATTGTTTCTGCTCTAAAGGAGTCACCTTGATGATCAACTATTATTGAATCTAAACTGATATCCTTAAACAGAAAGCAATGCAAAGTTAGAAAAAAATAAAAGCAAATTTTCCCCTAAACTTCCACAACTCCTCCTTTAAGGTGATCAGTGTTAAGTTCATATAGCACTATTTTATAGAACCCTGAAGTTGAATAGATGTTAGTCCTATTTTTGACTTTTTTCTCTCATATAAACTAGTTTTTCAAAAGATCACAATTTTAATTGTATATATGTTTAATATCACCTTATCCAGTAGTCTCTAAGCTATAAGTTAAGGGACTACCTTTAAAGCATTGTGTGGCACCTAGAGGATACCCTTAAATATTTGGAGAATAAGCAATGCGGCAAAAAAGTAGAATTGGACCCAAACCCAAGATTTTTGTGTTTATTTGTTTTAACTATTCTTCTATTATGTGATACTGGAGAAACTGAATACTGTTCAATCTCACCTTACAAAAAAATTCACTAATAAGTTTTAGATGTCTCTAATTTCTATTTTGTCTTGATGAAAGGCATTTTGGTACCTATCACTTACAAAATATATTAAAAGCATTATTCTCTATGGAAACCTTTCCTATTTCCTCAGCCAGCTACCTTCTATGGCTCTCCCATAGCATCAGTGAGCATGGACTCCAACCTCCCTATACCCTGCCGTCTTCTTCCTTTTGGATATTTGATGAACAGACAATAGTAAGAGTAGTAGGCGGGCCAACTACTTTCTCTGGCTCTCTTCATTGTTTCAGACAAAGGCCAGTCACTTCCACAGAATTGTCAAATCATGCTGCAAGAGTCATAGGAACTCACAGGCTCAGATGTGGTTCTGCTACCACAGAAGCGGGATTCTCTAAATCCCTAGCTATCAAAACTTGTCTTTTAATCTACATGTGGGAACCTCAATAGTTGCTGGATAATGTGGTTGAAGATTCTTAGTTATCTGCTTATTTATCCAATCCTCCAGCTGAACTGTAAGCTCTGTGAAATCCAGTTAGCCATATATCTGGTTCATTACTAGATCCTGACTACCTTATATAAAAGAGGTATTACAACACTTACCCTAGTTTAAAAAGGGTATCTGAACACCATTAATGGTTTAAAAATGCTAAGCCACAGTGGTGCAGTCTTTCTTATCCACATTTATGTTCCAGAAAATTTATTCTTATGAAGTTAACTACGCTTTTGTCATCCATGTCTTTTAAAAAAAATTCACAGAGGAGCATATAAAATGCTTTCTAGTCTAGTCTAACAGTCCACAGCATGGTTGATAGGAATATATGAGGCAGGAGTCAGACATCCCTGGTTCCAAACACTAGATCAGCTGTCTAGTGTGTGACTTTAGGTAAATTATTTAATCCTCCTTCCTGCTTTGTGTGTGAACTAGCAAGAACACTATCTACCTCATAGAGTTATAAAGAGTAAATAAGTTAATGTAAGAAAAGGACTTGGCACATGACCAACATTTTACTAACATTTATTAAGTATTTACTTTTCTCCTGATTTTTAATGATATATTTACCTTCTGTTTAGTATATATGACAATGGTGATGAAACAGTCTGTTTGGAACCAGTCATAGCTGTAAAATATTAAGAAGAGAACAAATAACTATACTGATGATGATGTGCATGAACACATAAAATCATTACATCTTTAAAATTTATTGCAAGAAATATATTTCTCTAGCTTAAACTTTTTCTAAATAGTTGTCATAACATTTTACATGCTTTAATAACTGACAATTATTTCTAAATATACTTCCAAGTTTTTGAGTAAAAGCAAAATAATATAGTTATAACACTTTCTGGTGAAAAGTTAAACATCTTTCTATTAACATCTTCTTCTATTAGACCAATAATAGAATATAGTATGTTTTGCTAAGAATAGAATAATAAATCCTGGTGAAGAAAGGCAGTAAGAGAAAGAACTATAAAGAAAACATATAACTCTGAAGGTATTTAGGTATCATCAGCAGAAAATATATGTGCATTATTAAATCTGGTGTTAACTATTTAAGATAACTGGTGTCCCACACACTTCAAAAGAGATTCTTTAAAATTTATATAAACAAATCAGATATACAAAAACTGAATAGTTAAATAAATTTATACACTGGTCATATGATGACATGCAACAAAATGCTTTCACAGAATATGTAGTGAAACAAAAATTGCTCAAAGAAGAATATACTATAAGGTCAATATTATAAAGTAGTATAATGTAGACATATTATATGACAAACGAGACAGAGTAAGTCAAATGTTGAGTATATATCTAAGGTTAGTGCACCATGTGCTTTTATCACATGCTTTTGTATTTCTTTGTATTTTCTTAAGTTTTCTATGATGAATGTGTGTATTTTTTATAAACAGAAAAAGTTTTAAATAATTTTTAAATGCTGTAAAATGGGTCAAACTTCAGTTGTACTTCCAATTCACATTTTTAGAAGAGCTCATTCTCCAACAGCTGATAAATGAAGCCCTGTATAATGTAGTTCATGTGTCATAAAAGAATGATTAATAATACACAATCAAACCTAGAGCTGTTTTCTTCTTTTAAATGTGTGTACTTTCTGTGTAGAACTGATTTAGCTTTAAAAAAGTAAAACAAGAATATATATACCTTGGAGAATTAGGACCTTCCTTGGCAAGTGTACCTGACACCTGGGTCTTGGCAAGCATACCTTCACAGAGAAAACAACAGAATAGCAACAGTTCAACCACAAAGCACTTAAAAACTTTTATCTTTTCAGTTAACTTTTGAGCTGTTATATACACACATAAAAGGACATATTATAAATATGGTCCACAATGAATTTTCATAAATTCAAACATATCCCTGCAGCCAATACCCTCTCTGCATCCCTCAGTAGTATCCTCCCCAAAGGGAATCCACTACTGTGACTTTTAACATCATGATTAGCTTTTGCCTAAGTATAACCTTCATATGAAAGAAATCATAAAATGTGTCCCTTTTGACCTTTTTGCCCAACATTTTAGACTTTACAAGTTTTTGGCAAATAAGCATGGCTGATAGTAAGCAATAAACCAAACCAAGAAATTTTGAGATTTTTTTTCTTTTGAATGTATCACAAGTTTGTTACTTTTTATTACTGAATATTGTTCCATCATATTAGTACATGATTTATTCATTCTGTTGCTGGGCATCTGGACTCTTCTAGTTTCAGGCTATTATGCATAATGTTATTATAAATATTCTTGTTTATGCATGTGTACATCCCTAACATAGATGTACATTTCCAGGGGGTATATAGGGTGTTAACTTTAGTACATACTCTTCAAAGTGGTACTGCTAATTATACTTTTGAGTTCCAGTTGCTCTATTACCTCACCAACATGTGGTATTTCTTTGTACATTTTACTCATTCTTCTTTTGGTACGGGAGATCAAACTCCGGACCTTGCGCTTGCGAGGCAGGCGGGGGCACCACTGAGCTAAATCCCCAGCCCATTTTACTCATTGTTATGGGTCTGCATCAACATAGCATTTTAAAGGTCCACTAAAACCAATTTTAAAATCATTTAAGAAAGCTCAGAGACACAGATGAACTCTGAAAACAGCAATTTCTGAAATATTAATTTTCTCCCATGACAGAAATGCATTATTTGTAATAGCAAGATTCAGTTTGGAAAAAAAGTATTGCTATTAAATGACTTTTTAAAGTCAATACATTATATTATTTCTCAAACTGTAGGAAAAAAATTAATGGTTAGAATGGTGGGTGTTAAGAGTTCTCCAATTAGAAATCAAAGTAATATAAAGTTAAGAGTCAGGAGACACCACAGAGACAAGCTAGTTTAGAGGCTCTCCAGTCTTTCGCACAGAAGCATTTGCTTACACACAAGCTTAGGTGCAATCACAGGCATATTTTTCAGAATGAGGCTGAAGGTGAGGTCTGAGCCTAGGCCTTAGAGCACACTAAATTTTCAGACAAACAAAGGAAGCCTCAGAGATGTCACAACAGGACCAAAGGTGTGAATTAACTAGCAGAGGACCCTAAAAGAACAATGTTTACTACAAAGTATAGGTATAATAAACCAAAGACTAAAATAATTTTTTTCTAAAAATAGCAAGAAAGATGTCTACTAAATTATTTGAGAAATACTGAAAAATATTTCATTAAGCAAATAGCATAATTTCTTTTCTGAAAGTGTTAGGTATATAAATAATGCATGTATCACAATCTAAAAATTTCTGTGAGAAAAAGCCATCAACAGAATTCATAAATTTTAAGTACATTTTAATCTTGTATGACTTGATGAGGACTAGAACATCTGCATTTAAACTCAGTGTTCACACTATGAATTTATGCAAACCACTATTTCCTCTTCAAATCTTACAAAATCATAAATGAGATAACTTCCATCTATCTTTTATTAAAAACCTATACCACATCATAAAATATAACTTATTAGAACAAAATAATGTTATATGCCATAGAATGTCTAATTTAATAATATATAGAAAGGAAACCAAAGAAACAAACCTTATATAATATTCTTCTGGATAAGGTAAAAGAATATGGGGTAAATATGAGATGGAGTAAAATAAATAAAGTGAACTGAATGAATGTTCTCCTTCTAAAAATTCAGACTGACCAACTGATACCAATTTGAAAGGATCATGGAATACAAAAGTAGTCTATCCCACTCAGTATTTTAAGAAGCTGTTGGAATAATGATAGAAGGCAGACAGATCACATTTGCAAACAGACTTAGCACACAGACATAAGTGAGGCAAATGTAAGCTGCTGCTTATAATACATAGATTCCAATCTTTTAGGACCCAAGTCCCAGGAAGTGGTCTCCAGATCATTACGGTGTGCTAAAATCCATTTTTAAGGCTACCTCTAATTGAGCATTAGTTATATATATCTAAAGGAGCATGAACAGGAGAGTAAAGCCACATGTGGTGGGAAAGAAGATGTCCAGTTCATTAATAATGAGCAATGACTGTTTTCATAGTATCACAGAAGAATCAATCATCAGGTGAAATCTGAGATCAGTCTTTTGGTTAATGCAGTGTTAATCAGATAACAGCTTCAGTTATCATAAATTACAACACAAACCATTTCTTTAAACAAAAAAGGTAATGGTAATTCATCTGATAAGCTTATGAACTGCACTTCTATAACTTTCTTTTGCAAAGGGAAAAAATCTATTAAGAAGCGGTAGGCATTTCATGAGTCAATAATGACCAGCACTTTAAATTCTGGGAGAAGGGGAACAATGTCAGTCATAATTCCAAGTCACATTGAATAGTGTGGGAAGCCAGGGCTGCTCAACTCAGAAGAGTACATTAACAAGCTATTCAGCATTTTTGCACTGCACACATGCCTGAGAGAGATGACCTGTTCAGTCTTGTTTTAATCATTAGAATTATTCGAGCTTTGGACAGATGAACATGTGATTAGCAATGCCACAGAAGGAATTATTTTAAGAGTAATGGATGGGATAAGGGGCCCATGAAGTTCCATTTATGTTTGGGCAAGTAAAGATAATTTTTGCATTAAAAAAATCTAAATACCACAGATAATTCTCTAAAGAAATTTTTATTAAAAATTAATATGACCATCGGGCATGGTGGCACACTCCTGTAATCCCAGCACTCAGGGGGCTGAGGCAGGAAGATCGCTATGAGTTTGAGACCAGCCTGGGCTACATAGTGAGTTCCAGGTCAGTTTCAACTCCATAGTGAGGGGGTTGGAGATTTAGCTCAGTGGTTCTGCTGCCTGCCTCAACTACACAGTGAGACTCTGTTTCAAAAAATCTAAAAATTAATATAACTTACCATTTAAGACTCTCTTTTCCTCACGATAGTCTGTATAGTGTTTTGGGGAAAAAATCAGTTAAAATCAGTTAAAAATACTATAATGTCAAAGAGAATATCAGAACATTTTACTGGTTTAACCATATTAGCCCTTCTTTGAAGGGCTTTCTTCTAATGTCTGAGGATACAATTAATGGCCTTTGATTCAAATAAGGAAATTTCACCTCTGAAAATTACCATGTTATTTCTCTAGATGTTTGTCTCTCATTTCACTAGATTTTTCTCCTTTTTTAACTCTACTTCTTTGATTTTTTTTTCTAATATCTTGGTTACTCTTTCCCACTCCAACACCAATATTAGGGATTAAACAGAGGGTCTTAGGAATGCTACTTAAGAGCTACCATTGAGCTCAGACCCCCATTTAATTTCTTTGGGAACATATAAACCCCAAGTTTTGTCCAGGATATCATATTCTAAAGTAATCTGAAGTAAACAGAATTTATTAGACTATATAAAATAGAACACGTATGTCAACAACCCAACTAGTGACCGTATTATCTTCCTCTCTTATTGATAACAGTGCTTAAAAATAAATATTGTTACTACAAGTTTAACATGGCTAAAATGATGAAAATATGTTAATAGGTTCATATGCAATCATCATTTAAGGCCCAGAAAAAAACATTTTTTTCTTTCAGGACGGCAGCAAATTCACGAAGTTATAGTATATTTAAAAATCACAAATATTATACCATTATGGTCAAAATAAGGCCCTAGCAAGTTGTCAGAATTTTTTAAAACCTTAAAAATGATAATAAGCTAACATAAAGTATCTAAGCAGTTAAATTAAAAGACATTAATTGTTAACATTATTAATCATCTTGTTTTATAGAAAAAGAAAGTAATACAATTACAGCTTTTAAATTTTTTGTATTCTATTTTCTAATCACTAGAAATTTCATATTTACCTCTATTTCATTCATCTGTCACAAAATAATCACAACTAAGGAGCCCAGATGACCGTTCTTTTCATTTTGCCTATTTTACCAAAATTTAATAATTAAAAGGGATCTCAACAGAGCAAATTATCATCCAATCCCCTCATTTGAAAATAAAAATCACAAGATCCCACCATATAATGTAGAGACAGCAGTACCTTAACCTGGAAGGAGCACCTTGGCAAGCACAGCTACTTGGAAATAGGGAGGTGAACAAAGACCCGAAAATGGAAAGGAAATTTGAAGAAGCCCCCCCAGATGAATTCTAGTATCGAGGATATTTAGAAAAAGAAGCAGGGCCAACCTTTGAAAAACTTCATTTACACCAGGTCCAGAAAACAAGGCATCTTGGAAAAACAGCTAATCGAGGGGCAAAGCCTAGTATAGCAGCATCAGTCAGGCTGTCCAGTGCCCAGCAGACACTGTCCAGTGCCCTTCTGTACTAACTTCTTCCTCAGTGGGAGAGGGAGCCTGGCAAAGGAGATATTCACATATCAGGGCACTAGAGAAACTGAGAGCCCCAAAATCTGGGCCCCCAAGCCTCTTCACTCACCGGCAAGCAAGAGAAGAAATCATAAGAGGGGAACAGCTCATGTTCCACCAAACACATCCAACCTCCTTGACTCACTCACTAGACCTCAGGCCCTCCAAACTGCCGCAAGTCAGTCTCTCCATTTATGAACACAGTAGGTATAGGACACTGATAGGTATAGGGATTCTTTGTATGTGTGTGGTTCTGTCCCCCTCCCTCTCTCTCCACCTCCCCCTCTTCTATTTTCTTTACATGTATGGGAGGTGTTTGTATATGTGGAAGGGGAATAACAATTAGTATTTAACTTTATTGGCATGTCAGGTTACTCCTCACAAAAAAATGGTGTATAGAGGATTCAAACACGAGCTTTCTATAGCACATAATTCAGACCTTCTCACAACTTCCCTCCATCTCCAAGTATATTTGCCTCCCTCTTCTTTTTCCTCCCCCTGCAAGTAACCTCTCAAACTTCCTCTCCACCAGTCCTTCACTCCAGAGACAAAAATAATATCAACGAAGTCCTATCTCATTATTTTCTTTTATTTATTATTCTTTTTTCTACTCTCCTACTTTCTGAACTATTCTCTTCCTTTCCTTCACCCTCTATATGCCACCATACTTGTCAATGATACTACACCACAGTCTTTCTGGGTTACCGAAAAAATGATGAAGTTGTTAAATTTTAAATTACATGACTGATTTATGGTTCATTCTGAAGATGCTGAAATAACCTATAGTGGTTCTCTCCTTACCACACAGCAACTATAACTGATTTGATTATATTGAGTAAATTACCTAGGTATATAAACAGCAAAACATAATCAAAGACAAAGTCACACCACAGGGAAACATATACGAATATAAGAGATGGCCACAGTAATGGCAGTTTTCCTACTCTTAACAGATCCTCAACCCTCAGTACAAAACAACACAAATAGGAGAAAACAAAAGCCAATCTCATAGAAACCAAAGTGGAGGAAGTCACAGGCAAAGAACTCAAAAACCAAATGGTTAAATATCTGAAGAGATCAAAGAAGAAACAAATACATCTGTAAGATGTTCAGGGACCTCAAGATGTAAATAGGGCCGGGGATTTAGCTCAGTGGTTCCATTGGCTGCCTCACAAGCACAAGGACCCAAGTCGATCCCTGGTACAAAACAAAACAAAACAAAAACAAAAATCTAGCCGGGTGTGGTGGCACACACCTGTAATCCCAGCACTCGGGAGGCTGAGGCAGGAGGATCGCTATGAGTTCAAGACCAACCTGGAGGTCAGTCTCAACTACATAGTGAGACCCTGTCTCAAAAGAAACAGACAAAAAAAAAAAAGATGTAAACAAACAGATAAAGGATTTAATTAATAAAATATCTAATGACCTTAAAGAAGATACAAAGGCTGATGACTGAATTACACAAGATACAAATGACCATTTTAGTAAAGAATCAGAGATTATGAAAAGAAATTAAGTAGATATCCAGTATACAAAAAAGCAGGATATCAAAGAAGCAGAAATGGGTAAGGTGAGGAGAAGGTGTCAGAACTAAAAGATAAAATTGATATAATAGATCATGTACTCAGTAATATCCTAAAAATAGTGAAATACCATGGAAACTTGAACCAACAGTAGCTATATGACTCAAAAAAAACCAACCTAAGAATTGTACAAATTAAGGAAAGTTTAGAAGATAACACAAAAGGTATAATATTATAGTATTATAAATAATGAGCTAGGTAGAAATATTATAGGCAGTCAGTGCTAAATCTTTGAGAGGGCCAGGAAAAAGGTGAAACACACCACAGCTGCACATCAACTGAAAACCAGGCCTCAAGATGGAGACAAGATGACCAGACCCACATACTTTTTTTTTTTTAAAAGAGGTTTTATCTTTATTAAGTTTATTGGTATTTTAGGTATATGATAGTTACATTCATCATTGGGATCTTGTACCTTTACGTGGCTTATCTTGGTTCTTATTTTTCCTCATTCCCCAGCTCTCTCTTCACCTCCCTCACCCTGCCCCATTTAAAAAAATATTGTTTCCATAATTCTCCTTTTCACATATTTTTTCTTTTCCCTTTTTATCTTTCTCCTAACCCTACCACTGCCTCTACTCCTTTAGACCTTTTCTTCCTATTACATAATATCAATTATACATTTCGATTCATATTTACACTTTTAGTTTTTCACACCAGGGAAACTATCTGGTATTCACACGTGACTTAATAATTTCACTTAAGAGCATGGTCTCAACGCACATCCACTTAGCTATAAATGTCTCTAGTTTCTCATTCTTTATGGATGAGTAGTACTCCATTTTATTTTAAAACCACATCATTTTTAATCCAGTCTTCAGTTGATGGGCAACTGGGATGTTTCCAAATTGCCACTATAAACATGGGTATGTATCACTGTGATGATTCTTTTAATTCTTTTGGGAAGACATCCAGCAGAGGAATAGCTGGGTCAAATGGGACTTCTAATCCTAGTTGCTGGAGGTATCTTCACATTTCCACAGTGATTGAACCAGTCTGCACTCCCACTAACAAGGAAGAAGGGTTCCTTTCTCCCCACAACCCCTTCAAAATTCATTATTGGTTGATTTCTTGATAGCAGCCATTCTTACTGGGGTAAGGTGGAATCTCAGTGTTGTTTTCATCTGCATCTCTCAAATGACCAGTGAAGTTGAACGTTTTTTTATATTTTTATTTGCTGCTTTTACTTCTGTGTCTGAGAAATGTCTGTTCATTTTAGATGCCCATTTTTGAATCTGATCTTTATATTTGAGGTTTCTGATTTTTTTTGAGTTCTTTGTATATTCTAGATAGTAGTCCTTTGTCTGAGGAACAGCTGGTAAAATTTTTTCCCACATTGTGGGTTGTCTCTCAGCTCTGCTTGTGATTTCTCTGGCAGAGCAGAAACTTTTTAAAAAGATGAGACCCCAGAGCTGGGAATTTAGCTCAATGGAACACACACACACAAACACACACACACACACACACACACACACACACACACACACATCAAAGAAGAAATTTAAAAGTGCCTAGAGTCAAATGACAAAACATATCCAAAACTATGCAACATAATGAAAGTACTAAAAGGAAAGTTTAAAGCCATGAACACTCACATTAGAAAAAGAGTGATCCCAAATAATCTAATGATGGACCTCAATTTCCTACAAAAACAAAAATAACTCAAATCCAAGACTTACAGAAGAAATGCTAAAGATCAGAGCAGAAATTAATAGTTGAGAAAAAATACAAATAATCAATGAATCAAAGAGTTGGTTCTTTGAAAGGATAAACAAGATAAACTCTTAGCCAAACATACCAAAGACTCATATCAAAGCAATTAGAAATTGAAAATGTGAAATCACAATGGATACCAATGAAATCCAGAGGATAATTACAAGAAACTATTTTAATAACATATATTGCAATAAACTGGAGAATCCAGAAGAAATGGATAAATTCTTAGATACATATGAATACGAATACTTAACCAAGAAGATATAAACCCTGAATAGACTGATAATAGGTAGTAAACTAGAGGCAATAAAAACCCTACCAAATAAGAAAAGCCCAGGAGGATTTTACCCACATCCATTGTTGATTAAAAAAAGAAAACCATGGGATGGGGATTTTTTTTTTCCAGTATACGAATCAAACTCAGGTCTTTGTGCTTGCAAGGCAGGCACAAGGTCCCGAGTTTAAATATTAAAGATGTTTACAAAAAAAAAAACAACCTGACATAAACAGGTACAGAATGTTACCTTACATTGATAAAAGCCACTTACGACAAGTCCACTGGCTAAATGGGGAAAAACTGAAAGTATTTCCTCTAAAATCAGGAACAAAATCAGAGTGTTCATTCATGTTCACAGTTCTGCAAACTTTAGCCAGATCAGGCAAGAGAAAGAAAAGAGAACTTGAATAAAAAAGGAAGGAGTCAAACTATTGTTATTCACCAAATACATGCTCCTTTACAAAAACTCTACCAGAAGATTCTTAAAGCTAATAAACAAATTCACTAAAATGGCAAGGTACAAAATCAACACACAAAATTCAATTGTGTTCTTGTACACCAACAGTGAACTGAAAAAGAAATCAGGAGTAAAATTCTATATAAAATTCTTATATAAATAACAACGACAACAAAACAAAAACAAAAACCCTAGGAATTAACTAAAGCAAGGAAGTAAAAGATCTGTATAATAAAAGTTATACTGCTGTGAAAACAAAACTTGAAGAGGTCATTAGAAAATGTAAAGAAATTCTCTTTTCTTGGACAGGCACAATCAATATTGTAAAAATTGCCATATTACCAAAAATGATGTACAAGTGTAATGTAATTCCAGTCATAATATCATAAGCATTTTCAACAAAACTAGAAAAAAATACTGCTAAATTGTACACGAAACCAGAAGACTCAAAATAACCAATGAAATACTGAGCAACCAGAGCAAAGCAGAAAGAATTTTAACTCTGAACTTCAAGTTACACTGCAAAGCTACAGGAATAAAAATAGCATGGCACAGGCACAAAAATAGACATGTTGACCAATGGAATACACTGGAGAATGTAAAGACAACCCCAAGTATCTTCAGCCATCTGATTTTTGATAAAGGGGCCAAAAATACATTATTTGAGAAAAGACAGCCTCTTTAACAAAAGGGTCTGGAGAAACTGGTTATCCATGTGCAGAAGAATGAATTTAGATATGTATCTCTTACCTCATATTGAAATAAAATAAAAATGGATCAAAGACCTAGATATAAAACAGAAACACTGACTCTGCCAAAAGAAAAAGTGATAAAATTCTTAAAAACATAAGCATAACAAGGAATTTCTGAACAAAACACCAATTCCACAAGATATAACATTGTACCAAGAATTAACAAATAGGATTATGTTAAATTTAAAAGCTTCTGCACAGCAAAGGAAACAACCAACAGAATGAAGAGATAACCTAAAGAATGGGAAAAATGTGTTTGCAAACAACTCTTCTGACAGAAGACTAATATCAGGAATATATAAAGATCTCAAAAAAATTAGACCCCCTCAAAATAAAAGGTCTAATAAAAAAATGGACAAATAAAATTCACAGACACTTCTCAGAAGAAGTACAAATAGCTAATAAATACATGGGGAGATGTTCAGCATCTTTGGCCATTAAAAAATGCAAATCAAAACAACATGCCCCCCCCCACAAAATGGCTATCATCAAGAACTCAAAATACAAATGCTTTCAAAGCTGTAGAGAAAAAGGAACCCCCTATATTGGTGGTGGCAATGTAAACCACTATAGAAATCAAAATGGAGATTCCTCAACAAATTAAAACTAGAAATTCCATTTGACCCAGCTATACCTGTCCTACCTATTTTTCTGAAAGTGTTAAAGACATCAATTGCAGCGATACATACATACAAATGTTTACAGCAGCACAACACCCAATAGCAAATTATGGACGCAGCCTATATGCCCATCAACAGATGAACGATAAAGAAAATGTCACACACACACACACACACACACACACACACACACACACACACACACGCATACTGGAGTACTATTAAGCCATAAAAAGGATAAACTGAGTTATTTGTAGGAAAATCGATGCACCTTGAGACCATAATATTAAGTGAAATAAATCAGAGAGAGAAGGTTAAATATGGCATAGTTTCTCAAACGTGAAAGATCCAGAATATAAATGATTTAAAGAGCAAAATAGCAGGGAGACAGTAGGAAACAGGGAAATGACTATGTAGAGATGGGAAAGGGATCTGAGGAAAGAGGGAAAGGGAAAGGGAAAGGGAAAAGGTGGGAGGGAGAAAGGTAGTAAAAATGATCAATGTGCAATATGTATACATACACCAATTTCCCAGGACAAATGTAATTATTATACAGACAGCAAACATATTATTTTTACAACTGAAAATTAGAGGTCAAAGACTTCAACAAACACAAAGCATTTATCAACAAAGTAAAATTACATTTGTCTCCCTTGAAACTCAGCCTGTTTTTTCCTGACATGCTGTTTCTTGAGTTAATATTATACTTCCTAAAAAGGCATAGGAATCAAAACATTTGATTTATACTTGAAAATAAGCTCTGCTTATTATTTGCTAGATAAAATCCAATCATTACAGTGTGCAAGGGATAACTAACTTTCCTCCAATCAGTTTTATCTGTCATTGCTACTGCAGTTATTATTTATTTTGTCTTAGAAAAAACCTAGCAGATACACATAACACAAGTAAATTAATCTATTTTCACTGTACAATGTAGCTGGCAATTTGATAAAGTTCATTTATTCAAAAAAAATTGATTTTATCTAAGAGGTTGACAGATTTTGAAAAATTGTCCCAGGTAATTGTTTCTAGGAAAAAACATCTCACATGATTACTTCTTGCTTGAACTGACCTGAATCTTTCAGAACTTTCTGGATTCTGCAACTCCCAATTTCTTTTCCTAAGGTTTTTCTTTCTTAATTCAAAGAATATCAATAGGAAAAAAAAATTCTACTTAAAGGATTTAAATTATCTTTAAAACTCTACTAGTCTAACTTTTGCAACTTGTTTGAAAAACTGAGTCATAGATATATGTTGACCACTTTTCACTCTTAAGCATATTTACATCTGAATCATTTTAGTCACTCTTCTTGAAAAGAAACCCCATGTTCTCTCTGGATAACTAATTCCCTTATTTGGTCAGCTCTGAGAACAATCAAATTTATATGTTCTCATTATGTTGGTTACATTACATTACTCTTTAGAGGCAGGCAGCGGCACCACTGGTGAATATTTTTAACTGTGACTCAAAGCTACTTTATGTCTGCTGAATGGAGCCCCTGGGATAAAGGAAAATTCTATTTTACTAATTGCTCATTCTTTTAATAAATATCTATTAATCATCTTAACAAGGATACTGATGTGGCATGATAACATATGGACAAAAAGTTATAAAAATATATTCAGTTTGCTTATCCATAAAATAATTTGAATAGATTTACCAAAAAACTAGTAACATCAGCCATTAAAGTTGAGAGCTAAAGAAAATTTCCAGTGTGATATTTTCATTTAGTTTCAGAGAACTGCTGTATTTCTATCACCTTTGTGAAAATATGAAACCAGTAGTAGAAGTAAGTATAATTTAAGTTTCTTGCCTGTAAATCACGTAAAATATTAAATGCTTGGAAAGTACGGATTTTATCTTGTTAATATTCTGAGTGAACATTTCTGTATCTTCTATATATATTTCATTTTAGATGATCATTAAACTTTGTTCTCCAGAAAAACAAACACAAAAATAAAACAGGTAACATGGTTACTTTCACGTGAGCCTGGGAAAAGAACAAGTGGAAGGCAGAGGTATGACGATTACACTCCTGGAATCGTATGAACTGAATACCTTCTCAAAAGTAAACTAAATGAAAAATAAAGTGTCAATATGTTCTTTTATGCTACATAATACAAGCTGTAAAAGGTAAGTAGAAAGCATTACAGAAGTGTCTCTACTTGGAAGAAACTCAAAAGGACTCCATTAAGGAAGTAATATTTTAGCTAAGTTTTGAAAATACAGTATGTACACATTTGTTAGGAGGTCTTGAGGAAAAGCATTGTAGAAAGAAGATTCTGAGAATTTATATTTGAATGTTTTATGTTTAACTTGTACCTATATATCTCATCTCCCTTTCTTATTGTAAAAGGTCAGTATCATGTAACTATCAGATGAGCTCAGTCTTAACATGGGTGTCTTACTCACAAGATCAAAAATTTACCAAGTTGCAAATTCTTTTTTTTTATCCTTACCAGAAGGTTTCTTGGTTCTCTACGGGGTTTTTAATAACCATTTTTTCTCTACAAAATTCTTTCATATCTTTAAACAGAACCCCTTAAAATCCAATGTAGGTTTAATTCTTGTTTTTGTTTAAAATTAGTATATTAATTCCTGAATTCACTTTTGTTTTGCTTTGTTTTGTTCTGGTTTTTTGAGACAGGGTCTCACCATGTAGCCCAGCCTAGCCTGGAACTCTGAGAGATGCTCCTCCCTCAGGCTACCAAGTACTGGGATTATAGGCATAGGCCACCATGCCCAGCTTCCTCAATTCTGATAAAATGTATTAATTTCTAATTTTAAACTATCTTTTTTCCAGGACCAGGGATCAAACTCAGGACCCCTGCTTGTGAGGCAGGAGTGGTACCACTGAGCTAAACCCCCAGCTTATTATAAGCTATCTTTAACTTCTTACTTTCTTCTATTCATCTTTATAATCATTTTTTTAATCTCATCTAAATTTTATACATCTCTCAAACTTCAAAAACCCAGGATTACTCATTCTCCTAGAAGCAATTTAGTAATAGAATTAACACGAAGGTTTAACAGTTCAAACACATACTCTAAAAAGTCTCGGGCAGGGGATTTGGCTCAGTGGTGATGCTGCCTGCCTCGCAAGCACAAGGTCCCAAGTTTGATCCCTGGTACCAAAAACAGTCTCAAGGTTAAAACTTTAAAAGTACTGGAGTACTTATTTATACTAGTTTCTCATTCACCTATCACAACATATACTGCATTTTCAGAAGTTTGCTTTTTCCCTAAGTTGGCTGTACTCGTCATTTTTAATGAATTCTCCACTTCATTACTCTCTATTCCTAGCCTATCATTTGTGGGACTCATGATTGTGTATTTGGAATCACCAGCACATGAATGTACATATACATGTGTTAAGGAATCATCTTTGTCTGAAAACAAAAAAACTGCTAATCCAAACAAAACAAGTCACACCAATACCTTGAGACACACTACCTATTCAGGTATGCAACTGCCTCTTAGCCAGGGATTTTTCACCTACTTTCAATTACCCTTCCCTTAAATCCTCCTGGCAGAAATTACCTGGACAATGGACTACACAGCAGCAAATACAAATTAAAGCAGCCAGACTGAGACAACAAGTTTGCCCTTCCAATGAAGTCCATTTCATCATCAACACCTTCCCCTCTTGCCTCACTAGTAACTCCATCTTCCTTATATCCTCTAGGCCTATGCTTTGCCTATAATGAACTGTCCTCATTTTCCAATGTCCATCACTAATGAAGAATCTGTGGCTCCTAAAAGAAAACATTCTGACTAAGACTACAGTAGCTGAACCTCCACTTGGCACTCAGCCCATTCAATAGTTGCCTTGTGCTTGCTCACAGTGCCAGGAGAGTAACAGGACCTCTTAAAAGTAAGCACTCCTCAGCACTCTAGGTACTGTCTACCTACCTGTATGTCGGGCTCCAGATGATCGAGTTTGCCGGGGATGAAACAGAGCTGTCCACAGTCTAAATACCATCTTAACATGCATGCACCACTAATACCACTTTTAAGAATAAACAACTAATACACATAAGAGGGTTTCTCCATTTTTAGCTGTTAATATTTTTAAATTTTCTATTTTTATTATTATGCTTGCAGTACATAATGGTTACATTCATTTTTGGGAATTGGTATATGTATATAACATATCTCAATCCCCCCCACCCCACTTTTGCCCAACATTTTTGAGCTGCAAAATTCTTTGTTGTTTAAGTCTGTCTTTACTCTGCAAGGTATTCAGCAGTTTCATGCCTAGCGGCGAGACCCATCTCCATGGTAGCTGCACGTGCCAGAGTGCATCTCCATCACAGACCAGGTGGCCATTAAGTGTCAGC
Source organism: Fukomys damarensis (assembly GCF_012274545.1). Lineage (NCBI taxonomy): Eukaryota > Metazoa > Chordata > Mammalia > Rodentia > Bathyergidae > Fukomys > Fukomys damarensis. Next base: position 49,506,337 of record NW_022900926.1, on the reverse strand, counting down.
AGCAGATATACAAGAAACCTCAAAGAACAAAGGCAAGAAACCACTCCTCATGAGAAGCCTGACCTCACTCTACCTACCTGCCAAATTCCTCAAGGCAGTAACCCTTCCCCTACCCTATTAATTCTTTGTTCTCTGCTTTGTGGGCTACTGAATCCCTTTTCAGATTCAGCCCACTCCCTGCCGGTTAATGCATAATACACAAGCCTCCTTGCTCACACAATGCCTGCCCAGGTAGTCTCTCTTCTCTCCTGGTCTAACACATCTGATATTAAAAATTCACGACAGGGTGACCCTCCTTGGAGGGCTTTCAGACCTTGTCCCAAGGCTTTTGTCCTAAACAGACCACCTGCTCCTCAGACTGCCTCAGACCTCATTCCAGACAAACCTGCAATTGCTACAGATCTGGTAAGACTTTTCACTCTATTCCCTTGCCTATCTAAATTGGCTCCCACAGATGCTCCCTACCTCAGCAGCCCATCTGTGCCTGGCCCTCCACACTGTGCCTCCCACCCATGCCCCTGGCCCACAGGTGATGCTGCCAACTCAGGCACTGGGCATAGGGGTCCCACCTTGGGAACCCTGTACCCTGACCCATACACCTGACTATTCCCATTTTGCAGAGAGCTCAATCGATTGTGCAGGGGGGTGCCCATATGCACCAGGGAGCCCAGCTGCCGCCCCCCCCACTACCTGCCTGCCCGGCTCCCCATCCCCTCCTTGCCCCCTCCCTGCCCCAGGCCAGGCAGGTGTGGGAGAGGTACCACGTTGGGCAGTGCATTTTGGGTGGCCTGTACTTCCTGCCACTCAGGCAAACTCTGTTGAGCTTCCTGTCAATCCCCACTCTCCCCAGACAACCTCCCCACCAAGCTTCCTGTCACTCCCAGGTGATCTTCTGCAGAGCCTCCTGCTCCAGCCACCCACCAAAGCTGCCTCTCCAGAGCCTCTTGCGAATCAGAAGCCAGCTCCAACTCTAATCCTACTCCACACACTCTATTCACCCTCCACCACCAGGTCTTCCCAGTGGCCCGAGCCCCAACCCAGCCTGGCTCTGTGCTTCTCTCCTGCCCTCCTCACTCCTTCCCTCCCTATCTTCCAGCCAAGGAGCAGAAAGGCAGAGCCTGGGCAATCACCATTCACCACCCATCTAAGCAGGCTCAGGGACAACTGGGTACCCCAGACCCCATGCACCACTGTAACATCCACCTCACCTATCCCACTGCACATTCCAGGAGCACCACACGACCCTGGGACCCTTGCAAACTGAGGGTGCTCAATATAACCTGAGACCCCACACACTGGAAACTCAGTGCTGCCCTAGCAACCCCACATGTCCTAGACCGCAGCACAGCTCTAAAACCCCTGCATGCCTCGGGATCTCTGAGCACTTAGAGCCCTGGCACTTGGCCAACAGGCTGCATACTCTGGTGAGAGGCAGGGCCCTGGTGGGGTTAACCAGAGGGTCCCCCTCTTAGAACAAGGTCCAATAAGGATATCCACCCACACCCAAGATACTGGACCCAGTCATACAGACTCACCTAGACTGATTTAACTGTCATCCTCAGTCCTGCTTTCTCCCCAGATAAACAGAACAAGTATATTCTCTGGCCTGGTCCTATGGGGACAACCACAGGTGCCTTCATCCTGACCTTCCAGAGGGTCTAGGGCTGTCTTTTAAAGAATCTGAACTGGAACTATTGGCAGGATCCCAGGATATAGCCAAAATCACATGGTTTCCTACCTAGTAGAGGGACTTCACAAAGCCTATAAAGCACTTAATTCTGATAAACTCAAAGAGACCACTAAGGTCAGAGATAAAAGTTTGGCCTAGTTCATGGTACCCCTGGCCACTGTCTGTAGGCAATTCACAACTCTAGATCCAGAAAGGCCACAAGGGCAACTTATTTTCAAAGTACACTTCATGATCCAGTCAACCCCAGACATTCAAAGAAACTACAGATACTGGAGACTGGCCCTCAAACTCCACAAGAAAGTGCAGAGTTGCAGATATTGGCCTCCTTTATAAGAAACCCTCCAAGGTAAACCACCAGGGTGACCACAAAGGGATCAAGGTGCTTCAACCAGAGCACTCCTCCAGGGTCATTCTTCAAACACCACCAGAACGGTCACTGGGCTAAGGAATGCCCTCAGCCCAAGAGTCCTCCCAAGCCATGTCCCTTCTGTCAAAGTCCCTACTCAAAGTCAGACTGCAAAACACTGGCAGATCTTTGGCTCCAAACCACATTCCATTCATGGAGCTACTCTTCCCTTGTTTTATTAGTTTTAGCTTACTAGTTAAACCATAACAACCTTTGGTCAGTTCTGTTCCTTCTGTAAGAATGCCTTACACTCCCATGTACAAGCCTTGCCTGAGTCAGCTGATATAACCAGATGCCACACACAAATTCTTACTACCAAATTCTTACTTATGCCTATGTAGTGAAAAAATATGGTCAGTCCTGGTTCTTTGGAGTCTTCATTATATGCTCATCTGATATTATGCCACATGTTTCGCATAGCCCATCTCAGTCCCCACTTTCAGTTTAAGTCTTCTTTCTCTGTCTTTCTTTTACCTTCCATCACTGCCTTACAGGAGACTCTCAGCCGAGGACCAATACCTAAATACCCCACCCCTACCTACCTGCGCTTCACCCATTTCTCTCATTAGGTCATCCCTGATCTCCCTTGGTTTCAGGGTGCTCTTTAAAAGATAGACCCATGTTTAATAAAGACAACTCTAAACACCCTGTGTTTTTACTATGCATTCTTCTGTAGATTTTATTTGTAGTCCTGTTAGGGCTCCAAATCAATTGCTTTTGCCTCAGGGATGGAATCACTTCTCTAGCTCATGCTCACCCTTGCCGTAATTAGGTTCCCTTCCTTTTCCTCTCATCCCCTCACCAGCTGAAACAGAGGCTCATCCCACTTTCTGTGTGTCTTAACCTCAGTACTGGTCACAGAAATTATCCAGGAAGGCAGCATTCCCTTGGTATCTGATCAACCACAGAGACTTCTGCCTTGGTCACCCACCCATGTCACATTACAGCCCTGAGTCCCAACTGGAGATGTTTGTTGTGGACCTTGTTGCCACTCTCATTAGCTCTCTCTTCTCTCCTTCCATTTATTCCCATTACTCTCCCCTAGCCTGCCTGTCACTATTAAAACCCCAACTCTACAATATAGGGACCTAACCAATATCCCTGCTTATCTAGGGGTTGCCACTGCTACAGGAATAGGCATAGCAGGTCTAGCTACCTCCCTGACCGAGTATCACTCCCTCTCCCAAGATCTTTGACAGCCTAAAAGAAATAGCTAACTTCACTCTTACCTTACAGAATTAGAAAGACTCTGGCAAGAGTAACCCTCCAAAATCACAGGGGCCTAGATCTTCTCATAGCCAAAAAGGTGGACTATGCATCTTTCCAAGAGAAGCATACAACAATTCAGGCATAGCACAAGACACAGCAAAAAGACTAACTGAGCCTTCAAAAATTAGACGATGCCTGACCTACTCCTGGACCAACATTTGGGGCTAGGCCTCGTGGTTCCTTCTGTGAGACCAAAGTAAAAGGGGCCTAGGAGCCAGTGCTCCAACCCCCTCCCATTGTAGCCATAGCCCCGACCTTTGTTCAAACCCTGGCTTAGGAACATAAGGCAATCTTGTACTGTTTGAAGTCTGGATCATGATTAACACGTAAGTTAGTGGTTCTAGACTATGAGATAAAATCTGTACCATACATAGAGACCCCAAGTTAATTGTCGAACTGTTTGCTCATTCTAAATGTCTTGGTGGCCTTTGAAACATCCTATAGATATCTGTTAATCATCGATGTGTGACTGCCTAGTACGTGACTGCTGACCAGCAGCTCAAATCAGCAGACCATTAACCTTTGTCCCCCACCTGCAAACTTACAATGTTAACCCCCCATCATAAAAAGGACCTCAGCCCCTGAGCTGGAGCCTCTCTGAGCCAGCTACTTGGTTCTGAGAGTGCTGTCTGGCCAGACTAATAAAGGTCTGTTTACTAACTAGCCTGGTGTGTTCCTTCCTGGGTGAGTCTCGCTGTTCATCAGAGCTCCCGGGGCCTCACTGAGCTATAGGACTCAGCATCGTGAAGGCCCTTTCAGCTGTTCACGCTGGAAGGTGAGACTTTGGGTCTTACACTTCTATTAACTGGGCCTCTGTCTCTATTCTTCTCCTACTTCTCCTCCTTCTCTTTTAGCCAGGCCTTTTCAGGGCTTTTTCACAACTCCTACAAAATCCAGTTCAGTCTATCACCAATCAGCCAATGTGACAAACTCCCCTGTACCATCCTATCCCCGCAAAATTCTCTCCCAATTAAAGTGTCCACGTATCCCATATGTCCCAAACACAAATCATGAGAAACAACATTCCTCTGTGTAATTCTCCTTCCCTTTTTAACAACAAAAAGATGGTAATGTCACACCCAGTGGATGAGGCCTATTGTCATGGCAGCCTCTCAGGCCAGAGTACAACACTAAGTGCAGCCCAGATGCCATCAAGCCTCGGTGGCTGACATGTAGGAAATCTCAAAGAACAAAGACAAGACTTTGCCCATCTTGAAAAGCTTGACATTATTCTACCATCCACCCCAAACACCACAATTCCTCAAGGCAGTAACCCCTCCCCTTCCCATTAAATTCTTTGTTGTCTGCTTGCAGGCTCTGAATCCCCTCTCAAATTCAGCCTGCTCAACACCCACACAAGCCTCAATGCTCACACAATGCTTGCCCAGGTTGTCTCTCTCCCTCTAACACAAGCAGCATCTCTGCTATCTATCCACCTGAATGACAATATCTTCTACATTAGGTGTGAGAACCAAACTGTCTTCAAGGCACTGCCAAACATTCTTCAAGGAGGAAAATCAATGCCAGCTGATTGGCAGTGGTAAGAACCAAAGGAAAATAAATTATTCCTACATTAATAAGGTGATCCTATGCCTCACAAAAAGAGACACAATATTTTCAAAAAGCGCTTCTCCAACTATATAATGTATCCTTTAGTAAGATATGTATGCCTTTAAGCCTCGGTATCTATGCAGGATGAAAAACAGCTCTAAATATTCTTTCATTTCTAACTGCTCAACTAATTTATAGTTCTAAATTGTTTACTTTCATTAACTGTTGGGAAGTGGTTATGAAACCTAAAAACAAAGTAATGGAAACTCAGATATGAAGGTTGGGTGTGGCTAAAATTGTCTGGGAAAAGAGATGTGACAAGATCCTGGAACACATGCACAGAACAGTTCTCAAAGTCCTTCATGTAGACTTCTTGCAAGAACTCAAGCAGTTTTTCAATAGATGTTCTGCCTAGACCTGACATCAGCATGAAGAATAAATGATACAAAAAAAAAATAGTCCACATTGAGTTTTGGCCACTGTGTTTTCTTTTGCGTGGTGGCTTACTGTCACACTGTAAGTGTACTTCTTTTCCTACTTTTACTTGGCCCAAACTCGCTCTATAGAGCCTGTTTCTTTTCCTACCTTTATTAAAATTTTGCTACAGATATAGGGTGCATGATATAGGGATGATATACAAACCTCCAATTAATATATGGGAAATACTATAATTCCCAACCTGCATGATGTCCAATACACCAAGTTTGTGTTCTCTAAAATTGAAGAATGAATTCTAGGTACGCGGAGGTTAAGAGTAGAAAGTATTTGAGAGATAGACTGCTCCTGTCTAAGAGAAACAGAAGGGGACAGAGAAAGTGGGTTGCCCATGGACCCTGCTTCTCAAGGGAGTTTTATAAAGCAAAACCCCCAGATGAGGCAAGTATAAGGTAGGACCAAACTATAGTCAACTAATAAGACTGTAAGTATAGTAGCTTATGTAATACTGATCCAATGGAAAATCACAAGGTGGGTATAATGTGGGAAAAAAATTATGGCCAACTAATAAAATTATGAGTATAGCCACTTACGTAAAAATGATTAAACAGGGACCAAATGGGGAAGCAAGTCATGTAGGAAGTATACATGGACTGAACAAAGACTTTTGGGGAAAGAATGGACTAGTGAGGTTTTGTTCACCCACCCAAGGTGACTGATACCTATTTAGAGTATCAATCACTGCTCTTTATCCCTAGGAGATATATGTGGGTGTCATCATTTCTCTTTGTCTTGAAGCCTGATCTTCAATGAATGCACCTTCAGCCATAGTTGTAATGTTTTCTTCTGCGTTGACTCTCTTGAGAGCCCAGCCCTGTCACACTGGTTGTAATATTTTAACTAACTTAGCTGTCTATGATACATTTGTACTGGTCTTGGCCAATTCTTTGCTTGGGACAGAAAGAACCTAGAAATCACCTCCAGATGGAGATTCCAGCACCCCAAAACCTGGTAAGAAAACTACAATAAAGTAATGAAACATTTAGAAGCAATATTGAGGTAAGACAGAAGTGAAAACTAGATAGAAAAGGAGACAAGGAAATAGGGATTTTTAAAAATTGTATTTTAAAAAAATACTGCAGTTTCAGAACACAAACCCAGGTTTTACTTTTTGTCTCTCTCCCTCTTCTCCCAATAAACAGTAAACCTAGGTAACTCCCTTCCACCTACATAGGGGGCTGGCTCTTCCTTTTTTACTTGCAAATGGTCTTCTATCAACCATGAAAGGGCCACCTTTTTAGGATTTCCCAGACGAATGGACTGTGTCACACTATGAATGGGCCATCCTTTCCAACCCACTAGACAAGACTAAAACTAGAGATCACTGAATTCCATAGACTCCTACCACCAAAAATGCATAAAAGATTTCCATTGTCCAACTGTATCATGTCTCTTTCCTCTGAGCATCTGCACTCCCCTCTTGAGTGTGTCCAATGTCTACCTCTAATAAACCCTTCTCAAGTCTCTTTTAGTAGCATGTCCTTTCCCACAACAGGAATCAGTGAACCTGTAAACTTATTTTAAAAAGGTAGACTGTTCTTAATTCACCTTACAGGATCCTGTAGACCCAGCCTAGTGACAATACTCCAAGACTATAGTATACTGTTGATATGACTATTTCTAAAACTATGACATTAAATTGTTTTATAAGTACATTTATATCTAGAACAGTACTGTACAAAAATGAAATACAATATAAACCACGAGTATATTTAAAATTTTCTAATAACCAAATCAACAAAGAAGAAACTAGGCTAAATTAAATTTAATAATGTTTTTACTTAACATATCCAAAATACTATTGGTTTGATATGTTATAAATGAAAAATTGTGAGATATTTCATTCTTCTTACACCAAGTCTTGAAATTCAGCATGTATTTCCACTTATAGTACATAAGAATTTTCTCTAGGCACATTCTAGCATTCAATAGCTAAGTGCAACTAGCAGCTAAATTAATGATAACCAAAGAATATGGCCGAGGAAGAACTCAGTTTTCATCTTTATCAAAGAATGAAGTGTATCATGAACATAGATTACCAATATTTGAAGCTTACCTTTCAAGCAGTTTCTCCTTTATTCATTATTGATGAATCTTTGTAAACATAATAAAAACCACAATACCTTTCAAACAAAGGAGTACAATAAACATAGTTGATTCTTTGCTTAATAATTCTTATGGTTTAAACTTAAATGTACACCCCAAATTCTCATGTATTACTCTATTGATGACTTGAACAGCTGACTGTGCTGTTATGAGGTAGGGCCTGGTAGGAGGTGGGTCCTTGAGAGTGTGACCCAGAAAGGTGTATTTTTTTCTTCCTCTTGAGTTTATTGGTACATTGTAGGTATACAGTACAGTTACATTCATTATTGCGATCTTGTATCTTTACATGACAGATCTTGGTTCTCATTTTTCCCCTTGTCCCTGCCCTCCTTTCACCCCTCCTCCCCTCCCCCTACAAACACTTTGGAGGTGGGTCCTTGAGAGTGTGACCCAGAAAGGTGTATTTTTTTCTTCCTCTTGAGTTTATTGGTACATTGTAGGTATACAGTACAGTTACATTCATTATTGCGATCTTGTATCTTTACATGACAGATCTTGGTTCTCATTTTTCCCCTTGTCCCTGCCCTCCTTTCACCCCTCCTCCCCTCCCCCTTTACAAACACTTCATTTCCATTTTTTCATTTTCTCATATTTTTTTCTTTTCCCTTACTAGCTTTCCCCTTAGAAAGGTGTATTCTTGTCCTGGGGTCTTCCCTCCTCTGCTTCCTGGCTGCCCTGGGGTAAGCAGCTTTCCTCCATCATGCCCTTTCACCATGCCATTTCAGCCTTAGAACCTGCTGACTGTGGACCTAACCCTCTGAGACTGAGAGACAAATAAACCTTTCTTCCTTTAAGTTATGTGTATCACATATTTGTCCCAGTGATGGGAAAGCTAACTAATAAGAATGATATACTTATAATATATTTTACGGTAGAATTTTACTAATGTAAAACTTTTAGAAGTGGAAAAATATTGTGATATATTTAAATCTATTTGTTGAAATACAAGTTAAATTTTGAAAAAAGTACTTGTGCATCAGCCATTAATTATGCCAATTTAGCACCCACACTTACTTACCTTTTGGAACTGCAAGTTTAACTGCCATTCTGCCAATCAGGCATTCTTTCAGCATGGATTCGTAATTGACCCAACGGTGAACCTAGCATGAGATAAATAGCAGAGGAGTAACATGACTAACTCCACAAGATGATCTTATTTTGTCATGAGCAAAACTAAGCCTTCTTGAACACTTCGAAGCAGACAGACACAGTGTCCTCAGAGTACAGTCTATAGACTTTTGAAGCTTTCTGATTCCATTGGGTACTCATGCAGCCTTGATTAGTTCCATGAGAACACCATGATAACGCAGTGGTACTTCAGTCGACAAATGTTTGTTTATGATTTTGGAGAAGATGGGTGCATTTGTCTTTGCGCGAGAAGAGAATGAGGGTTGTATTTGTCAACCAAAGTGGAGTTTGTAAACGGAAACAATTTTGTCAAATACTTTTGTTTTAGAAGCAAATTGTGAACAGGAGCATTTGTGAACTGAGATATTACTGCACTTGCCTTTTTCTTAGTTTTTACATTTGCAGTGATTCTATAATCACTGGTGGGTAAAACTGCTAGCATCTTAGCACTAATCAAGGCAGTGACTCTAACCATACTGGTAATCATTCTTCACCACTATGGGTTGGAGGAAGATTTAATAATGTTCTTCACAAAGAAAAAGTATTAATTTACTTACATCTGGACAGGCAGAAAAGGTCTTTTTTATATTCTGTGTAACAAAATAGGAAGTCCTCACAAACCATTTCAATGTTAAGTATGGTTAAAAAAAAAAAAAAGAATGGTAGTCACCTAAAGAAAAAAATCTTACCAATTGTCTGATTTGAAAATTGAATGGGATTTCTCTTGTGGAGCCATTAACACATGAAGGAGTAACTAATAAACAAACTGGTTACTGAGATTTTGGTATTGATTTAACAGATGCTTTCTTGAAAATGAGCAAAGTAAAATTATTACTTCAAGGATAACAACTGATGGCCACTTATTGCTATCAGTGGGAATTAAATTTAAACCACCTTTCTGAAAAGAACCTTCTCAATATATCTAAAACAGGTTGAGAGATATTTTTTCTTAAAATGTTCAGCCCTTTCACTCAGATACTATATTTAGGAATTTACTCAAGAAAATATCTAGATATACAGACAGATGGAAGTATTAGTGTAGAAAATAAGTTTAATTAGTTAGCTTATATATAAGGCAGCTAGCTAGCTGAAAGGCCTAAGGTACGGAAGGGTATCCATTCATATTGATAAAATCTAAAATAAGAAAGGACAGTGAACTAGGACTTTGAACAAAGAATGAATTTTCTCGGGCAGCATGGAATGCAGCCCACTCCCTACTAAAAGAAGATATAAACACTCCCTATGAAGCTCTAAGTTCTGAGGAATTTAGAATATAAAATAACAAGCTTCTTTCTCTAAAATCTCAATTTCCATTAATGTCTAAATGTTGAAGAACTGGGTTAGAGAGCCTAGGTTCCAATTGGTTGTTTTATTATTTAGGTACAGGGGTTGAATTCAGGACCTTGTACTTGCAAGGCAGGAGCGGTGCCACTGAGCTAAATCCCAGGCCCACCAATTAGTCATTTTCATCCAGAGCTAACTGTGATTGGTGGCCACTAAACAACTGACCAATACCTGTACTCTGCTTATCTATAAGTAGCTCTGGACTGAGAGGCCAAATAGCCATCCATCAGGACTCTCCCGGAAATGCAGGCGCTATTCTTCTCACTTCCAATAAAACTCCCCTAACCTCTTCCTTTGGTTCATGACTTCATTCCTAGATGTTCTGAGATTAAAAACTTGGCACATCTCATGGCTAACAGGTTGAGAATTATTTTTCCTCATATTTCTAGTACTTATCATAGCACTATGTAAATTAGTAAAATACTGGAACAAACTTACTCTTCAATTGTAGAAAAATCAGAAAGGAAATATCATAATATATTATTCATAAAATCCTATAAAAACATTAAAATAGGCAGGTCAAATATTGATACAAGAGTATGATATGATCCTGAGTAAATATATAACATTAAAATAGCACGTTTTTTTAAAACACACATGTATTTATAAGTGGGCACTCATATAGTAATATACAGTACACTGAAATTTTATTTGCCAAATTTTGTATGGAGCATCCATTAATGTGTAAAGCACTAGCTTTGAGAATATGAGCTTAGGTAGAATTTAAGTCAATACATAAAAGAGAAAGGTATTCAAGCACAGCAAGGTATGGGGTCAATCATGGGAATGAGTGAAAAACAGAAAGTACTTTAGTTTGGTCAAGAAGAATATTTACCCTGAAATACTTTTCTTAGGTTCTCAAATGCTTGGCAAATGACTTAAATTTATTCCACTGTCACTAGTAAGCCACTGAGAGCTGATGCTAAGAAAATAAATCCAGCTGTTATATTACCAAAATTGGTACTGAAGATAAAGATATCTGAACTGCATTAAAACAGTAGGGCTACACAAGATAACGATGACTTGAACTAAGGCAGTGGGAAGTGAGGTAAGAAATAAGAAATAAGTAGAAAGAATAAGTAGATAATGTCTCTATTAGATGTTGTTGTTGTTGTTGTTACCAGGGATTGAACTCAAGACCTTGTGCTTGCGAGGCAGGCGGTGGCACCACTGAGCTAAATCCCCAGCCTAGAAAGAATAAGTAGAAAGGAGGTAAGGAATATCGCAATTTTAAAAATCTATTTTTAAGGAAACTGCAACTTCAAGATAGAAAGTTATTGGGGTCAGGGCTTTAGTTCAGTGGTTCCACCGCCTACCTCACAAACACAAGGACACAAGTTTGATCCCCAGTACCAAAGAGAGAGAGAGAGAGAGAGACTCAAGATTATCCATATCTGTACTCCTTATCTTTACTCCTAGGCTTGTTTGTATTTCCTAGGTTATTTGTAGTTTGTTTTGCTTTTTCAGGCCTGTCACACCCAAATCTCTTAAAAATACTCTGTCTATAAATTAACCTAGTTGATAAAGGTAAAAGGGCAGCAACTTTGATCTAATTAAATGAAGAAAGACACTGAAGGGTTCCAAGAATGTTTTTAGACAAAACATCTTACATCATCCATTTTAAAGAATAACTTCAAGAATACATATATATCCCCATTTTAGACTACAGGATGCCTCTCCCTTGAGAATTTTACTCTATTTTACTTGAGTATGTACTTCTTTAACTCTTCCTAATCAAATCTGTCTGTGTCTCTCACTAATGAATCCTGCAGCTCTTTTTCAGTGATGAGAGTTAAGAACCCACTTGATAGGCTGGGTTGAGATCCAAAGCTCTTCTTTGGGAGAATTTCTCACACCCTGTCCAGTGACAAGAAGGAAGAAAAAAGTGTAACATTTAAAGAAACATGGGATTTGGCCAGTGACTGAATACTGAGGCATACGGCAATTATTCACAGGTTCAAGTCCTTATTATCAGAAACAAAAAACAGGAAAAAGAGGAAAGAGGACGCACCAGAACCACTGAGCTAAATCCCCAGCGTGGATAAGTTGATATTATTTGATTGGGGTTTTTTTTTTGTGTGTGTGTGTGTGTGTGTGTTTTGTTTGTTTGTTTTTTGGTACCAGGGATTGAACTCGGGTACTTGTGCTTGCAAGGCAGGCCACTGAACCACTGAGCTAAATCCCTGGCCCTAGTTGATATTATTTGAGAGCACACTGAGTTGAAGAAATACCCACAGGTTATCAAACTACCCATCAGGCAATTTGAAATGTAAAACAAGGGATCAAGACTAGGATTAAAACCGGAGATAGAAATATGACAACAAAAAGATTAATACTTTTGGACAACTCAAATCCTGGCTACAAGTAAAGTTTTATACTGAAGGTCCAAGGCACTTCTCCAGTTTTTCAAATACAAAGTTGTTTATTTCTATGGTAGGTAAAAGTCATAAATAATTTTAATTCACTGGTATTATTAGAGCCAAGGGAAATGCAGAATCTGGTAAGCAATGTATTTTTTTGTTTGTTTTTCTTTTTCTTTTTTGAGACAGGGTCTCACTATGTAGTTCAGACTGCTCTAGAACTCACTGTGTAGCCTAGGCTGGTCTTGAACTCAAAGCGATCCTCCTGCCTCAGCCTCCCGAGGGCTGTGATTATAGGTGAGTGCCACCATGTCCGGCGCAATGTATTATTTTTACTACTAAAGAACTTACAATATAGCACTTCTTGTGACTTCTTCCAGACAAGTTTTCCTTAAATAAAGCCCATATAAATTCACAATACTTAGGCCCGTATAAATACATAACATGGTGAAATATACACAAGCCTAGATTTTACTGAAAATTATACTTGTGGAAGAAATATCAAAACTTATCAAAGCAGATAAAAGAGAAATACATGGAAGGCAACTTTTTTAGGCAAATATTCCTAAAACCTTTCTATTTGGCTTGTCTTGCTATGTAATAACAAATATCAACTGACACTGGGAACTTGCCTTAAAACAGCAATAAGAACCCCCCCCCAATGAGAATGCTATCATGACCAATGGGCAAATATGATAATCCCAGGAAGAACACTAAAACAGTCAATGAGACTTTGCCATTTAAATAGCTATGAAGTACTACTTCTAAGTATAAAACAAATCATATTTCTGGCAACCTGGTCAAAAATCACATACATAAATAAGAAGACCATATAAATAGAAATAAAATTTTATTTGATCCAAAACAACTATAAAATTACTCAATCTGGTTCAGATATCTTGAATGATAAAACCCAAGTAGTATAAACTGGGGAAGTATTATTAAAATAAAAAATAAAGCACTAGGAAAGACAAAGGCAAATTTCCAAGGATTATTTGTTATCTCAGAATATGTTAGTAAACTGATAGTAACTACATATTCTGCACAGCTCCTAAATAGTGTAAGAACTAATGCTTATGAAAATACAAGAGGGAACGTGACTAAATATTCTTTTTTTTTTGGTACCGGAGATCGAACTCAGGTCCTTGCTCTTACAAGGCAGGCAGCAGGACCACTGAGCTAAATCCCTGGCCCTAAATATCTTTGAGATACAAGAATCTCTGGTATCATTCTAGGAAAAAATAAGTTTTCTATTCACTAAACAGCTTCATCTAACTTTCTGAACGATAATGTAGTTTCAGCACAGCAAGCCGGGATGAATATATAGCAAACACAAATGAAGATAGACTGAAAGCAGAGAAGCATGATTCAGCAAGTTAGCCGCAGATCAGTGTTCCTTCTTCCAAACATTACTGTTTGCCACAAGTCAATTATCATCATTATTAAAAGTAATCAAGACCAGGCCGGACATCACAGTGCACGCCTGTAAACCCAGTAGTCAGGAGGCTGAAGCAGAAGGATCACCATGAGTTTGAGTTCATCCTGGGCTACAGAGTGAGATTCAAGGTCACCCTGAACTACAAAGGGAGACCCTGTCTAAAAAAAAAAAAGTTATGAAGACGGAGAAAACACTAGCTAGCAGAAGAGACTAAAAGCATGCCAGTGATATGAAACAATCTCTAAATTTGTAATAAAATAATCCAAAAACAAATTAAATGAACAGCTGCTACATGTGAACATTTGCCTATATTTAAAAAGTCAAGACAACACATTTGAAATACAAGAATGTTTTTTTCCTAACTACAAATATCACACTGCCAAAGCTATGAGCACTCCATATTTCCATTGTGATAACTTTGATTACTTTCAGCACTTTACCTGATCAAAAAGGTCAGTACCATCTGATCCTGCTGCTCTCATTAGTTCATCTTCTCCACCAGGATGATATTCCATATATGGGCTGACATTATAAACATATCCTGTATCAAAACAAAGAGAAAAATTATTCTAAATGAACTTAAAAGTTATAAAACCATAAATGTAAGTACCAACATATCTCTCCCAATACATTTTATGCAACAAATCTGTGTCAGCATATAAAGCCTGAAATAGCCTGTATGGTCTCTGCTACTTCATAGCTCTTTAGACTGACTCTGAGCCTGTCATAATTCTACCTCCTTTATGATACACTAGGGCCAATCCATGGCAAAGAAGAACATCGTTAGGGCTTATATTTAGATGTCACCCCAAAGCACTGTGGCTTTTGGGAGTAGCGGAGGCTTTTGGGAGTGACTGGATAATAGGTGTGCGATACTGGATCATTGCATGTGGTTATGAATTAGTCCATTGATTGAGCATAGTGCCCAGTATGAGTGGTAGATTTACTGAAGAGAGAAGACCCATCTCAGGAGTGGGCGACACCGACCAATAGTCTTCTAGCCTGGATGTAATAAAAAGGCAAAGAAGAAACAAGTCTCTCTGCTTCCTGCCTGTCATGCTATGAACTGTTTCACCTCTGCTATGCCCTTCTGTCATGCACCCCCTGCCTTGGAGCCTGCTGAGTTTGTACTGAAAACTCTACAAACTGTAAGCTAAAGTAAAATTTTCCTGTGGGTATTGGGTATTTTGTCCCAGCAATGAGAAAGTAACTGAGACAAACATCCCATCCCCTTCCGAAAAAAAAAAAAAAAAAAAAAAAAAAAAACTATAAAGGCTTCTAAAACCCCTCGCTATAAGCAGTTAAAACTACTGGATAGAATTTTAGTCAGACACAATAGATCCAACTTCACTTGGAATTTGTTAGTAATTTGCTAATTACGAGATTTAAACCAGTCACAAAAGGATACTGGTCCACTTACAGAGGCCCTCCCCCATTACCCCCATATTGAGAATTGAAGCCAGGGCCTTTGCACTGAGCTACATACCCAACCCTTTTTTATTTTTAGACAGGATCTCACTGTCAGGAACTTTCTTCTCTCTTTTATCTCCTTCATTTATTTTCAAAAACATTACCTAACAATTAAAAATGTGGACCCCTGAATGTGGCACAAGAAAATAAACACATATTATACTTTTCTTTCATGCTTTATTATCCTGTCTATCATACATGGATTTTATTAAGCAAATCTCTCATGTACAAAGTTAGCTAAGTACCTGGTTTTTAGAAACTAATCTTGTAACTCTATGTTCTAATGACAAAATTTTATTAATTTCTTCCTACATTACTAATTGCTCAGGTGTGATACATTTGAGAACTAGATTGTCTATTAAATAGAAATAATATTTGTGAACCAATAGACATGACCCTAAATTGATGCTGGGTTCTTAATGGTAACATTAGGAGCAGAGGTGGTTAGTAACTAAGGTATTCCTATCACAGCACAGTTGGTAGATTAGATCATTTATTTATATGAGTGGCCTTCAGTGGCATAAAAGGATTTAAGGAAGATACCTACTTCCATCCATCCATTCACCCAACCCCTTCTTTATGCTGGTAATTTATTTTGTGTGTTTTGCTTTTTCAGTGTTAAGCAGGAATAGACACAAGAAAAGGATTGCCCAAGTACTACTAATAAAAATAAAGTATTAAAACTAAAACACAGCACTTGTATTAGGAAGATGTACTTCAGTGCTTAAATAAATCATTTTCAAATATTCTAGCAATATTCAGGGATCCATGTACTCATCAAAGTACAGTTGTCATACATTTAAAAGCACATATTTAGAACAATAGCTAAACTCTTTAAAGATATGTACTGGTAGTAACTTAAGCTCTATATTCATGCTTCAGCTTCAGGCAATTCTTAGTTTGCTTTCTCATCTAGTACAGGATTTAGTTCCATCTATAGGTGGTTCACCCAGCAACTGCTTGAACAATTCCAGTGTCTAGGTGTTCATTTTTTAAAAATCTAAATTCAAGGATCAACAGTGTTTTTCCCCTATCCCTAGATGGGAGAGAGAGGGAAAGAGGAAGAAAAGGCAAACAAGATGTGATATGTATATATGTACCAATTCCCCACAATAAATATATTTAATATATCACAAACATATACTAATAAAATTTTTAAAAGTTGCTTTTATACCTGAAATGGTCACCATTTTACACAGAAAGTAGTCCTTCCATCTTGAAAAACACAGCCTTATAGTTTTTCATGTAAACTTTTTATATTTATTTGCTTCAAACTTAAACCCCCAAGTGCCTCTGATGAAGACTGCAGGCATCATAAAATGAAGTATTTCCCTTTAAGTTTGTGTGTAAAACTTAGTACTCACACTAAAATGTGTGGAAGAAAATAAACCAGTTACCGAACCTACCTAAGTTACTATGACTAAGCATTTAATATAGTCCTGAACTTCCCAGCAGCCAAAGCCAAAAGAAACTCTAGTAACAGTGCACTTATTATCTGACCATAAATAAAATATTAAGATAAAACAAGAAAGATATGTTAGTTTTTTAAAAGGGAGAAAATCTCTTGATAATGTGAATGATGAGCCATTATAAAGATGATACTGACCACATAACAGATATTACAGTTTAGCAACATACAAAACCATTCTTCCCATCCTCCCCAGCCATAGGAAATGACTGAATTTCCTGTGAGAATAGATTTGAATATTCTGGACATTTCATATAAATACAATCATACAATATGGGATCTTTTATGATTGGCTTCTTTCACTTAGCATGTCTGAGGTTAATATGTGATTTTTGCATGTATCAGTATTTTTCCTTTTTGTGGCTAGATAATATCCCATACAAGTGATCCACTCACAACATTTAGGTTGTTTCCACCTATATAGTTTTTGTGGTGATTTACATATTTTGATTTCTTTTGTGTATACATAAGAGTAAATTTAATGGGATACACAGTGCTGTAGTTTGGATCTTGAACAGTCAAAGGTTAGAGATGTAATTTAATGGCAGAGCATTTGACTAGCATCTGCAAGGCTCTGGTTTCAAGACCTAGCAATATAACAACAGAAAGACAGACAGACAGATGGACAGATAGAGGGAAAGAAAAGGAAAAGGTCCATGATCCATGCATTGATGGGGCTTGGTCCCCAGAGCATGGCACTAAGGACAAGTGGCAGAACTTTTAGGCTGGCCTAATGAAAAAAAGTTGGGTCACTGGGGGAATGCTCTTGAATGGAATATCAGGACCCTGTCTCTTCCTATCTCAAATTTTGCTTCTAGCTACTATTAAGTGAGTGGTTTCCTCCACTACTGCTTCCTACCATGGTATACTGTCTTGCCTTGGGACCAAAAGCCATGAAGCCAATTGTCTCTGGATGAAAACATCTGAAACTCAGAAAAATAAACTTTTCATCCTTTTTTACCTCCAGTATTTTGTCACAATGATGAAAATGAACATATATAATATCCTACATTTAAACCCGTAACTGCTAGGTTTAGTTTCCATTCTCACCCGTGACATATGAAGGTTTAAGTTTCAGAGAGCTCTTTTTTAGTCACTACTCCAATTCGCTACAGTAAGGAAAAACCTTTTTCCATGTACAGAACCTGAAATATACCACATAGCTCAGATGATTAGATTCATAACTGGTCTGTAGCATAATCTACTGTATCTCACACCCAGATATATGTACAACAGTGCTTAAAGACAGCATAATGTAGTATTCAAGTGTCATTTTATACCCATCAATCTAGCTCCCAAATCTATCAAAATTTTCAGATTAATGATACATATGAACCATAATCACCCATCAATATAGAGTTCACGACATCACCATGGCTCACACCATATACCACATAATGATTTTTCACTTTTTTATTCTTTTCTATAAGCCAGAGAGTCTCACAGTATTGTGCAGGGGCTCTTTAAGGGAGCTCAAGACACGGTGATCCTAGGCCAAATCTTTTTATAGTAAGACCAGATTTTTCCAGTGGTTTTTTTTTTCCCCCTTTTTTCCTTTTACTTTTTACTAACACGTTTGCACTACATAATGATTACATTTATCATGGAGACTTGATACATGTACATAACACATCTTAAATTTTTTCAACTTCTACATATTCTTTCTTTTTTTTTTAATCTCCTTCAGCCTTGCTGAGGACAGAATTTACTTATTTAAAGACAATTTTTTAAAAATTAAATAAATGAAACAATGTGAGATCAAGATACACAAAACTTCACATAGAACAAAAAAAAAGACTGCTGGGCAACAATGGAGGACAATGGAAGAGTTTCACAGATGCACAGAGAAATCATATTGTCAACAGGATTGAGCTGTTACTGATTCTCCCCTGAACATCAAGATTTCATTTTGTTCAGCCTAAGATCTTGCTCAATTTCAAACTGACTGTGGTCCATGCGCTCTAGAACAGCTTTCCATTCGATGTACCCCTTTCCCTCACTTATGGACAGCCAGTTCTTCTTCCTCCTTGAAGCTCTCCCAGTCCAATTTGGACTTCTCAAGGGCGCTCATTTTCTGCTACTTGGCTCCACTTTTCCCCAAAAGGCTGCTCATGCCACTTGACCTTTTTATCCCTGACCCAGCAGAGAGTGACAGCACAGCTGAAGGGACATTAGCCTGTGGTTTTTCTCATTTTGCTTAAAGAAGGATTTTAAGATGTTGCATCCACTCTTTTAGTCAACCTTACTTCTCCACCAGCAAAATCAAACATCCTGGTGATTTTAACCTTTTCTGCTTCTCTAGGTCTCTCTAGCTCTTCTGCTGTGACTTACACTTTACTTGTCTCTTCAGTCTGTTCTCCTGTCTTTGCCTGTGTACTTGGGGGCACTTTTGACTTCGGCTCCATATAACTGAGGAAGCTGGCCCAGAGTTCATCCTACTCCTTTTTCCATGCACCCTCTGATTCCCTGCCCTTCTCCTGCTTTTCTACTTCATCCTCTTCACTGCTGCTTCCTTTAGGTTAGGCCTTGGCTTCCTTTTCCTCTTTAAACAAGAGGCCACTCTGTTTTCTCTTCCTGGCTGGAATGCTCTGAGCCTTTCTTTTTTTCCCTTTGCTTTTCTGTGTCTACTCTTCCCCATCCATTTCATCTTCCTTCACTACTTCATTCACATCATCTTCACTATACTTTCCACCCAATGGCACATAGTCCTCATCCTTTTCCAAGGTGAAGTCTTCGGAATCGAATTCTTCCATGTCACTGCCACGCAGGGCCAGGCCACCCACAGAACTATGGCAGCCACAAGGGAGAGACCACAGAGCCACAGGAGCAGCCTGTGTGGCCCTAGCCGCCTCTTCTGCATATTCTTTCAAACGTGTAGCATTTTCTAGAGACAACACGACACATGGTAAAACACTGACTGCAGAAGGTGACATGACAATATAGTTGTCATCTGTCCAGCCACATATTAAAGATATTTGCCAAAATGTAAGACAATGCCACTTTTGTTTTAGAAAATGCAGTTATTTTTCATAGATAAAAGAACTATTTGTGAAAATATATAGTGGGTTTATTATTTTTATTTTGAAGTTAATTTTTAAATATTCCTTAAATTTCTTTAAAATTTAAAGATAAATATCAATAAATATCATAAATAAAAACACATTGGGGTCCTCAATAATTTTTAAAAGAGTAAAGGGATCTTAAGACCAGAAAGTTTGAGGACCAAAGAAAAGTGGGATTTTTAAACTCAGATTGGCATATTTTAGGGGATTTTGAAATTCAAATAAGTAATTCTAAAGCCCTCTGCTATATTCATTCAACAAAATTTCTTCAATGCCTATCATGCAAGTATTAAGTTGTTACACTATACTATTTTTATTTCAATTAACCACTGTTCATCTTGTTGGCTTCAAAATAACAGAGGAAAAAAGATGTTCCTACGGTAAAATCATGACATACTTCACTGTATTCAAAAGTACAAATTATAAGTACTATGACTACTTTGCCATCTTGTGTTCAACAAAGAAACTGCACGTTATTTTCATTATATCTACTGATTTTTATCTTGTTCTAACAATTGCTAAAATGTGTGGAAATATGCACCTATAACTGTGGATTTCAATCCTATCCTTCAGTTTAATGTATGCTTTGTATACTCTCAAGTCTTTTTTCTTTATTCCTGGTGAGAATCTCTGGCAAAGCTTTTTTAAAATCTGATATTAATATAATCCAAACAAAAGGTAAAATCAATAATGTTCCTTACTGTTTGTATAGTATACTTTTCCTCACACATTTACTTTCAACTTGTCTTCAAAGTATCTTTCTTATGGACATCATGTAGATTTTTTTCTTTATTAACTTGATAATATACATACATATAACACATACAGAGTCAATCTATCTTTTAATTAGAATGTTTGGTCCACTAACATATAACTTTAATTACTGAGACTGAATTTATGTATACCTTTTTACTAGGTCCCCAGACCACAAGTTTTTTTTTTCTCATTAAGTTTATTGGTACATTTTAGGTATACAGTACAGTTACATTCATCATTGGTATCTTGTACCTTTACATGGACAGATCTTGGTTCTCACTTGTTCCCCTTGTCCCTGCCCTCCCTTCACTCCCTCCTCCCTTCGCTATTTACAAAAAATGTATTTCCATTTATTCATTTTCTCATTTTTTTCCTTTTCCCTTATTTCCTTTCCCCTACGCTTTCCACTTCCTCTACACCTTTAGCTCTTTTCTTACTATTTCACATTGTCACTTATACCATTAGGATCTTATGTACCATTATAGTTTTTCACACCAGAGAAACCATTTGATATTTATACATGTGTGACTTATTTATTTCACTTAGAAGTATATCCTCAATATGTGTCCATTTTCCTATGAATGAGTCTAATTTCTCATTCTTTATGGCTGTGTAGTATTCCATTTTATAGAAAAAACACACCTTCTTTATCCAGTCACCAACTAATGGAAAAATGGGCTGTTTCCAAGTTTCAGCTATTACAAACAGGGCCACTATAAACATGGGTGCACATATATCATTGTGGTATGATTCTTTTAATTATTTTGGATAGTTACCCAGCAGAAGGATGGCTGGGTCAAATGGAACCTCTAATCCTAGTTCTTTGAGGTATCTCCATATTGATTCCCAAAGTGGTTGCACCAGTCTGCACTCCCACCAACAATGGAGAAGGGTTCCCTTCTCCCCACAACCCTGCCAACATTTGTTATTGGTTGATTTCTTGATAGCAGCCATTCTTTGTGGGGTGAGGTGGAATCTCAGTGTTGTTTTCATATGCATCTCTTGAATGACCAATGATGAGCCACAAGTTTTCTGATTGTGTTCCTCTTTTCCTTACTTGTTTTAGGTTAATCAAATTTTCTGTAGGTTCATTTTATCTATTGACTTTTTGTCTTCTCTATGCCTTTTTAAATGATTATTCTGAGATTTATAGTGCATGTATCCTTAACTTTTACTTGAAATATTTATAATTTTGAAAACCAAAGAGTTGACTCATAATAGAGCAGAATGAAGAAAGGTAAAAATAAAAGGCAATTGTAAGTTTGAGGTGAATCTATTAAAAAGCCAATTTGCTCATCAGAGGCCACAAAGGTGCAAGAGTCTTAGACTCTGGGTATTCATGAAAGTCAAGAGTATAAGATCTCAAATTCAGTGTAAGAAGTAGTACAATCCCTGCCCCTCTTCATAGTCAATACAACCTACTGACAAGATTCCCAAAGCAGCCATGAAAAGTACAGGGTCATTTCCTGGAGAAAACAAACCAGAAAGACACTACACCCAGGAAAACAGAAACACTTAGAGTAGTTTTGACCCAAAAGCAAAAATCTACATGTCAAAACATTAAAATTCACCTCCCACCACCATCAGCCATTCCCAAGTGAATGCCAAGACATGCATTTACATATGATTGAAGAATTTCTCTTCCTAAGAAAATATCAGTCCAAGATTGATGGCAGTAACTGAGAGAAAATAAGAAGCAGAAAACAAGAAAAATCAGCACCAAAATTAGTACTTTGAAAAAAATAATAAAACTGATAAATAAATTCCTGGCAAGAATGATCAAGGAAAAAAAGAAAAACCAAACAGTTAGCAATATTGGAATGAAAGAGGATACAGGGTATGTTATAGAACTCAAAGACATTAAAGAGATAATAAAGGAATACTGGAAACAACTTTATGCCAATATTATTTGACAACTGAGAGGAAACAAATTCTCTGAGTAAAACATATAATTGACATAGAAGCAACAAAAAATTTGTATAACTCTCACTAAATATTTTAAATAAACTTTTTTTGCACAAGCAATTTTTTTTCAAAATATTAGCTGAATTTTTTAAAGCACTTGTCAATCAAGCAAACTGTAAAGGTTAGATTAAGCCAGCAGAAGCCAGGTCTCCTGGGATCATGACAGGAGAGGCCTCTGAGTGCCTGGATGGCTGAGCACCATGAAATGAATCTGGGAGAGCCAATTTCCAAGGTGGCCTTTCTAAGAGCCAGGGGCTCTCTCTCAAATGAAAGGTTTACACTTTTGCACACTTGAACCTGTGATTAGTAGGGTCCTTGCAACTATTTTCTTAGCCTTATTGAAAGGTTCGAAGTACTTGGTTTCATTTTAATGGCACCAATCTCTTCAGTAATCACACCTTCTTTGTTTTCAACTTTATATGTGCTTCTTTTTGGACCAAAATATAAATTTTCCAAATTGTTATGCTCTGTTTTTGTTCCTATTTCTCACCATCAAACTGGCTACATGCAGCCAGCAGTATCCATAACACAGCAGAAATTTGGGCTGCCTTGAAATTTCCTCTACAAGGGCAATTAATCTATAGCCTTTACACCTAGACTTCATCAAAGTTTCAGGACATGGGCAAAATGCAGACAAGTTCTTTGTCAGAATGTAGCATGCATAGCCTCCAGTCAAATTCCCAATAAAGTCCCTATATGAAACTTTGTGAGCTTGTTCTTTGCTGTCCATATTCTTATGAACATTCTGGTCTTCTGAGTTCTATCAGAATCACCCAGCAGTCTTTGCATGTTGCATTGCAGGGTTTCTCTAGCCCACATCTCCAAACTTTTCTAAATTCTTCCCCAAAACTAGTTCCAAAGGCTTCTGAACCATATAGTCACAACAATGACTCCACTTCTCTGGTAGCAATTTTCTTTATTAGTCAGCTTTCTGGTCACTGAAACAAAATACCTAATATTCACAACTTAAAGGAGAAGAGATTTAATTTGGCTCATGCTTTCAACAGTTTCAGTCCATAACCTGCTGGCTGCAAAGCTGAAGCATGATGATAGGAGGACAAGGCAGAGCAAAGCTGTTCACTTCATGGCAGCCAGGAAATGCAGTGCAGGGTAAGAGCAACTGGGAGGGTTATTCTTTCCAAAGGCACATCACAGTAAACCACTTCCAACTGGACCCCACCTCCTACCAGCATACACAGCTGGTAGTGTGTGGATTAATCCACTGATAGGTATAGCATCCTTATGATCCCATAATCCCTAAAAGAATACCTTAATCTAGTCAAGTTGACAATTAAGATTAATTGGCACAATTAGCTACTCCTCCACTTATTTCTTTCAACATTCCCATTCATAATTTGGAATTTCTTATTTCGTATGAACTAGAAAAATTGGTAAAATACTATTTCTAAGAAACATACAGTAAGTAGTAAACCTTGCCATAAATGAAAACTGAAAATTTAGGTTTAATGTAAGTTTTCTGGTTGGTCTCCTTTCATTTTGTCCAACAGAATTCAACTAAAGGCCCTGAGGTAGAAAGTTCCATATAAACTGGGTGCTACTGAATAATTTACTAGATGACTTTGACATTAAAGTGCCAGGCTGACATCTATTTCTTTTTAAAGGGAATACAGTACAGAGCTGCTAAGAAAATTTTTATTTATGAAATTTACAATTTTTTGCATCAAAATGCAAATGGTTATATAAGGAAGAAGCACTGTCCAAAGTCAGAACTATGTTATTCATACATTATCCAGTATAGGCACATTTTTAAAAATCTAATTCTGAATCCTATCACAAAACAGCATGACTATAGGATATGGTATTACAATTAAAAAGTCAAGGCAAAAATTTTAAAATACTCAATAACTGGTAAGATCCTACCTCTTATACATATCCAACAGTCATCTTTTTTATTGTGTTTCTTAAGTTCTTCTTCAGTTACTTCAATTAGCCTGCCTTTTAATCCTGTTAGGTCTTTTCCACTTTTGGTCAGTCGAATCCAATCCATAAGACTTCTGCCTTGTTTTAAAGGTACCTAAGAAACAGAAAAGAAAGATTAAATGTGACTTCTTATTGTGTTCTCTTCTTCCTGCTATTTGTCTTCAAGCTACTTAATTATGTTTATTCCCATTTAAAAAAAAAACAAATCAAATCTATCAATTCTAGAAATACTCATAAGTTGTGTCAAAATTATTTTTGTATATTAGAATTATAAATGGAACTTGTATAAAAAATCTAGGAGCTGGTGATGTAGCTCAGCAGTGCCAAGCCCACCTGGAAAGCACAGAAATTCTGTTTCACAAAGTTCATTAATAAAGGTACCATAGTATAACAGAAAAGTATTTAATCTAAAGTCAGAAAACATGTCTTGGTCCTGGCTCTGTCACTAATTAAGAGTCATCAATTAGGACCAAAATTTCTTCACCTTAAAAATCAGACTTAGCTGGCTGTGACGGTGCATGTAATCCCAGCACAGTGGGAGGCTGAGACACAAGAATCTGAAATTTAAGATCAGCCTGGGCCACTGAGCGATTTGTGAGACCCTGTTAAAAGGGGTAAGGCAAGAGTTGGGGATGTAGCTCAGTGTAAAGGCTCTTGGCTGAATCCCCAGCAAACAAAAAAAAAGAGATCTGACAGAAGAAAAGACACACAAACAATTGGCATAAGTTGACTTTTTCTGAATTATCAACATACATAGAATACTAGAAATTATTATGTAGCAATGCAGCAATGGATTTTCTAAGAATCCAGCTCTTATGGTTTATATCTAGCTGTCCTCCAAAGCCTTTCACACTCATAGGTGGAGCTTTTGGAAGGTGACTGGATCGTTGAGGCTTCAAACTCATCAGTAATGAGTCCACTAATGAGTTTATAGATAAATGTGATGTAGAGAAGTGAAGCCTAGTCAGAGGAGGTGGGTTAGGGATATGGCCAGGAAGGGTAGAGGTCCCTCCGTCCTCCCTTGATTTCAATCTCTGTGTCTCCCAACATGATATCATGAGCCACTTCTCTGTCAGTTAGCTATGGGCTGAAACTTTTACAAACTGTGAGCCAAAATAAACCTTTCCTCCTTTAAGTTGTCAGTGTCTATGGGGCACTAGCCAGAGGTATACGTGAGGTGGATATGCAAAGATAAAGGGACATTTGGAGCCATAAGCCCAGACCTCCCAGAATGGATGCTTCAAAATTAAAAGCCTACAGGGCCACAGTCCATATAGGATCAAAACACACTAACTTAAGAAATATATGCTCTGGCCCTTGTCCTCCCCATATTCCAATTAATTACTTATATTAGCTCTAAGATCAGTCATGCAATAGACCACCCTGCCCTTCTCATCCCCTACATGAATTCCTGAACAGGTGTCCTTTATTCTTTTGTCCTTTCTGGTTTTACCAATAAAAAGCCACAGAAGCTCCAGTTTGGGGCTGTTTTTTGTTTTTGTTTTTGTTTTTTTCCTGAGACTCTCTCAGGCTGAGGAGTCTCAGTTAATGCAGTCCCTCTAGATCCTCTTGGAATAGAAACTAGACACGGACTCTGAGTAATCCCTCATCCTTTGTGCCACCAGTCATGAAATATAACAGGTATTGTCAGGTACTGTGTCCCAGCTGAGGAAAGCATGTGAAGAACCAACAAGGCCCCTCCTTTCCAAGGCTTGAACTTGTAAAAGTAAAAGACTTTGCTTTGAGAGAAAACCCCAGGGTACTCTGTTGAAGAAGGGGTGCCTAGGGAATTGATTTCCACAGATTCAGTTTACTGTGCTCAGCTAGCCAGGAATTCAGATGCCTCTACATCTTGCACAATGTAAAAGGTCTCAGCTACTGCTCCTGCTTGTGGAAGATCTTGGTACCATCCACTTGGTGCTAGGTGTATGCCCATGAAGAATGTAAGAATGGCAGAATCGTAGAAGCTTACACCAGATTTCAGAAGAAGGCCTGAGAGGCCAGGTAGTGTGCCCAAGAGGGCAGTGTGTGAAGCTGTGAGGGTAAAGTCAAAGGTGCAGTGGAGATTCCAAGATGTGTGAAATGCCAGGAACATGGAACATCTGAGAAAAGCCACAGGGGTGAACAAAGCCAGCACAAGAAAGAAGCCAAGAGAGCTATGACCACAGGCAGCCCAATATGGGAGGAGTCACTCATCCAAGCCCTTTGGAGTCCACATCTCACCTCGATTTGCCCAGGGTGCTAAACTTGGAACTACAGGATTTAATATTTGCTCTGCTGGATTTTGGTCTGGCTTTGGTCCCACTCTTTTCTACCCCCCTATTTCTGCCTTTTGGAATGGAAATGTTTATCCTGTGCCTTTGCATGTTGGAAGTGTTTAACTTCTTTTTCATTTGTAGTAGGGCTTCCAAATAAGAGTTTGCCTGAAATCTCAGAGACTTTGGACTTGAGACTTCTCAGCAATGAAGAAACTGTTAGGACTATGGAAACTCTTAGAGATGGTCTAAATGCATTTTTGCACAAAGGGATGCAAATGAGTCTTCTGGAGGCCAGGTTGGAATGTTCTGGTCATGTCTAGATGTTCCCTCAAAGTCTCATGTGCTCATAGGTAGGGTTTTGGAGAGGTGACTGAATCATGAGGGCATGGATTAGTCCACTGCTGAGTTTGTAACTAAATGCAGTGTGGAGAAGTGAAGTGTGGTCAGAGGAGGTGGGCTGGGGGTGTGGCCTGGAAGGGAGTATCTCCCTCCCTCCTTGCTTGGTCTCTTTCCTGCCTCTCCACCACCCCCATGTCATGAGCCACTTCTCCTCTGCCATACCTTCAGCTATGTTGTCTTGACTTGGAGCCAGCCAACTGTGGACTGAAACCTCTACAAAATGTGAGACAGAATAAACCTTTCCTCCTTTAAGGAGGTATTATGTCCCAGGAACAGCAAGTAACTAAGACACCAATGAGAAACAAAAGTTTCTCAAATAAGGGAAAATAATAGCACTGTAGAAAAGGAGTTGGAAAACTACAAGGAGCCAACTCTGCTAATATTTTTACACAGCCTTGAGCTAAGAATAGTGTTTACATAGAGTGGTGATGAAGAAAGGAGGCCCTCAAAGCCTAAAATACAGTAAGCTTCCCTTAGCCACAGAGCATGCATTACAAGATATACCCCGCCCAAAACAAAAGCTAGTTAGTACCAAATGCAACATATATTATATTTTGTTCTATATATACACATTTCTTTTTCCTTCTTCATAACTTCATGGATAGATCACAATTACTATAGATCTTAGCAATCTCAGAACATGCTTTTTTTCCTTTCTTTTTAAGTTAAGAACCTTCACATTTTCACTTAAAGTAAGGACTTTATGCCATAACAAAATTCCCCATATCACTACTCTTGTACTTTGGGATCACTACTGAGTAAAAATAATTGTAACACTGTGATTACTGCCAGAATCAATCTGATAACCGAGACAGCTGCTACCATGCAACTGACATGTGGGTAGAGCGTATAATGTAGAAGTAGACAAAGGGATGATTCACATGCCAAGCAAGACAGAGCAAGACAGCACAAGATTTTGTCATACTTCTTACAATGGTACATAATTTAAAACTTACAAACTCTGTATTTCTGAAATTTTCTAATACTTTCAGATTGCAATTAACTGTGGGTAAGTGAAATCATGAAACACACTGAGAAAAATGAGTGAAGGGTACTACTTTATTTACTGTTAGGCCCTTTGTAGAAAACTTCGCCAACTCCTCCTAAGAGGATTTAGTAACAGGATGTTTGCAGTCTTTGTTGTGTTTTACAAAGTACATTTTCAAAGTTTTTAGATTAAGAAGTTGCTATGGCTTGTGTGTTATAAAAAGGCTTGAAACTGAGTCTACAAATTCCATCTCAGGCTATCAGCATGTGATACTTTCTGTCATGTTATGGCACAGCAAGAAGGCCCTTGCCAAAGATGGTGCCCTTGACTTTAGACTTTCCAGTCTCCAGAATCATAATAAAAAAACTCTGTTCTTTATGTTATGCAGCATCTGGTATTATATTACAGCAGCACAAAATGAACTAAGACAGAAGTGCTGTTCACATTTTAAACAGTTAAGACAACCTAGTATAAATTTTTCTCTCTTTGGACCCAAAGACTCATTTTCACCATCACCTGTGCAACTTTTTGTCTTTGCCTCCACATTTTCTCCCTTAAATAGATGTTGAGAACATGGCCAGTAATTTTAATGGAGAAGTGCAGCAATTCATATTTTAATTCTGGAAAGGCTATACTATTCAGTCAAGTATTGAGTTTAAGGTGAAAAAACAGGTCAAACACCAGAAAGGAAAAGAGAGAATTAAATGGTTGTTTAAAGATATACAGAATAAGTGAAACGTCACAGACAGAATTGCATCACAAACCTGTATGTGCTAAGGCAATATTTCTAAAAACCAGTTCCCTTTTCTGTGAAATGGATAATAAAGGCTTCCATTTCATAAGATCATTGTGAAGATTAAGCACGGTAATAGAGGAAAAGAACCAAAACAATACATGGTCATAGTAAGCATTTAATAAGTCTCAGTATTATTATAGTTGGAGATACACACGTCTGAAAAGCAAGTGAAAATTACAGTTCCTCCAACCTAAATTCTGCTCTAGGATCAGAAACCCAGGTCTAAGTAGAGGAAAATAAGTTAGTGAAGGGCCCAAATGATCCTAAGACTAAAAAGTGTGGAGAAATGAAAAGAAAAAGGGGTAGCCTAAGTAGGTGGAAGTCTCAGAAACAAAACAAGATGTGGTTACTGATAAAGGAAGCACCCAATAACACGAACAAGCAGCATCAACGTTGAAATGAACACGAACTACAGTTTTTATCAAAATTTGCAAATATAAAATATATTTGTGTTCCACTTGTGCTAACAGTAACTATTCCCAACAAATACTCAAAGGCATTATATTAGTTTCAAAGTCAGCAATTGCTATCAGTAGAAAAGGCAACGTTGAAACAATCAGGTATCAGAGTTAGGCAGTATGACTGGAAAAGAACTGTCTGTAAACCTGAGATTGGAGAGTTGTGGACCTTTGTCTTCGCTTCTCCAAGCTTCCCTAGCTCCCTAAGTCCTCAACCTTGCGAGGATGTCTCATGTCGCCACTTCTTGGCCTCCCTTTCTGCCAGGAACCCACATCATTCACAACCCCTTCGGACAGGAAGAACAAAAGACCGGTGACAAGGACAGGCTGAAGACAGGAAGCTGATATTGAGTACCTACAATAATACAAGCATCGGTCCTGTTCTACAGATCTGAATTAGCGAGAAAAGACTGAGGAGAAAGGGAACTGACAGAGGGAAAGTGGGGAGAGCAGTGAGAGGTTGGAGGGAGAATTCCAGAACGGGAGACGGAGTGGGATCAGAAAGCAAGCGGTCGTCAGCAAGGGCAGGAGACAACGAAGACTTGAGAGGGGGAAAGGAGGTGGGAGGAAGGACAAAAGGAAAGAATACTCTGCGGAAGCGCGAATCCCCGGAGTGAAGAGAGCGCCAAGCGAGACTAACGGTGCCACCCATTTACCTTGCTACGCCCCCCGGAGACGACGCGCTGCTGAGAACTGGGGGCCGGGAAAGACTGAGAAGGGACGTTTAGCATCCTGGACCTCTGATCCGGGCCTCGCCCGGGGGCCCGATGACCGACCGGCACGATCGGCAGGACCCCTCCGGTTAGCACCTCCCGCTCCGGCTCAGAAGCCGGGGAGAGGCCAAGCCCCCGACCCACTTCCGGGGTCGCTAGGGGTGAGCACGTCATGCCGTAGCACGTCCGTGGAGGGCGGAGCTAACAGGACGCACTGAACGCCGGCTAGGATGGAAGTGAGAAGTACGCATGCTCAGTGAGTTCCGCACCCTAAACTTCAGCACTGGAAGAAAGTGACAGCTATTTCGAGGAAAGACTAGAGTGAAGCTGTTCCTTAGTCCTGGTGCTGATAGAATCGAGAATGAATTCTTATACAGCCCTATTAACCCAGAACAACAGTGTTTGTCCATTGATAAGTCTGATTTCTCTAAAATTATGTCATGTAGGGTACAGGGCTGTACCAGAAAGAGAATCTCACTACTTTAAAAGCTAAGGAGTCAAATGCAAACAGCCACTACAAGAGGATAAAAGATTTTACTGTTAAGCACCCAACCTCCTTGTGCTCTAACTCAGTAACTCGTAAATTCTTCCTCCTCAAATAACTTTCCATCTTCACTGAAACATACATTGTAATTTATTACAATTATCAAATCCTCAAAGTGCTCAGAAATCAAAGTTATATTTGCGGTATTTTTATATTCTAAGGGAAGCATGTGCTATTTGTGGTCATTCAAACAAGAAGCATATTTTAGCTAGTAGCTGGCTACCTCTGGTCTTCGTCCCCATCCATTATTATTATGGGATATTATAAGAATATTTTAACTTGCATTGAATTGTTTATTGTGAGAAGACTGTATGTATATGAACCAAAGGAACTCCATAACCAGAGTTTACCATATTACCTTAACCTTGTAAATTGCTCATTCTCATTTAATGAAATATTTTTCTGCAAGTCTATAAGAAAAACTAATCACCAAGAATTTATTTTAACTTCCCATAGGAAAAATTTCAAATGAGAATATCAAGAGCAGGGAATCAGAGCAAAGGAAAGTTGATAATATTGGAGAATGTTTCATATCTACCAAATATCTTAGTTCCTCCTTGGACAAAAATAGAAAAACACTTTTGAATACTCATCATCGGGCTCCAATTTTTAGATTCCATGTAAATAACTCCCCTTGAAATATTTTGTTTTAATTATAGAGATCCCCTAATGTAATATAGTAAATATTGAACACCCATGCTGTTTTACTACTAGATTTTAAAACAGCAGAAAAGTAGGAAATGAGAATTACTTTACTCATTATTTATTTGTAATCTCTAAAATTTAAGAGCTCTAAAACTGATTTCTATTCTCAATTATAGATAATAATTTAAATTATTTTCACCATCTTCTAGTAAACACATAACGATAGATGTGTGATTGGTAATATAAGATGATTTCTTTGTTATCTAAGAAGATAATTTTATCTACAATTACAACATCCATTTAAGGTCAATAGGAAAGAGCAGATATTACAAGGCCAAGTCATGAAAAAATTAGATATTGTGATTCTTTGCAAAATATAAAGATAAATTTGTAATTTAATTCTTTGTAAGCCCCAACTATGTAATTATATAACACAAGACACTTGTAAATGTCACCTATTTTAAATTCCAACATTGAATTTTAGTGTAGAGATTTTTTTAAAGGCCACACTACCATAGTAATTACAAAATATTTCCTTTTATTAAAAAATTATAAAATACGAATAAATTAGTTTTTTAAATTATGATACATTTGTACACTAAATTTAAATCCCACAAGCTTTAAATATCATCAAAATTAGCTTAGTTTTCACAGGTCAGCTCTTCAATTTCATCTTCACTATCAGAATCTTCATAAAATGAAATTGTGGCTTGAATTGGAAAATTTTTCAGAAGAGTTTCTGCCTCTTGATATAAGTAATCATAACACTTTGATTTTGGCCATAATAGTCTGAAAGAAGCAGACAACATAGTATGCTTTATTTCTTCACATTCAGAATCATTATACTCATGAAATGATCAAGTTTCAGATGTTCTATATTTTTAACAATTTATTAGATACATTGCATTAGATACAGCCTTAATATAGAGTTTTTAAATGCTACTATCATAACTTTCATGGAATCTATTTGCCAAAGTATCAATAAATGTGTGATTATTTTTAACCATTGTTTGACTTACAAATTAGATCAAATTCATTATATACCCTAAATAAGCATAAGATCAATGGTCAGCTTACTTCTAGCATTATGCATATACTTATTCTTTCAAAGTACAGGAAAAAATCTGTTTTTCATTTTTCAAATTTATTTGGGGGAAAAAATGAATTCTATCTCTATATTAAAAATTCTGAAAAAGTATGCCTTATAAAGGCAGCAAAATATTATAGACTCTCAATGAAGGTAGTAATCATCTAGAGTCTTGTTTTAAAGTCACAGATTTAACTCTTAGTTATAAATGTAACCAATTTAAGCTTAGAAACATACTGAGAGCAGAATTTTTAAGTTTGTTTGTGCATTCGCAACTTGACACAGAAAAGCTAACTGTGACACCAATTACTGAGGATCCCTGAAATGTTACTGGAAATCTCTACAGTAGGCTCCAGTCTCCCACTCAGTGTACAACACAGGCCTGAGGAGGGAAAAGAGAGACAGAAAGCAGGATGCCAGTATTACCAATGCCAGTACAACTGACAAGGGTGCTGGTCAGTCCAAGCCATTGATTTTTATTGGTAATCATTTGGAGTAAAGAGGAGCTACAAGGAAGGGCAGAACTACAGTCAAGGATACACAATCATGTAGTTTCTATGGAAATTAATGTAAGCAAGGATCGTGACAGGTAAGACAAAGCATTCTTGAATTAGAAACAGAATAGACAAAATATATGTTGTAATTAGAATATTGTCCTTCTAGTTAGAAAGTTTTAATTGCAGAAACACAAAAAGGGGCAAATTACTCTGACCTTAGCATGTAGGCTTCGGCCAGACTCACTTCTATAAACAAGCCAATTGTGGGGTTAACTCTTTACAGCTTGCACTGCTTACAGCCTTGCTTTGGGGGCATGATCAATATTGCAGTCCCCTGCAACCAATTTTGGTCCCATCTCCCTCCCTTCTCCCCATTCAACCTAATGTGGGAGCACCATACTGACATATTGAGAAATGATGCAGGCCTCATACAAAAAAAACGGCAAATAAGCATGATTACCTCAGAATTTTAAAATCCTGACAAATATTAATTTTGTCACTCCTCTGTTTTCATCCCAGGAAAAGAGAGATAGTGCTGAATCACCAACTAAAGTGCAGTCATTTTAGTGTAGAATAAATAGTCCTATACATAGATGTAATTGATGTTTATAAAGGAAAGATTATATTATTTTCAGTATGTTCAATTTCAAAAGGAAGAAAACTAGAAAATTAAGTTTTTAAATGTTTCTAGCAAGATTTAGAAACTTTATAATTTTGATGTTTAAATAACTATCAATTATCCAATAAATAATATTGTAATGATTCTTTGTGCCAATAATTCATAATTTGAAGATGAATAAATCAAGGTCCCTACTCTCAAGAAGTTGGCAATTGAGTAAAAATAATAAGAAACCCAATATTAGCCAAGATAGAAATTTTTAAAATAAAGTACAATGAAATTTTAAGAATACTTAAGAAAAGAAAGGAATTGCTTATAAAGTTAAGTCTATTTCTAATATATAATTGGAGTTGCCAAACACAAGGAATGCTGTTTAGCCTTCATCATCATACTCTGCCCAGAATTTCTTACTGTGTGTTGTTTTTATTCCAGGAACTCCATCCATCCTGTTCCAACCCTCCTGTCTCCTTTGTGGACCTCTCTTACTCCATATACTCCTTAGAGGCTGACCTTCTCTCGAGGCTTCATTGAGAGTGATTTGCTCTCCCCTCTACACTGCCTAGGATGACCTAACTGTCCTGATTTCCCGCTTATTCATCACAACCTCCCACTTAACAAGATTTTAACTCTAGGCCCTGACATATTATGCTGATCCCTACCTGATATCTAGATTTGGTTGCTCCACAGATATATTAAATCTAGCAAATAGAAAATCAGAGTCAATATCTTGCTCCCCAAGTGTGTTTTAAACCCTAATTTCTATCATTTGTACAACACTCATGCAGTCACAATTCACAAACTTGGGAAACATTCTGGCTTTTTACCTCTTCTTCACCATATCTATTAAATACCTTATAAAGCCTAATTGTCACCTAAATATTTCCCAAATTTACTAATTTCCAGCCCTACTTCCAATGTCTTAGAGAAGCTCTTTATCATTTCTTACCTGAACAATTGCAATAGCTTCCAATTTTGCTTTTCGCGTTCTAAGTCTGTATATCATTTCCTTAGTGCTTTTTCTGAAAGATAAACCTGATCACACTACTCTTCCGGTTAAAATCCATCGAGAAGCCCTCAATACAGAGTAAAACCCATGGATTTTTTGTGTCAAAGTACAGGTTCTGGCCTCTGGCTGCCCTGCTGGAATGAACACAAATTCACACACCCAAATTCCAGCTCCTTGCTGCTTATTAGCCATGCTGCCCAGGCACCTGCATGACTCAGCCAGCCACAACTTATGATACACACTTCCTGAAACTTCCCCGTCCTCAACATAATTAGCCCCTTCATTCCCTGCCCATACTTGTAAAACCACTGCAACACTTACTAGGTGCTATGATTACTTTTCCCTGTGTCCTTCAACTATTGCTAGCTCATGGTGGGAAATTAGTATTGACTAGTATGTGCTTCTTATAGACACTTCACAAAGATCATAACAGCTCTCACAAACAGGAAAAGTGCATAATTATTAACCTTTCAGATGAATAAAACCTACATAAAAATCTCCCAGAAAATCTCTCTGTAGCAAAAAAAAAAAAAAAAAAAAAAAAAAAAAAAAAACAAAAAAAATTT
>NW_022900926.1:49455137-49471269 GCF_012274545.1 Fukomys damarensis | reverse complement strand
TAAAAAAAAAAAAAAAAAAAAAAAAAAAAAAAAAAAAATCCAGTAAATATTTGCCCATTGTAATTTAAAATAAGTTTTGAATGCTTTTCGGATCATTCTTATCTTTATGGTTTTTCATTACATTTCCACTTTCTCTTACGTGTCAACCTTTGATTTTCTGTAAAACTGCAACTGTTAACGCCAGTCTTCCTTCTGCTTTGCAAGAGAATAATATACATACTTTGATGTAAAGCTCAATTTCATTGGGACCTTTAGGATTTTTTTAAAAACTGTTGTTTGTTTGCTTTCAATTTCAAGACGCTACAGTTCTTCTTTTACTATTCCATATACTTTCTCTGTTCATAACATATTCTTTAAGCACTTACTAGATATTCACTGATTAACAGTTTAGTAAACGGCCTCTTTGAGTAACCTGGAAGAGAGATTTTCCAAGAGAGAAAAACTGCAAGACAAGCTGCGGAGCTGAGCTGTAAGGAGGGTCCCCAGCTCCTCCCTGGCGCTGGAGGAGCAAGAGACCTTCCTCTAGGCCTGGTACTCACCTGACTGGGTGTCTGTATTGGGAAAGCTTTCCTGCGGCTGCGGTCATGCCTTGGCCACCGGGCATCTGGGTATGAAAGGAGATGAATCGCCTTTACCTACATGTCCGTCTAGAAATTGGAAGCCTGTGCGGCGCAGCATCCCTCTCCCCTTCAGGGACTGTGACCCGGGGCCTCTCAGCAGTCCCTGTCTTGGCTAGACTCCCGTGACCCAGTCGTTCTGGAGGACACACCCGCCCTCGTCAAAACCGGCTGGGCCACCATCACGCGCGATTGTAAGGTAGGGTCAGGCTGCGAGAGCGTGTCCTTCAGGCCTCGCGTCCCCAGCCCGATCTTCGGCACCGCTCGGAGGAGCGCCCGCCGCCTGCGCTCACCGCCTCCGCAGGGTGATGAGGCGCCTGCTCCTCTCGCTCGCCTCGAGCTTCCCACGGTCTCCAGAAGCCTGCAGATCTGCGGGATGGGAGCACAAGCAGCAGAGAGGAGACGTGAGCCCAGACCCTGGAGAAACCACCAAAGCCAAGAGCCGATTGTAGGGTGGAAAGAGGAGGGGAGGAGCCAGGCCCCGCAGCAGGAGGGCCTGGTAGGGGTGCTCGGGGCGGTGCAGAGCAGCTGTACCCGGAATCTGCAGCCCCGCGCTGCGTTGGACAGTCTGGGACTTGGGACGGCGCTGGGCGGCCGCGCGCGCTTTCGCAGTCTCTGGTATCCGCGCTCCCCACACTCTGCCTGCTCCCCGCACTCCCCGCACTCCCCGCACTTCCCGCGGTTTGCATGGCTCGTTCCTGCTCCCCGCACTCCCCGCACTCCCCGCACTTCCCGCGGTTTGCATGGCTCGGCGAGGCTCGGCGGAAGGCCGCTACCAGCTCCCCGGCAGCCTTGCCCTCTCCACCGAGTCTGAGCGCCGGGCTTTATATAACCCTTTCAGCCTCCTGCACATTTAGAGGTTCTCACCCTCTCCGCCCCTCTGTCCTCGCATAAACAAAAAGGCTTCGCGTGAAGGCGCAGCACCGAGCTGAACCCCGGGTGTGAACGCGTGCAACTCCCAAATGGCCTGGGAAGGGGTTTTGTCGAGCGAGTGTTAATCGCCCTTCCACACATGGCTGCGGTGAAAAAAAACATTCGCCCGAGCAGCCAATTTCCACGTGAACAGGTTAGGAGGGGATAAAATTAAGTGATTCTACACGTTTTGTGTATCTCTGCAAAAAGGCCAAGAGGCTGGTTATTGCTTGACGGGCTGATCTCAAGGCTTTCTGGCCTTTGGCAAACGCAGCTGGTTCAGCATCCCGTGTTTTCAATGCTGAATGTGGACTGAAACGAAAAGAAATGGATTTAATTCCTCTCTCTGGAACAATTGTGGACTAATGGGTCAATGCAAGAACTCCTTAAGACAGCAATGTTGAGGATTTAGCTCAGTGATCCTGCAGCCTGCCTCACAAGCTCAAGGTCCTGAATTCCAATTCCGGTACAAAAAAAAAAAAAAGAAAAAAAGAAAGTAATGTTGGATTTTAAAATGTATGTTCATATACATGAATTACATATGTACTTCATAAGAAAAGAATCCATTCAGTTACCTAAGGGCTTAGAATGATCTGCCAGGAGAACAAGGGCTGATTTGCTCAGGATAATGAAATCAAGGAGAGTATATACCTTGTGCATGTCTCAGTGGCTGAGAGTTATTGTTAGGCTATTTGTAAAACAAAGTTTATTGAGTGCTTGCTGCATGCCCAACACATAGCCCTCAACAAACTATAAGCTATATAAAAATAGTCTTTACAGATGTTAGGTTATCTGATACAGTGACTTATTTCAGTTCCATAACATTTTTTGTTGTGGCTGTGATGTGTACTTTCAAGACACGATGGTGGATAAGATATCCTCTCATCTTCAAGATTATTATTGCTACAATCTCTGGCCATTACAGTGGCCCTGTAAGCAAAGATTTTTCTTTTCTTTTTTTAGAACACATTCAGTAATAAAAGCACATTTTAGGCAGAGAAGTGACACAAGGGAGGGACTTAAGAAGTCTTTTTGGGACAATCTTCTTAGAGTAAATGAAATCTAAGCCCAGAAGGATCAGACAAAGAGTGTTACTGTCTGTATGTGTGTGGTGGGGAAACAAGGTATTGCTGAACCCGAGATATGGCTGAAAAGATAGAAATCCTACTATGCTATGCTAAGACATTTTTACTTTAATAAACAATGGGGAAACATTTTAAGCAGGAGAGTGGGATAGTCAAAGTTTGTATCTTATAAAAATAATCTTGGAAGCCTCACAGAAGATGGAATTAGGGAAGTCCAGTATTGGAGAGAAAGAGAACATTTTAGTTCTCTAGGCAAGCTATAATAAGATGTATACTCAGAATGGAGACAGAGGATGGACTTGAAGGATTCTTAGAAAATAAAATCTAAAAAACTTCCTGAGTTATAGACACATGGAAACATGAAAGTGGAGTCTAGATGTGCTCCCAAATTTCTATCCTGGTTAACTATATAGATACTGATGGCTGAGACAAAGACAAAGAAACAGAGAATGTAGGAGAAAGAGCAGGTGAGACACTTTTATGGTTTTCTTTTTTTATTCTGATAATGTGCACAGGGAACATAATAAATTTGGTTTGGATCTTTTATCAGTCAGGACCTATATAGTAGTAAGAAATAACTCTAAAATCTTATGCATTTTAAATAGCAAAGATTCATCTCTCACTTGTGCCACTTTTTTGATTACTGAAAGAATAGCTCTGGATTATGTTCACTTAAGGATGTAAACTGCCAGCCCCTTTCTGGAATGTTGCCAGTTAGCAGGGAGAAAAAATACATTTTATTTCCATTTTCAAATGTTTCTGCCTAAATTGACACACATCACCTCCAATATACTTCACTGGTCAAAATAAGTTTTACATCAGACCCAATTTGAAAGGAACAGGAAAATGCATTTCTATATATTCCCCAAAGGAGGAGAAACAGAAATAAGCAGCATATAAAGCACTATAATCTGGCCTGTTGGCTATGGAGTGAACATTAAGATTTCTTTTCTTCCTAAAGTAGTCACTCCAAAGAAAGGAACCTAAAAGAGATCTACTAGATTTCGGAAGGCTTAGTAACTTGTAGACAAAATTTATTCAGGGAACAGAGACGAACATTCTGGAGTTTGGTAGAGAGTTTAAAGCTAAAGATTTAAATATGGAGGATATCACCAAAGAAGTGGTCATTAAAATAATCCACTTGGTTGTTTTTCCCAGGATAACTTTATAGCTAGGGAAAGGACTAAGGACAGAGCTCTGGGAATTCACCATTTGATTGTAAAGTAAAAAAGTACACCAAAAACATTTTTTTTTTCACAGAAAGGAAAGATGATCGCAATAGAAGGTGAATCAATACAGCAGGTAAGGTGGAAACATTGGGGTAAAATAATCTCAAAAAAGAGATCCAAACAT
The DNA here is from genome assembly GCF_012274545.1 of Fukomys damarensis. Lineage (NCBI taxonomy): Eukaryota > Metazoa > Chordata > Mammalia > Rodentia > Bathyergidae > Fukomys > Fukomys damarensis. The sequence goes on along the minus strand of NW_022900926.1, from coordinate 49,467,302 downwards.
TGTGACCAAGAGCCCAAATAAGACAAGTCTTAATTGGACTTGACAGTTAAGGGTTATAAGTGATTTTAAAACATCATTTGAGGGCCAGGGATTTACCTCAGTGGTGCTGCTGCCTGCCTCTCAAGTGCAAGAGCCTGAGTTTGATCCCTGGTACCAAAAGACAAAACAAAAATCATATGAGTGTATATGGACTGAGCTTTTTTTATACAGCAAGTTGAAATGAATGGTACAGTAGAGATGAAGAATGAAAACAGTGAGTTGAGGCCACCCTTCTTAGAAGAAAAAAAAAGAGAAATGGAGGAATGTTGGGTCAGTGGAGGGATTTTTAGGGATGCAAGAGATAAAAATGTTTTTAAGATGAGGAGAAGAGTGAGGAAAGGAGGAGCTTCAGCAGAGAGGGGCTGAATGATGGCTCATGCATGATCTATAAAGAGGAAAGAAGAAAGATCATTAGCCCTGGAGAGGATCCTCATGAGGTTGAAGAGAATGAATCAGTAACAATAATAATCCAGGTCTAGAAACTCCTGGTAAACCAGCTTAATCAAGGCTGACTAGATCTGGGGTGAGGAAAGATCTGAGAGTACAACAGTTGTCCTAAAATTGTGAGGAAAAAAGAGAAGGTTAGTAGAAGACAAAAAGAGGAGAATCAATTAATAAAAATATATCAGGATTTATACTTTATCAAATTAATAGTAAACTTAGAAATATGGACTACTAGAATTAGAACATCCCATATCTTCCATTTATAGACAACTTCTATTTTATGTCACCTGTTTGTACAGATCTTTGAAGCTGGTTTCTGCTAAGGCTATGTCAAAATGCTATACTGCATTTATTTTTGTTTTGGGTGTGGTTTATATATTTTATCATTTTAAAATCAAAGATAGGATCTTTTAGCTAAATCATGAAAGAGAACATTAATTTTAAGAAATACTAAAGGCAAGTAATCGGTGTAATTTTCAGGGGCATCATTATTTTAGAACAAATATATATTTCATAAGCAAGCTTGATGAAGTATAAGGATTTATTTTTTCCCTCATTGTTTATTGGTACATTTTAGGTACACATACAGTACAGTTACCTTCATTATTGGTATCTTGTACCTTTACATGACAGGTCTTGGTTCTCATTTTCCCCTTATCCCTGCCCTCCCTTTACCCCCTGCTCCCCTACCCATTTACAAACATTTTATTTCCATTTTTTCATTTTCTCCTATTTTTTTCCTTTCTCTTATTATCTTTTTCCTACCCTTCCCACTTTTCCTACACCTTTAGCCCTTTTCTTTCTATTTCACATTGTCAATTATCTCATTAGGATCTTATGTACTATTATAGTTTATTCACACCAGAGAAATTATTCAGTATTTACACATGTGTGACTTATTTATTTCACATAGGAGTCTTGTAAAATAAATTATAGAGCTGAGTGTTGTGGCACATGTCTGTAATCCTCTCACTCAGGAGGCTGAGGCAGGAAGATCACTGTGAGTTCAAGACCAGACTGGGCTACACAGTGAGTTCCAGGTCAATCTCAACTACATAGTGAGACCCTGTCTCAAAAAAACTAACTAAATAAATAAATAAATGAAATATATAGAGGTATAGAATTATAATGTAATCCAAAGTAGAGCATAACTTACAGTTTAAATTTATTTTATGGTGAATTTTACTTAGGCATTTAAAATATATACTTTATATATCATATCCATATACTTTTCGTAACACATCCCTGAGTTAGACTAACCAAAAATCCGTTAGAATTGAAATATATAAAACTTCATGTGCCAGTTAATCTTAATTGTGAACTTGACTGGACGAAGAGACTCCTGGAGAAATGATTGGATCATGGCGGCCATGTGCTCTTCCATGGATTAATCCAATAGTGTTCACAAATGAATGCGCTCTTAGGAGGTGCTTTCTGGTTAGAGGCAGGACACAGAGAGCACGCCTTTGGAGGGTATATGACTCTGAGGGTTCTTCCTTCGTGTTCTGCTTCCCAGATGGCATGAATTGAGCAGCTTTGCTCCACCATACCCTTCCACAAGGGTCTTGAGGCCAGCTTACTGTGGACTAAAACCTCTGAAACCATGAGCCAAATAAACCACTTCCTTTTTTAAAGTTGCATGCGTATGGTATTTTGCCACAGGAATGAGAAAACTGACTAATAAATTACATTTATTCAACAAGTATTTATTGGACAGTGATGTTTCAGGCAGTATTTAAGAGGCACTTGGACTTTATCCATGAACGAAACAGACATGACTGTAATAGTTTAATGGAGTGATCTTCTAATAAGCATCCAAGACACCAAGCTTTATATTTACTAGGAGAAAGTATTAAAAATTCACCTCATACATTGCACATATGAGCCTAATGTCTTTTTTTTTAACCTTGCAGTTTTTATGAGGTCATAAGATCTGATAAAGAAAGTGTATCCTGAAAAAAATTCTGGGTGACCCCTGAGGAGGAAACAGGGAAGTAATCAGGCCATATATTTTTGGAGTCAGGTTCTCATTAGACAGTTTAGACTGGTCTTTGCTGATATGAGCATATATATTACTCAGAAAACAATAATCAACAATTTGAAATGAGAGCTTCAACTAGGTTCCCATTTTGAATGTGGTGTGGTATTACCGAGCACTTTCTAATGGACAAGATGACCTCAGCTAGGGTATGATTTATTCCTTACTTGGAAACTAAGATGAAAAACAAAAGTGTGAAAGAATGCAGGGAATATAATGACTCACAGCTACCATTGCCACCATGTTCCTCCTGACAATGCCAGTTTTCTTATAACAAGAGCAAAGTTTATAATGTCACTGGGCTGGGTCTGGGGAGGTTCCCAAGGCTAAAATGAGGGAGTTTAACCTACCCTTCTGTAGAATAAGTATGCGTGCATGTTCATTGACTCCTATGGCAGAAAAACATATTTCTAGGTTATATCAATAAGAGGTATCGGAAAGTTTATGAGGCAGAGATTTAGGACATAATCAAGGATAAGGGCTGAGGGCTCCGAAAAATGAGACACATTATTTCCTGGAACAAGGAACATTTATGCTTCTTTTGAAGAAGTGTAAGGCCCAGGAAAAGGCAATCAAACTCCAGAAAGATGTTAGCCCATTCTACAGCTATGGGCAGTTTTTTGTTTTTTGTGGGGTTTTTTTTTTTTTGTACTGTAAATATTTTTTGGATTCTCTCAACGTGATCCTTTACCTCAGGATTGGGTCCTTCTCTTTACTGTATCAATTAAGCCAATTTATGGATTTTCAGCATTCCTGAGGAATTTTGGGTATGATGGGTCTGCTAGGGAAGAAGCTTAAATTTAACCAAAGGAATGCCACTACGGACTATGGGTAACTTTAGCTGAGGCCCAGAAGTTGCAGTCTTCTTAAGAGTACAGTTTTTAGTTGTGATTTCCTTTAACTCCTTTCTACCTATCTTATATATATTCTTTTATCCTACCACAATAAAATTCCTTCTTTTCATAATTTTTTGAATATCATTTAAGGAAGAATATAATGCCTATCTAATTAGCTAGACTTCTTGTTTAAAAATCACTTACAAAATGCACTCCTTTCTAGGCAAATTTCTCATTTGTGTCTGAACACCAGCAAAGTCAAATTTATTGTTTTTAATATTCTGTTTCAATTACATAATTATGTTTTCACAGAAAATTTGTGGAAAATTGAATATAAAACCCTAAAAGAAGGGAAAAGAAAAAATAATTAAAATTGTTAGGAACATGTACCAACTCCCTAACAGTGAATATCATGATTATATACAGCAAATATATACTAATAAGGGTAATAAATACCCTACATATAATATATATGGGGGATCTTTTGGGGTGATAGGAGTGTTCTAAAATGGGATTTGGGTGATAGCGGCACATTCTATAAGATTAGTACATGTCACTAACTTACACAGTTAAGCTTCATGATTTTTATTGTATGCAGAGTATAGCTGAAAATAAAAACCTTCAATATGACACTCAGGGATGGTTCTTAGCCATACGCAGCCTGAACTTGCAGAACTCAACACCACAGTCAGAATCAAGCTTATTTTAAGTGTTTCTTGTTTGCCCTTTTTAAAAATGTGCATACTTGGTACAGAACATGGTTCCAATGTCTCTTGCTTGTCTTTAAGTACACATTGCATTTACATTGTCTCTCGGCAGTGGTAGGTAGTTTTTTCACAGTGCAGTCTTCTAAATGCTCCACTTAGATGCTTCGATTCATGGTGTTTGCAATAAGTCCTTCAGAAATGATTATATTGGATCTTCAGTAAAAACCCCTGTCGCCAAGCTGAGCAACGCATTATTTACTGTCAGGTCTTTATTAGTAAATCTCACTATTGCTGATTTGCCAAAGCCAGGACCTCACATAGAGGTGGTTTCCGAGGAAAAATTGCATCCTTTAACTTGAGGTTGAACTAAAGAGCAAGCAAGTGAGCTCAAGTGACTAAGAATTTCAGTTTGGATTGTTGGGAGATTAAACTCGAGAATATGTTTGAAACTCATTCGTAAACCAAAATAATCTAATTTTTCTCACAAATGGATTGGAATTTCTGTGGTCAACGTTTTATGCCAATAAAATTGTGAGGTACTTAATTAAATAGAAATCTTTTTTAGTTCAAGGATCAGATTCTTAATTAAAGGTGGCATTTCCAAGCTTCACACACTGGGGAATGTTCCCAGGTTTAAGATGAAGATAACAGTTGTGGAAAACACTGACTTAGAACTGAGCAGAGCTGGCATGTGTTGTTTTAAACCAAGAAGGTGCTCACAGATGGCTCAGAGAGAGATTTAGCAAGTCCGTGCTAATCACACGCATACATGGGAATATCTCCACTGAAAAACAGCTAGACTTAATCTTGTGCTTCTCATGTAGTTTTTTAAAACTTGGCTAATAACTAAGATAAAATAAAATATGCAATGACCCAAAATACTTCATGCTTCATATTGTGGTTATAACTCGTTGTCTATTATTAAATCCACAAGGAGAGAGTGTTCATGAGAGATATTTCCAATTCAAAGTCTACTGATTATACAAAATATTATCAGAAGTTCAGGTTTGGACAAATAAACTATTCTTAATGGTTTCATTTCTAGACATTTTAAAACTTTTGTGATAGCCTAGGGCTTTATTATAATAAATTATATAAAATAAAATACAGTATATGTAATAAGGAACCATTTAAACTACTTTCTCTTTATAAAATTTTATTTGCCATGTTTTATCACATCAAACATTTCATATTGATGTCTTTTAACTATATAAATTTACTATTTTATATTGTTAAATATCATTGGCTAAAATATGATGAACACCAAGATTTGTCTATTTTAAATTTTGCTTTCAGAATATAATATCATATCTCAGTTAAAGATGATATAGAAAAGAAAATTATTTATTCAACAAATATTTATTTACCAGCCATTATAAGCAAGGCACTGAATAAGCTTTGAAAGATGTGACATTTTCCAGCTTTCACAGTACTTGTATTCTAGTGAAAAGACAGAAAATAAGTATATAAAGGATGTAATTACTGACTGAAGGAGTTCTGTAGAAAGAATTAGAAGAGTGATTTAATATAAAATAATTGGAGGAGGCCTCTTCTGTACAGAGGAGTGGCAGGGAAGACCTCCAGATGTTTTTAAATTGAAAACTGAAGGAAAATAACTAAGTGCCATTTTCTAAATTACCTGTATGTCATTGCTACTATAGAAAGATCATAGCAGAAAACATTTTCTGATCTAGTTGGCTGGTATTATTAGTAGGTGACCAGATAGCTCATCTGTGGGTTGTTGCAGGAAGAGAAGGGCATAGTAGATAATTTATTTCTATATCTGTTTCTGACGTATATTAGATTACTTACTTGGATTATGGGATAAAGTTTATTTTCTTTAAACATATAAATGACTCCCAATTTAATGGGAGGTCAAAATTTTAACTGAAAGTATAAGTTTAAAAGACATGACATGATAATATGTCAGCAGTGACAAATGCACAATAATTTAAGAAACAAAAATGTAGTACTACACTGTTGAATAGAACTACTTTTTGTTATTATTGAATGAACTATAAATGGAGATTTATGGAAAACTATGAAGAATTGAACTGTCAATTAAGATTTAAGAAAACAAAACTGCACATTTGTAATGCTATGAAGAATTTACTAGGTTCTTAGTGACTATTGATAAATTGATGAAAGGAACACAAATAAGTGTGATTGTTATAAAATGTCTGAATTTTATCTAGTGTTGATAGTTACTGCTTTGAGACATTCCAAACGTAGTGACCGTGTTAGAATTCAACTGGTTTGCAATCCCATATTTCGCTATCCCATAGCTATTCTTCACTCCTCCCCTAATTCTTGCCAGAAGAATCCCAATTATGTGCAGTTGGTTTTGGAAAGCTGGTTCCTTTCTCAATCACAAGTTGAAAATCATGGTTGGGCTAAACCAATAATGATAATCTCATTCTTCTAGCCTGTAATTGCTTTGGGCCATCAAGTGGTCAAATTCTAACCAATAACACTTAAAAGGAGAAAGTGTTAAGATGTCAGTGTGTTTCTGGGAAAAATCTTTCTTCCTTCCTAGAAAGAAAGCACAGAAGGAAGCACTCTGCTCCTCCATGTTCTTCCTCTCAATTTTGAGTCTACTTTTGATGTCAAGATTTGAACTCCATTTATATGAGCAGATCGTAAAACAAGCAAATTGGATGGATGTAAAATCTTGGGAATATTTTGATGTGCTGAGCCCATGGAATAGCCATTTGTGGAAATATCTAATACTTGGATCTTTTATTATATGGGAATACAAATTTGCTTACGTTTAGTCTTTTTAGTGTAGTTGATTTCGTGTTTTAATATAGATAGGTCAAGTAACTCTTCTCACAAAAGGGGTGTTTTTACAATGCTCCTTGTGTACGCAAATATAAGTTCTTGCTATTATCTCATTGATATGTATAATCTTCACAGAAACAATGTTACTTGATAGTTCTTTCCTTTAAAAAATTAAGTTGAAATGGGCATCTGAAATGAATAACCATTTCTCAAACAAGTAAAAGCAGGAAATAAACATAAGAAAAAATGTTCAACATCCCTGGTCATTTGAGAGATGCAAATGAAAACAACACTGAGATTCCACCTCACCTCAGAAGGAATGGCTGCTATGAAGAAATTAAACAATAACAAATGCTGGTGAAGTTGTGGGGAGAAAGGAACGCTTCTCCATTGTTGGTGAGAGTGCAGACTGGTACAACCACTGTGGAAATCAATATGGAGATACCTTAAACAACTAGAGGTTCCATTTGACCCAGCTATTACCCTGCTGGGTATCTTTCCAAAGAATTAAAAGAGTCATACCACAGTGATATATGTGCAGCCATATTTATAGTGGCACAGTTTGTAATAGCTAAAACTTGGAAACAGCCCAATGCCCATCAACAGGAGACTGGATAAAGAAAATGTGTGTGTGTGTGTGTGTGTGTGTGTGTGTGTTTAATAAAATGTAGTACTACTCAGTCATAAATTATGAGAAACTGGGGACATTTATAGCTAAGTGGATGCACATTGAGGCCATACTCTTAAGTAAAATTAATAGGACATGTGTAAATACCATATAGTTTCACTGGTGTGAAAAACTAAAATGTACAGAAGGATCAAAATGTATAAATGATATTGTGTAATAGGAAGAAAAGGTCTAAAGGAGTAGGAGAAGAGGAAGGGGTAGGGGAAAGGAAAGAAGGGAAATGGAAAACATGGAAACAAAGTCTTTGTAAATAGGAAAGGGTGGGGGGTGAAGGGAGGGTAGGGGAATGGGAAAAAATAAGAACCAAGATACATCATATAAAGGTACAAGATCTCAATGATGGATGTAACTGTATTGTATACCTAAAATGTACCAATAAACTTAACGGAAAGGAAAAAAAGAAATTTACCAAGCAAGGTATTTTACACAGTAGTTCCCAAATCTTTTTGTCTTAGAACTGCTTTAGACTCATAAAAATCTTTGAGGATAATTGTTTCAAAGTAAAAAGTTAAAAAAGAAATCACTAAGGATTTCAAAGTCCCAGAGTTTATGTTGATTCTAGTGATATTTACTGTATTCAAATTAAAACTGAGGAAATTTTAAATATATACATCAACTCATCTGGGGATGGAGAGAATGGGAGGGTGAAGAGGGGAGAGGGGAGTAAAATGATTAAGATTATATATGTGTGTGTGTGTGTGTGTGTGTGTGTGTTCTAAAAAAACTAATAAAAATTATTCACTGGGTGAGTAGTGCACACCATCATTCCTCCTAATGCATTTATTGGCATTCTAGGCCTTAGTGTTTAGATTTTTAAGCAAGAAATCTGGTGACCCTATTCTTAATCACTGTTTTCTGCATAACAGAATAATGTTTTATATTTAATTCTATGGGCAAGCGAAAGAATAAAGCAATATAGGTTTGATGGGTAGTTTTTATGACAAACTCAGATAAATCATAAGCATATCATACTGAAAAGATTTGGAAGAATTGTTCTCTGTAACCATTTCATTATGAGAAATCAATAGCTAGGAATGTGCACTAGCTGGCAACCTATCTGTGGAGAACAGGCTCTTTTCTGGGCTAGGGTTTATGGTCATGCATTTATCCAATTCTCAAAGCAAAGGGTAAAGAACAAGGCTGGCCTCTGTTCTAGGAGAATCTGAAATTGTGTTTGTAATTGACACTAAGAACAATCACATGAGAATAGACATCTAGTGTGTTCTTCGGCTTTTTGTTACTGTTACAAAATGCCTGATGTAATTAACTTATAATGTGGAACAAGCTTATTTTGGCTCACAGTTTCAGGGATTTCAGTCCATTGTTGTTTGTTTCCTGTGGCTTCTGGGCCTATAGCAAACCAGTGTATCATGATGAAAGTGCATGGTAGAAGAAGTTGTTCACTTCCTAATGGCCAGGAAGCAAAGAGTGAGGAAGAGATGAGGCTGAGGTCCCAATATCGCCTTCAAGGGGGAGCCTCCCAGTGATCTAAATGACTTTCATTAGGCCCCATCTGTTAGTTTTCACAGCCTTCAATACTGCCATGCTCTGGGAACCAAGCCATCAACACATGGCCTTTGGGGTCATTCAAGATCCAAACTATAGCATCTAAGTATTGAAAATCTGTAAGTAATACGGTGTTTGACTATTTACAGTATATCTAAAGTTGAACTGTAAAATGTTTCCATGTGATGGGTACATTTGAAGTCTTCGTTGCTTCAGTACCATCTCTCACCTATACCTTAAATCCAAAACTCATCAGGGCTGACCTTTTCAGTTTCCTCCTGTATAGGGGGAGAGCATCTTTCTGGTTTATGTGCTGGGAAGAGAGAGTCTAACTGTTGTAAGTAGACTGTCAGGTAATTTTGTTTTCAACATCTCCCTACATTCTCATTTTTCAAAAATAATGGATACCTTAAAACCTCAACCTTTCCCAGATTCTCTAGCATGAATCTGCTTGTTTCTGTCTGCTGTGTTGTCCCACTGTTGGTTTAGGTGTCAGCATTTTTCAGACTGGTGACTCGGTTATGGGTCCTCCACCCCCTCCTCTTCTCTTTGTCCTTGTTTATGTATGATATTTTTGTGTGTCTTTACTGTCATCTGAGTAGGAACTGAGACAAATGTGTGTTAAATCCCCGTTTATAAATCTCTCTTTAATTATAAGTTAAGTTGGATTAAAGCAGAATCAAGAAAAGCACTAAGTATAATCAGAAATGTATATTCTTACTCTAATCAGACTATTACTGATAAATTGCCAAGGCAGAAGTTAGGGTGATTCTTTTTTTTTAAATCAATGTTAATTTGATCAACATAATACCAAAGCTGAGTTCTGTATGCAATTATTTCTATTTAAAAATGGGGCACAATACACATAACGCATTTTATATAGCTATACATAATACCTATCAGACTTTGAATCTAACTATTTATTTATTGATTTATTTGTACATATTTGCAGTACAGGATGTTTACATCCATCTTACAGATGTAAGATGTACTTAACATATCTTGATTCTTTTTATTCCTCTTCCCCTTCTCATCCTCCTCCCTCCATAAATCTCTAGATCACCCTCTCATTTTCTTCTTCTCCTCCTCCTCCTCTTCTTCTTCCTTCTCTTCCTTCTTTAGTTCATGTTTGCAACACATATCGATTTCACTCATTGTGGGTAGTTGGTACACGTATATGACACATTTTAATTCTTTCATGTCCCCTTCTCTCTTTACCCCTCAGTCTCTTGCTCCCTTTTTCATTTGTAGAAGATCTATCTTCCTCTTACCTTTTAGCAATTTTTAATTTTGATCTTTATTTGTACTTTCAGTTTTTCACATGAAAGAAACCATGTGGCATTTAGGCTTGTGTGTCTGAGTTATGTAACTTAACATATGTTTTCAAGGTACATCCATTTTCCTACAAATGTCTCAAGCTTATCCTCCTTTATATCTGAGTAGTTAGATACCACATTTGTCTACTGATGGGCAAACAAGCCCCTTCCAATATTTAGCTATTATGAATTGTGCTGTTATAAATACTCATATGCATATATTGCTGTATTATGATGTCTTTAACTCTTTTGTGAAGATATCTAGAACAGGAAAAGCAGAATTGAATAGAATTTCTATTTTTAGTTTTTTGAAAAATTTCCATATTGATTCCCACAGTGACTACATTAGTTTAAAATTCCACCAACAGTGTGGGAGGGTTTCTTTTTCACCACAGCCTAACCAGCATTGTAATTATTTTGTTTTTTGATGATTGATATTCTTTCTGGAGTAAGATGAAATATCAGGTTTGATTTAATTTGCATTTTTCTAATAGCCAGCAAAGTTGAACAATTTCTGGTGTATTTATTAGCCATTTGTATTTCTTCTTCTGAGAATTCTTTATTCATTTCAATAGTTGTCTGATTAAATCTTTTATTTTGGGAGAGCTGATTTTTTTTTAGTACTTTATATATTCTAGATATTAGTCCTCTATCCAAGGAGTAACTGGAAAAAGATTTTCCAGTTCTGTAGACTGTCTCTTCACTCTGTTGGTTGTTTCCTTTTTTTAAATCAAATGGTTTTTACTTTTTACTTTTATTACTACATGTTTGCAGAATGTTTACATTGCTGGTATATACAGGTTGTTTCCTTTTTAATTTGATATGATCCCATTTGTTGATTCTTGCTGATATTAACTATGCAATTAGAGTTCTGTTCAGAAAGTCCTTGCCTACACCTATGTCTTCAAGAGTTTTACCTATTTTAACTTTCAGCTGATTAAGTGTTTCTGTTTCAATATTTAGATCTTTGATTCATTTTGATCTTAGGTTAGTACCTGATGAAAGATATGGGTCTAGAGTCAATTTTCTGCATGTGGGTAGCCAGTTTATTAAATAGGTTATTTTTCCTCCAGTATGTGTTTTTTGTCTCCTTTATCAAAGTTCAGGTGGTTGAATGTATCTAGGGTTATTTCTACATCTTCTGTTTGGTTCCATTGATCCACACATGTGTTTATGTACTCATACTGTAAAGCTTTGTAGTATAATTTAAGTCCAGGGTTTTGGTGCTTCTTGCTTTGCTCTTGTTGCTCAGGATTGTGTATCAGTCAGTGCTTACTAGAGAATCAGATTTAATGTTAGGTATTCAAGTATATCAGAATTCACAAGATTGGCTTACAGTGGCCACCCACAGAGTCAGATATGGAAGACTGAAAAAAGGTGTGTCTGCACACTGAAGACCAGAAGGATGCAGTTGAAGGCCTGGAGTTCAGTGTAGTGTCCTGTGTGAGTCCATATTAGGAGGCTGAAGGGTCTGCAATAGGAGGCTGAAGACTCTGTGCTGAAAGACAGAAGGTGATGCCCAAGGTGAAGATGCAGACTGGAGCTCCCCTGAAGAAACAGAACAAATCATTCCTTCGTTTTTTCCCTTTTATGTCATTCTGGCCACAATCCTCCCTGGGGCGGGTCTTCCACACCCAGAACTATGCTGAGTCAATTCAGTTTCTTACTCAAGTTGACATAATCAGTTAACTATCACAGATTGCTTTTGCTATCCTAGGTCTCTTCTGGTTCTAAATGAATTTTGAGATTGTTTTCTCTATTTCTGGGAGAAATGCTATAGGTATTTTGATTGAGATTGTGTTAAATATAT
>NW_022900926.1:49444236-49454818 GCF_012274545.1 Fukomys damarensis | reverse complement strand
GAACACACACATATACACACACACACACACACACACACATGCATATATATGTCAGTTTTGGAAATATGGCTATTTAATAATATTTGTTTAGGGATATCTTTTCATCTTCTGATGTCCTCTTACATCTTTTTCAGAATACTGTAGTTTTCATTGTAGAGATCTTTCACTTCCTTGCTTAGGTTAATTTCTAAGTATTTAATTTTCTGATGCTATTGTTTTCCTAATTTCTTTCTCAGTGAGTTCACTATTGGTATACAGGAACACTATTAATTTTTGTGTGTACATTTTGGATCCTGTTACATTCCTGAATTTGTCATAATCCTAGGAGTCTATTGGTGAAATGTTTTTTATTTCCTATGTAGGGGATCATGTCATCTTCAAATAATGACAAATTTGACAAATTAGTTTCTTTCTTGTCTATGTGTTTCCCTATTATTTCTTTCTTTTGTCTGATTGTCCTGGGTAATGTTTTGCCTGCTGTGTTGAACAGGAGTAGTAATTGTGGACAGCCTTGTCTTATTTCTGATTTTATAGGGAGAGCTTTCAGTTTTTCCCAATTTAATAGGATGTTTTGGGGAGGTCTGTCACATGGCTTTTATCGATTGAAGTAAAATCCTTTTATACTTATTTTCTTCAAGGTTTTTGTTTCTGTTTTTTTTTTTTTAACCACAAATGGGTGTTGGATTTTGTTAAACAGCTTTTTCTACATCTACTGATATGCTCATGTAGTTGATTTTCATATGTTGAACCATCCTTATACTCCTTGGATGAAAGCTACGTTGTCATGATGTACGATCTTTTTGATAATTTGTTGCATTCCATTTGCCAATATCTTATTGAGAATTTTTGCAGGTATGCTCATTAAGGAGATTGGTCTATAGTTTTCTAATTGGGTCTTTGTCTCGTTTTGGAATCAGAGTGATGCTCGTTTTCACAAATGAGTTTGGAAGCATTCCTTCCATTTCAAATTCATTAAAGAGCTTTAGAAGTATTAGTGTTATACCCTTCCAGTAGATCTTGTAGAATTCAGAGTGAATTCATCAGGTCCTGGGCTTTTTTTAGTTGGTAGGTTTTGTTTTTAAATATTGCCTTAATTTCATTGCTTGCTATTGGATGGTTCAGAATTTTTATGTCTTCTTGGATCAGTTTAGATAATTGATAGGTGTCTAGGAATTTGTCCATTTCCAGAAGATTTTCCTGTTTCTGGGAGTTCAACTTATCATAGACAGGATAACTCCCAACCTGCTATATATCCAAAACTCAAGTTCATGTTTTCTAAAATCAAAGAATAAATTCTAGAAAGAATAGAGGTTAGTAGGAAAAATTTTTTGAGAGAACGATAACTCTGTCTAAGAGAGACAGAAGGAGGACCAGAAAGTGGGTTACATGGGGCCCCATTTCCCAGTTTGTTTGTTTGTTTGTTTTTTTAGCACAGCCAACTAATAAGATCCAGTGGAAATTCACAAGGTGGGATAAACCCATAATCAACCAATAAGATTACAAATACAGTCACCCAAGTAATACTGATTAAATGGGAGATAAAATGGGAAAACAAATCATGTAGCCAGAGTAAGTACAATGAACAAGGAATTTCTGGAAAGGAAATGGGCTATGGAAATTGATGTCTATTTAGAATATCAATCACTGCTATTCATATCTAGGGGAAGTAGTAGTATCTTTTTTCTTTTTTATAAGGCTGACCTTCATTGAATATTTCTTGTTTTTCATATTGACTCTCCAAGGGCCAGCCCTAACTGCCTACAGGATATATAATTAACTTACCTATGTACAATAATAGTAGTTACTATCTTCTGGATTTTGGTGGTATCGTTTATGATTTAGTCTTTTTCATTCCTAATTGCATTCATGTGAGCCTTTCCTCTCTTTTCATAAGTTTGGCTAAGGGTTTACATATTTTTTTCTTTTTTGTTTTTAGTTTTTGCCTTGATTAATTCATTCTATCTGAACCTTTGGCTTTTTTTTTCTTCATTGTTTCTGTCTAGGATATTCTTGAGTATATTTTGAGTGAGTGCTACTTTGGTCTGCATGTATCTCTTTAAGTGTTCTTTGTTCAAATGTTGATTTTGTTCCAACTGCTTTGAAAGAAGTTTGGCAGGATATGTTCTTGATTAGAAGTTGTTTGCTTTTAAGGTTTGAAAAACTACTACATACTCTCCTGTAATCCTAATCAGTTTATCTTTATATGGGATTTATTTATTTATTTATTTATTTATTTGCTTTTCTCTGACAGTTTTTAAGATTTTGTATTTTTGTTAGACAGCTGGGATTTTGACTAAGATGTGCTGTAGGGAGTTTCTGTTTTGTTTTGTTTTGTTTTTTCATCATAGTTGGTTTCAAATAAGCCACACTTACCTATATGTTTACATTTTTCCTCATATTTGGAAAGTTTTCTATAATGATTTCTGTAAAGAAAGTTTTTTTTTAAATTTCCTATGTGATATCATAATTTCTCACTAACTACGTTTAGTCATAGGTTGATCTTCTTGGCTTTGTGTAGTAGCTGTTAGGTGAAATTTTCTTGTTCTCTTATCACTTTTAAGGTTTCTCTGAGTAATTAATTTTTCATAAGTTACCATTTTTTTTTCTGTTTCAGAAACCCTGTCTTCACATTGGTCATTTCTGCAATTGATGACTTTATACTATTTGTCATCTGATATTTCTTTCTGACACATTTTTATGGAGTCTATATATTTGGTAAACTTACCTTTCATGTTTTGAATTGTTTTGATCAGCTCTTTCAATTTTTTATTTGTTTCTCCCATATCCACTCCTATATCCATCATTTTGTATGTTAATTCTACTATTTAGGGTTATGGTTAAGGACTCTGAACTCACCAAATTTCTTTACCTATTCCTTAATTAGTTTGTACAGCACTGCTACCTGATATTTTTTTTCCTTTGGTTTCCAGTGGTGCTCCCTGGATCCTCCTTGAGAGAATGGGAGAACTTTGAGGCCTTTTGTTGTCTTGTTGCCATATATATATATATATAAAACATAATTTATATTTATGTATATATGAAACTGTATATATTTTGGGGGGGTGCTGGGAATTGAGGTCAAGTAGAGTGAGGCAAGATTGTAGTTAATATGAAGATCTTTTGAGTTAGAGTCTGTCTTCCAGTGATGTGTTTGTGGCTTTATTTGACCAAAAATAGTGTTCTCCTCTTCAGCTACTCAATTTAAATGGTTTGAACCTTGTCACTGTGTTGTGAGAAGAGAATTACTACTGGTCATAACAGCATCAATAGATCTAATCAGACATCACTTGTATTCATTTTTTTTTTCTTTGACTGGGGAATCAAACTCAGGACCTTGGGCATATGAGGTAGGCATGGTACCACTGTGCTAAATCCCTGGCACATCATTTGTATTTCTTAAATCTTGCATTTATCTTTCACTGTTTATCAGCACCACTACAGTATATACTCTATTATTATTAGCAGTTAGTCTGCAATGTGAAAAAAGGGAAGGGAAGAGATGAAGAAATGGGTGAAAGAGGGGCATAAGCCAATTCAGAGGAGAGATAGGAGAAATAATAATAGGTAAAAACAATAGCTGGGGGTCAGACTCTGTTGGAGGTCTTTTATAGTTGAAGTAAAGGGTAAATATGAGGGTTGTAACATGATATTTGTGGGAATGGAGGTGGAATGTAGCAGAATGGAAGTTTAATTTGAGATTGAGGAAGGCTACAAGATTGTCAGTAATTGTTGATATATTTATATACCTGAAAGGCAGAAAAGAGGTAAGGAAGAAAAAGGGATAGGTAAAATAAGGAAGAGTAAAAAGAACAGAGTAAGGAGGATACGAGGTTGATACAAGAGAAGATAAGAGAGAGAGATATATATAGGGGAAATTTATAATGAACAATTTAAAAAGTAGGATAAATTAGTAAAAAACAATATTATTGATACAGAAGAAAAATTTTAAGAAAAAGAATGAAATGGCAAAAGCCATTCTAGGTAACAGAAATATGACAGGGAGTATTGCAATCCCCAACTTGAAACTATACTACAAAGCCACCATGTTCTAAAAAAGAGCATGGTACTGGCAAAGAAAACGACCTAAGGAATAGTGGAATAGATTAGAAGATGCAGAAACAACTGCAGACATACTCAGCTACCTCATCTTTGACAAAAGGAGCCAACTATCCTCACTGGAGGAAAGATAGCCTCTTCAATAAATGGTGTAGGAAAAACTGGATCTCAACCTGCCAAAGATTTAAACTAGACCCTTATCTTTCACCATGCACTAAATTAAAATCCAAATGTATTAAAGAGCTAAATATTAAAACAGAAACACTAAACTTGCTGGAAAATAAGTTATGTAGAACTCTCAAAGAAATTGGCATGGGAAAAGACTTTATGAACAAATCCTCAGTAGCTCAGGAATTAGCACAAAGAATCAACAACTGGAATCTCGTCTTGTTAAAAAGCTTCTGCAGTGCAAGAGAAACCACCAACAGAGCTAAAAGACATCCTGCAAGATGGGCAAAAAATTTTATCAGCTATTCCTTAGACAAAGGACTACTATCAAGAATATAGAAAGAACTTTAAAAAGTCAGAACTCCCCCAAATTAAAAAACCCTATTCAAAAATGGGGATCTGAAATGCACAGGCATTTCTCAGACACAGAAGTAAAGGCAGCAAATAAACATACGAAAAAACACTCAACATTACTGGTCATTTGAGAGATGCAGATGAAAACAACACTGGGATTACACCTCACCCCACAAAGAATGGCTGCCATCAAGAAATCAACCAATAACAAACACTGATGGTGTTGTGGGGAGAAATGAATCCTTCTCCATTGTTGGTGGGAGTGCAGCCTGGTGCAACAACTGTGGAAATCAATATGGAGATACCTAGGACTAGAGGTTCCATTTGATCCAGCCATCCCTCTGCTGGGTATCTTCCCAAAAGAATTAAAAGAATCATATCACAGCTATATATGCTCACCTTAGTTTATAGTGGCACAATTTGTAATAGTTAAAGCTTAGAAACAGCCCAAGTACTCATCAACTGGAGACTGGATAAAGAAAATTCCAGAAAGAATGAGAAATTAGAGACATTTGTAGCTAAATGGATACACATTGAGGACATACTTTTAGGTGAAATAAATAGGACACACATGTGTAAATACCAAATCGTGTCTCTGGTATGAGAAACAAAGTGTAAATAAGAATTAAATGAATGATTGATAATGTGAAACAGAAAAAAAAGGTACTGAGGGGTAGGGGAAGTAGGAGAGGTAGGGGAAAGGAAAAAAAAATATAAGATATGAAATAAATGGAAACAAAACTGCTGCAAATAGGGAGAGGTGGAGGGGTTGAAGGGAAGGCAGGGGGATGGAGAAAAATAACCAAGATACATCTTGTAAAGGTTTGAGTTCCCAACAATGATGTAAATGTATTGTATACCTAAAACGTACCAATAAAAGTATTTAAGGAGGAGGGAAGAAGAAGATATCAGGGGCTCAGAGTCAAAGTGAAACTGGAATTCAAGCCAGGGAATGACAAGAAAAAAAGACATTCTGAAAGGCTGATTAAGGCAACAAGAAAAAGACTGTCACCCAAATGGGACAGCCTGATCAAAATGTTGCTGAGGAGGTCACCATTGTTTAAGGCTGATTGTCAAATTGCCCCTATTTTTGCTATACTTTCCCAAGGTTCAAGGTCTGGGAGGCCTTGACCCAAACTAAGACAGTACAAGGACATGACACCAGCTTGTGTGCTACTTTAGGAAATTGGATTTGACCCTAGGGCAGCTCATCTGAGGTTTGTACAACCTGCCACTCAGAATCATTCACTCACCAAAAGCCTTGCTTGTGTTAGGCAAAAGATAAATTTGTTCCCTTGAGTTTCAGGGAGACGTGAGATCAGAGGTAGGAATTCCCGCCCACAAGATTTTTCCTTAATAAGATTAGGGGACGTCAGAAAGGGCACCGTGTATTAGACACCTATAGATCCCTTCTTTCCTTTGCTCAGCCCCTTCACTGTTAGCAGCCTTGGCTCTAACAAACAAAAAGAAAGTTGACTAGGTTTTAGTCATAATAGGCTAAGCTGTACTGTGTTAACAAATAAACTCCAATGTTCAGTTTCTTCACACAGTACAAGTTTGTTCCACTCTTGGGCAAAATCTATGACAGATGCTCTGCATCAAATAGCTTTCCAGGATGGGTGTCCACAAAGCTTTTTCTATCACTGGATGATGCAGATTGACCACTTCATATATCTAATCCCCAAGATGGGGGGACAATGAAAGAGAAAGAAGGATCAGACGTAGACCATTTTCCCCCATTAGACCATATTTTGTGTTCCAAGTCTGGAAGTGAACTTCCCTGCTTCTGCCTGTATTCTATCAGTTAGAACTAGTCACCCTGTCCCACTGTGGTTTGGGGGGCTAGAAATTCTGTGTGCCCAGGAGAAAAGTAAAATGGCTTAGTAAGCCGAAGGATACCTGTGCTGTTTTGGGGTAAGAAGTTTTGCCCAGTGAGAGCTGGGCTATCATAGAGAAGGACTGACATCCCTCCTCATTCTCTTAGCACTGGGACTTTTTCCTTTATAATATGCTCTGGGATCCCATCTCTTCCTCCTTTCTTCCTCACTTTTCCCTATCCTCACAACCTCATTGTACTTTTTTGTGCCTCAGGTCTTCTTACAACAGAACTCTGTGACTCATTAAATCTAGAGTGTAGATCAAAAGCTTCAGAAAGTCAATTCCCTTTCTTCAAGGACCGTGAAGGATTCAGACTTCGAAGACTCCAAGGGAGTGAGAGGAAATAATTATAGACCATCCCTCTGATTCAGCAAAGAAAGGGAGAAAGAAAAATGAAATGTATTTTAGAGTAAGAAAGCATGAATATCCATGGTCCAGTGAATATCCATGGTCGCGTTTCTGTTGCTAGGGCAAAATACCTAAAACCCACAGCTTAAAGGAGGGGAGTTTTATTTTGGCTCCTGGTTTCAGTGCATACATAGTCAGCGGGCTCCTAGGTAAAAATGATGTTTTGGAAAGGCCTCACAAGAAAGTTGTTCAGCCCATTATAACTACCAAGCAGAGAGTGAAAGAAGAGTCAGGGAACTTTTAGTCATATGCACATGGATTCTAGTCAAAGTCTATGACAGTAATCATACTTTTTTGTTAAGAATTACTAGGATTTTTCTATGGTTAATGTAGTAGTTTGGATTGTAAATGAATCCAAAGGACCCATGTGTTTATGATTTTTTTCCCCCAGAGAGGCACAACTGGAAATTGGAAGAATCTTTAAGATGTGAGGCAGTGGGAGGTCTTCAGGTCATGCCCATAAAGAAGCTAGTGTTACTCCAGCCCCTTTCTCATCCCCTACTCTTCTGCTTCCCAGACAAAAATGAGCAGATTTTGTTTCTCCCATAGCTCCTTTCATGATGACCCACGACAGGACCAAAACAATGGGGCCAAACCAATGATGTTCTGAATCCTTTAAAACTGTGAGCCGAAATAAAACTTTTCACTTTACAAATTAATTTTCTCAGGTATATGGAAGAAAGTTGAGTAACATAGCGATATACTTGTTTAGAAATGGCCTTCCTTCTAAATGTTCCAAATAGTTCTGCATACACTCTTATGTAGATGTTTTGTTACCTATGGCACAAGTACAGAGGAGGTTTGTTACCTATGGCACAAGTGCAGTTTAATGCTAAACTGGTTCTTTTGCTCAATTCAGATAGAAATTATGAATCTGTAATGTGCATTGTCACAAGTGATCCTAATGCCACCAGTCAACTCCTAGAAGTAATTAACAAATCAGCAAGGTAAGCAGGATACAAAATCTATACATAAAAATCAATATTGGCCAGGTGTCATGGCACACACCTATAATACCAGCACTCTGGAGGCTGAGGGAGGAGGATCACTGTGAGTTAGAGACCAGCCTGGGTTACATAGTGAGTTCCAGGTCAGTCTCAACTACATAGTGAGACCCTGCCTCAAAACAACAACAACAAAAAAATCAATATTGTTCCTACAGGCTAATAATGAACCCAGGGAAAAAGAAATTAGGACAAGAATACCAATAACAATAGCATCAAGAAAACTAAATACTTAGGAATTAACCTAAAAAAGGAAGTTAAAGACCCTACAATGGAAACTGTAGTACTTGGAAAAAGGAGATGGAAGAGGACATCAGAAAATGAAAAGACATCCCCTGTTTCTGAACACACAGAATCGATATTGTCACATAGCCATACTTCCAAAACTGATATATAGATTTAATGCAATTCCAATAAAAATAAAAACATTTCTTACACAAGAAAAGAAAATAATTCTAAAATTCATAAGGAACCAAAAGAAACCTAGAATAGTAAAAGCAACACTTGTCAACAAAAAGAAAGCAAGAGGTGTCACAATTTAGGATTTTAAGTTAGGTTACAAAGCTACAGTGATAGAAACAACATGACATTAGCACAAAAACAGACATGAGAATCAATGGAACAGAATGTAAGATGCAAAAAGAACCCCAGGCACATTCAGCCAGATGATCTTTGAAAGTGGTCAAAAATATACATTGGAGGAAAGCTAACCTCTTTAACAAATGGTGCTCACAAAATTGGGTATCTATGTGCAGAAGACTGAAGCTACACCCATTTCTCTCATCATGTACTAACCAAAAATTTAAATGGATCAAAGACCTAAGTGTGTGTGTGGGGGGGTGTGTATCAGGGATCAAACCTGGGCCCTTGCACTTGCAAGCAGGTGATGGGACCACTGAGCCAAATCCCCAGTCCCAAAGACCTAAATAACTAAAACAGAAACAATCAGCTAGGAGGTAAAATGAGTAAAACTCATGAAGACATAAGTACAGGCAGGGACTTTCTGAACAGAACTCCAATTGTACAAGGAACAAAAGCAAGAATCCACAAATGGGATCATATCAAATTAAAAAGGAAGCAACCTGTACGTGCAAAGAATGCAAGTATTATGTACTGCAATTATGTACCAATAAAAACAAAAACTAATTGATCAAAAAAGAAACAGCAGAATAAAGAGACAACCCACAGAAAAGGCAAAAAATTTGCTAGATACTCCTGAGACAGAAGACCAATACTCTATCTAGAATATATAAAGAATCACTTCTAGGCCTTTTGGCTAAGATCAAGTATAGAATACACAAAGAACTAAAAAATTAGACTTCCCCAAAACAAAAACTCCATAAAAAACAGGCCACTGAAGTGAATAAATACTTCTCAGAAGAAGTACAAATGGCCAATAAATATATTTAAAACTGTCCAACATTTCTGGCCATTAGAGAAATACAAATTAAAAACAACACTGAGATTTTACCTACTCTAGAAAGAATAGCTATTATCCAGATATTAAATAATAAATTCTGGAGAGGCTGTAGGGAAAAAATAGATCCTTCTATTTTGTGGGTGAAAGTGTAAATTAGTAAAATCATTATGGAAATTAGTACAGAGACTTCTCAAAAAACTAAAACTAGAAATTGTACTCAATCCAACTATTCCAACTTCTAGGTTTCTTCCTGAAAGAGTTAAAGACATCATATTAAAGTGTACACACACCAATATTTATAGTAGCATAACTCATAATAGCTAAATCTTGGACATGGCCTGTATGTTCACAAGACACGAATAAAGCAAATGTGCTGTTTATACACAGTAGAGTACTACTATGATATAAAGAAGTATAAATTTCAGTCATTTGTAAGGTAATGGATGGACCTTAAGACCATAGTGTTAAGTAAAATAAATCGGACACAAAGGCTAAAATATCACGTTTTCTCTTATGTAGAAATTCAAAGTATAAAATAATTAAGAGTAAAATAAAAGATAGATAACAGGAAACAGGAAGGTAGATCTTTTGCAAAGAGGAAAGAGACCAAGAGATCGATTAAGGGGGGAGCAGAGGGAAAAGGGATATAAAAGAATTAAGATGTGTTGTGTATATGCACTAATTATCCACTGTAAGCATAATCATTATGTACTACAAACACATACTAATAAAAATTAAAATTTAGCCACGTGTGGTGGCGCACACCTGTAATCTCAGCACTCGGGAAGCTGAGGCAGGGGGATCCCCATGAGTTTAAGGCTAGCCTGGCCCACATAGTGAGTTCAAGGCCAATGAAAATTACAGCAAGACTGTATCTCCAAAAAAAAATTGAAAAAACAACCCCAAATAATGTAGACATCCAATAATATTGAGAATACTAAAGGATATTATATGGTAATTTTAAATCTTGTGCTTCATGAATATTTGACATGTTGAAATCTCATTTTACAGTGTCGAGTGAAATTAGAGATAAAAGTATTTAAGATATCAACTGAATTTTTAAGTAAATATCTAGACATTGTACATAAACATAAGTGCAAACATAGGTAGAACATATAAAGGAATAGACCAAAATATTGAAAGTATTTTGTAGCAACTATAGTAATTTTCACTTCTTAATTCTTTTGCACATTTTCTATTTTTTTTCTTTTTCCTTTCTTTTTCTTTCTTTCTTTTTTTTTTTTTTTTGGTACCGGTGATCGAACTCGGGTCCTTGTGCTTGGAAGGCAGGCGG
>NW_022900926.1:49440672-49444045 GCF_012274545.1 Fukomys damarensis | reverse complement strand
TTTTTTCTTTTTTTTTTTTTTTTTTTTTTTTTTTTTTTTTTGGTACCGGTGATCGAACTCGGGTCCTTGTGCTTGGAAGGCAGGCGGTGGAACCACTGAGCTAAATCCCTGGCCCTGCACATTTTCTATTTTTCAATAATGTTCATATTTTCTATGTAGGAGCAGGAAAAAAATAGTAAAGTTTAACTAAAGAAAAAGCAAAAGTAAAAAGTGAGTCCTGGGGATGTAGCTGAGTGTTAGAACACTTGCCCAGCATTCATAAGGCTCTAGATTCCGTCACCAGCAACACAAAACAAGGCAAATAGAAGACAAAAACTTACTCATGGTATAATTATGTTTCTTAGTGAAATGTTAGCAGAGCAAAGTTCAAAAAAGCCAGTGATATCTACTTCTAATTTTCCATAAGTTTTCATGTGGACTATCTTGTGTATTTGTAAAATTTTGGATTGCAGAGTTCACATATGCACATAACTGCTTTGAAACATCATTGTTATCCTTCCAATGCAGTATCCAGGGAGGAGTCAGATGGGTTCAGCTGGCTTCGACCTGCCCCAAGGCAGCCCTGTGTGCAGTCAGGTGAGAATCCTATTATGGAGAATCTGTTCTGGGACAATTTGCTGCACTTCTGGTGAAGCCCTAAACTGGGACAGGGTTTTAAGAGATCAACATTTTTGGATCCTGTGGATAAGAGTTCACTTTATCTCACCACACTCTCCAGGAAACAAATGTTCCAGTTACAGTCCCAGCATCAACAAATGCTTCCCAGTTGTTTCCACTCATGCCTTGCCTTTGTGTAAATGTTACATTTGCTGAGTTTTTTTTTTTTTAAATAAGAGGAGAAAAGATTCTTTGGAAGAATGCTTTTAAAAATGTATTGCATTAAAAAAGTATTTCTTAAAAACTTTACACTGTATACTTAACACAGGTCATGTTTCATAGTCACCATCCTTCAAGGGAAATTCCTGCCTATTTCCTCATTCGTGGGAGGCATAAATCACAGGAGGAAAGGGATTGAAGTGAACTCACAATCTTCTATCCCAAACTGTTATATTTATATCAAAGCATATTTAAGAGAACAACAGAAACCAAACCATGCTGGTTTGGAGATCAGGCTGTCTAGTCCAGGTTTGGCAAACATCTATTATACTTTGCGCTTCTCTAAAGTAAACAGAAAGCTCTGCCGTAGTGGGAGATTTGCCTCTGAGTGCTAATGAAAACACCCCACATGGTCCAGCACTATGTGCTAGGCAAGTGTTACTCCCACATGTACCTGGAAAAATATAGTGCTCCCACAGATCAATGGCAACAAGATTTGTGCCATTGAAAATGTGGTTTTTCAAAATGCTTTGAATTTAAACCTTTAGTTTCTCTAACCAGTCCCACCGTGTATTTGATTCTCTTTGCTTCTGATTTACAACGCCCTACCAACTCATCCCTTTCTTGCTGTCTCATAGAGTGCAAAAGATTCTTCAGTATTGGAGATAAAATAGACTATAGCTTAAAAAGACACCACATTTGGCCAAGCCTCCACATTACTTTAGATGTCTTTTTACCATAAATGGATTTTCCTAAGCATTACTTTGTTAAAGGTACTTCCTACCAACTTTTATTACTATTTGTGAATTATTTAAGGGCTACACAAGGTAGTCAATAATAGAATGATCTCACAAGGAGGCATGACAGTTAACCAAGACATGTGCAAGATCTTAGCATTTGCTGACATTACGTGGCATGTCCACTGTGTGCCTCTGTTGTAGAGCCCATATATATATGTGATGTGTGTGACAGGTGTCAGGGCTTAGGCCACCCTTCTTATAAGCCATTGGGTCAGCCTGTGGGTTAGAAAAGCACTGGCTCCAGAGCATGTGACCTTTATTCACCTGTTTTGTTTCAAGCTCTTTGAATATCTTGAGTGATCAGAAGCTCTTTGAAACCATCTGGATTCTGTTCTTATTGGATTATATAAGTCTAACTTCTTTTATGTTTAGATCATGATGTTCTAGTTAATCAAATAAAAATGAATTTTATGAAAGATATTAGATTTTGGTATAATTATGGCACGATGCTTTCTTTCTTAAAATAAAAATGAAAGTTTTCAGCAGCTTGTGAAGACTTTCAAACTTCTTCTGTGTGACAGCTGAACAGTACCTGGTACAGACCTTCTGTTGGATGGAGCCTATCTGCCAAACTTGGCCTGCTTTCTAAGTGACTCACTCTTACTTCTTACATGTGTTCATTGCAGTTACACTGTCCTGGAAGTCTGTCTCTCTCTCTTTTTTTTTCTTCAGGGTTTGAATTGAGGATCTTCACAGTAAGGTACAGAATCTTGGCTAAGTCACTAAATTACCCAGGCTGGGCTTGAATTTACAGTCTTCCTGCCTCAGCCTCCCAGAGTGCTGGGATCACTGCTTTGCACCACTACACTGGGCTAGAAGTGTTTTTTCTTTTCTTTCTTTCTTTCTTTTATTTTTGTGTGTGGTATTGGGGATTGAACCTAGGACCTCCTGCATGTTTGGTACCACTAAATTATATCTCCAGCCATGGAAGTTTTTCTTAATCTGTGAGGTTTAGATACTTCCAAAAAATCCAAGTCCATCATTCTGGGCTCATTTCTCTTATCTCCAGAGTTTGGAAAAATACAAGTTAGAGCTTGATTCTGCCATGAGTCTGAACACTACTTAATCTTACTTACAAAGCGTCAGTCTACTGATTTACAAAATGCCTGTCAGGTCTATGGTCAGAATTAAATGACACAAAATTTGAAATTATTTCACAAAGATATACAATAGATCATCAAACATTTGACAACTTATTCAGCATCATTATTCATTGCAAATCAAAATCACAATGAAATACCACCCAACATCTAGAATAGCTAGCATTTCTTTGTAAAGTGGGGAAATGACATGCTTGGAGAGATGAGAAGAAATTAGAATATTTATACATTGCTTGAGATAGTGTAACATGGAAACTGAAATCTTGGTGGTTCATCAATATGTTAAATATAGAATCTAAACCAGAAAATCCATCCCTCAGTGTATACTTGAAGGAATTGAAAATAGGAGCTGAAGAAAAATTTGTGCACAAATATTCAGAGTCCCTCTATTCGTGATTGCCAAAAGATAGAACCAATCCAAATGTCAACCAACGGACAAATGGTAAACAAAATGTGGAATATCAAAAAATCCATAAAATGGAATATTACTCATCCATAAAAGGAGTGAAGTACTGACATGCTACAGCATAGATGAACCTTGAAAATATTTTAATAAAATAAGTCAGATATAAAAAGCCACATACTGGGCCGGGGATTTAGCTCAGCAGTTCGGTGGCCTGCCTTGCAAGTGCAAGGACCCGAGTTCAATCCTTGGAA
>NW_022900926.1:49434249-49440634 GCF_012274545.1 Fukomys damarensis | reverse complement strand
AAAAAAAAAAAAAAAAAAAAAAAAAAAAAAGCCACATATTGTTTCAATTTATATGAAAAGTCCAAAATAAGTTAATCCATAGAAACAGAATTTACATTAGTAAAATACTAAAATTTAAAATAATTTTAAAAGAGAATACATTAGTAATTTCCAGTGACTAATTGGAAGGGAAGAAGGAGGTGTATAATTGTATGGGATTTACTTTTAGGTTGATGAAAATATTCTGCCACTAGATAGTGGTGATAGTACAATACAGTGAATACACTAAATGACATAATGATAAAATTGTCCATTATCTATACTTTACCACAATAAGATATTCTATCACATAGTGTGCATCAAACATTAGTTATTACACTAAGTAGCTTGTGGCATTTTTGTGTGCTCTCAGAACAATATTATCATGCACTGTCTGGGGTTTATAATATCATTATCTAACTGATATATTCTGGTCTCTCCAACTAAATTAATCGCTACACAAGATTTCCCATTGCAAGGCCATCCCTGTATATAGATGGAACCACCCATGTGAATTGTTTTGAGAGATACTGAATGTCTCCCCTATTCCAAGGTCTTTACCTTCATGGGCCCTTTTTGCTCTGACATTCTAGCAGGACGAGGACTCCATTATGCAAGGCACGATGCCTCTACAGAACCCCTTTTGAAATGCAGGATAATAATCTGAAAGTTAATTAAATGTGCCAACAGACCACAAAATTTGCACCTTTGCATGAATTAAGCCATCAATAACAACAACAATCTAAGGAAATGAGACTTTGCAAAGGAGACCCTGGGGGGAGGGAGCTGAAAACAGTTCAGTCTGTAAGTGTGAACTTCAGTGCGTGGGAGTAAACAACTCCCTGGAGAAGGCAGCTGAAAGAAAGATTTCTTGCCTCTCTCCAAGAGGCAAAATTCACCTGTTTGAGAATTTCATCAAACACTTGTGTGTTGCCTAAAATAGATATGGTATGTCTACCCCAACATAGTGTGCACTCAGTATGACAATGAATAGAAAAATGGATAGATGGATGGATATTGTCTCGAATAGGCTTAAGATTGTTCCTAATCCATTCTGCTTTTTTCTATCACGACAATAACTACAATAATAATAACAGTCAACAAACACTGCGTGGGCTATGTTTTATATGACTGTTTTATTCGATCTTCCCGTTACTGCTACTATCCCCAATTTACAAAATGAGTGGGACTGTGATTTGGAAAGGTTAAGCAACTTGCCCAAGCCACAAACCAAGCCAGGACATCAACTGCAACTCCAACTTATTCAGACTCACCATTACAACCACAACATAACTGTTCCAACAACCTCGATTACTCAAGAGATAAACACAAGCCTGGAATACATGAAGCTAAGTAAATGAGTCAGAAGCAACTGTAACAAAATAGCAAACTGAATATCAAGCATATTAAGGCCCTTTTGATCATTTTCCTCTCTGCTCCTCAACTTCCTAACCCAGCCTGGTAGCTATAATTGGTAACTACCAGGCAAGGTCAATAAGCCTTGGTGAGAAGAATATATCAAACACTCACTCCCGTATTTGTTTGCATTTTTCCTTCATGGAAAAAAAACTAGTGTAGATGATACTAGTCTAGAAATAAGAAAAAGTAAAATTTATAATTGGCACAACTCTTCTGGTTTTTGAGCAATTATTAATTACAAGTGTTTATGCTTTAGTTTGTGTGAACAATCTGTAGCCTTATTTCTTTTATATGAAAAATATAAAATATGGGCCAGGGATTTAGCTCAGTGTTTCCACCACCTGCCTCGCAAGCTCAAGGTCCTGAGTTTTATCCCCAGTACCAAAAAATAAATAAATACATAAATGAATTAAT
The DNA here is from genome assembly GCF_012274545.1 of Fukomys damarensis. Lineage (NCBI taxonomy): Eukaryota > Metazoa > Chordata > Mammalia > Rodentia > Bathyergidae > Fukomys > Fukomys damarensis. The sequence continues at coordinate 49,438,783 of NW_022900926.1, read as the reverse complement.
TAAAATTTACATTGTTCATGAGTTATAGTAACATGCCTAAAATATATAACTATATCATATAATTATAATATATTACTCTATATTATATATCATTATGATATACTATTATACTACTATGTAATTCACAAACAGCATATATATTATAAAATGTATTTTTAAAACAATACTTGCATGTATGCTACTCATGAATTTCAGTAACATGTCTGCTGTATCTGCTTTATTTCCTCAATGACTTCTTAGGACATATTTATAAATAATAATTTCATAAAATTTAAAACCACAGGTTAAATATTTCTTACCTTTCACACTAATGACTATATAAAATCTCGTGTATCTTTAACACTCATGACTATACAAATTCTCCTGCATCTGTTCTGATTTACTTATCAAATTTATGTACTTTCAACACAACTGAAAGGAAACTAAAAAGTTATGTTCAAATCATCTTGGTAAGACATATGTACAGCAAAATCATTTGGGTGATTTTTGGAATTTTTTTTTAACTTTCCACCTCAGTGTTTGGAGAGTGTGTATAAATTAATCTGTATATGCTTAATTTGAGAATACACAGGTAAATTGACATTGATAACATGTATTTTCCTACATATGTTTCTCTCCAATGGTTTAAAAATCTTGTATCCTTTATCTTTCATTTTTTCCTTTGTGTGTAGAATTTTATTTTCTCAGCTGAACAGTTACTAGGCTATACCTTTTCACACAATTAACTGTAAAACATTTATTTCTTCCATACTGTGATACCTTCCAGTAACACTGAGCAGAGCTGTATCAGAATTTTTAAACTAGAGTGGTGTGAACAGGAATAGCTGTCCTTCTTTACTTGATCAGAGGAATGGGGTGATTTGGTACATGTTAAAACCTGGTCGTGCACATGTGGTAACGTGTTACTCCAGACACCCAACAATCCTCTGCTACCCACCCCCCACGACACACACAAACCCACATGCTGGCAAATGGCAAAATCAATGCAACCAGATGGGTGAAAGACCTGAGAGAAGCTCAGATCATACAATGCAATCAGAGATTTTACTTGATGGAGATGTTAATTACTTTGTGTTCAGATAAATACTATAATGTATGGAAAAAGAAACTATTATTTGGAAATAACTTTTGTTTAAAGAAGCATGGGCTGTCAGGAGGCTGCTCTGGTTGGTAGCTTTAGGATCTACACTCTCAGCAAGCCCTCCTGAAAAGATAATTAAAGGACTCTTACTTCAGCTGAGTACATAATGCTTATGTTAGGCAGATAGTAATTTTTAAAATTCTCAAAATTTATATTTTGGCTTCTGAGTGTCTATAGAATCCATTAAAAGAATGTTAAATTTGTGTCTGTTAGCTCACATTGTATCATATTTCATATTATCAAACTGTAGCTGTTTCTGACTCTCAAATTCAACTAAAACAAAAACAGTAAGTAGCAGCTAAGGATTCAACCATCAGATATATACTTACTAATTGGCTTCTATGTTTTTCAGACTACTGTGCCCTCAGCAGTATAAAGATATTAAAGGAAACTATTCAAAAGTAAAAAATGCAAGAGAAAGGTAGACATTCACCAAAGATGCCTATTCACAGGTCATTCCTCTCTTTTCCCCAGTAAGATATTAATTGTGCTTTCGGTACGAGAGAGCTCTGCCTCAAGTGATAAATTGTCTAGGTCAATCATGGCATCCATTTTTTTTCTTTTCCAAGACATTTTTTCCTGGGCTCTTTAACTAGGAATGGCACACTTGTCACTGATCCTTCCACTTTGGAACAGTTATGTGACTATGTTGTAACTATTACTACAGCAGCTATCTTGTGATCTTAAGAGGAAAAGCATATGGATGAAAATATAACAGGCTGAGAATGGTGAAAACAAAAGGTAAAAATGTTTAGCTGTTGATGAAACTTGCGTCTGTACAAATATCTCTATGGCTTAACCTTCCATTCATGTGCTCTTCTATGACATGATAACTGAAGACTTTCTAAACCAATATAACTTGTATTTGTAAACTAATTATCAATTACATAACAGAGTTTTAAAATTTGAAATCTTAAATACCAATAGAAGAATGGCAAAGACTGTAATAACTATCAAAATCTCATATGCACTATACATTATGCTTGTTATTATTGCTTTCAGGAAATGAAAGAAAAAAAGATAACCTGATAAGTACCAATATTTTAGACTCAAGAGTGATATAATAATATTGTTATCTAAACAAGGTAAGATGTGGGAAAATGTCACTAATAAATCAATTTAGATACAAAATGATAGAACTGTAGCCTATTGACTGAAAACAGTGGCACATTGCCCTATTTCTAAAATGATCCAATTAGGTGGAAATTTAAATTAATGATAAGCCAAAGAAAAAATTTATCAGAGTATTCTGGCATTCAGGGAAGTCAACAGCATACAGTGAAATAGTGAAGTATAAATTCTAGGCTCAAGCTGCTGTTTGAATGTGAAAGATATAGTTATGGGAGTGAAAAGTAAGCTGAGAGATTAGGTGAACCAAGAATTTCTCAAGGAAGAGTCTTAAAGTCTCAAGGGAAAATTTATTTATGTATCCCAACATAGGAAGCATATAAATAAGACCCAAGGAACCAGTGATGGAGTCAGAAAAGGAATAGAAGAATAGCAATTGTATCCAAAAATCAGTGCCCAAAAACCCTTAAAAAGGAAAAAAGTTAAGGATTTCATAGCTGAGTCAAAAGTGTCAGAATAGTCAAAACTGGTTTGAAAAAAAATATTTTCCTAAAAATAGGATCTCCAGACCTTTAATGATAGGTCCTAGTTTTAAATTCCATAAATTTCCAGACTGTACTAATTAATTTTAAAATCTCAAATTGTATGCAATATTTTCTCATGGAGCTCTTGGGATTTGAAGGCATAATTCAGTGGCATAGCACACATTCATGTTCTTAACTTTCAAGAAACCCTAGTTCAGTTCCCAACACCCCCTCCCAAACTATGTTGTTGAGTATAGTAACTAAAGTATCAACATGTGAATATTTAAATTTAAAATGTATCAAGATGAAATAAAATTAAAAATTCACTTTATCCATTGTAGTGGCTACAGTCCTAATGCCATATGCAGCTAGTTTTTATTATAATGACAGAGCAGATATAAAACATGACCAGCATTAGAGATAGCTGTATTAGACATTTCTGTTCTGTAAGTTCAGGGGAGTATATTTGTATAGAATAATAACATGCTACCTTTTCTTTTTTCTTTTCTTTCTTTTTTTTTTTGTGCTGTGATCGAACTCAGGGCCTTGCACTTGTGAGGCAGGCATGGGACCACTAAGCTAAATCTCCAGCCCAACATGGTATATTTTCAATCTGCAGATAACAGTGTCTCTGTGCAAACACCAGAATACTCTGATATATTTTTTTCTTTGGCTTGTCATTAATTTAAATTTCCACCTTAGTGGATCATTTTAGAAATAGGGCAATGTGCCCCTATTTCCAGATGTTTTGAGCAATTATGAATATCTATAAAATTGCTGTTACCTTTTCATAATGTTTTAATCATATTAAGGGTCTGGATTTCCTAAGCATTCATTGAGTCTCAAGTCTCAGTTTATGACATAACAGGAGAACATAGTGTTCTCTAGGAAATCAAGACTTGGCTTTTATTTTCTTATCTAACTTGAATGTCTAAAGTACATTATTGGGTAGTATACTGCATATAAATATAGTTTATATCTTAAGTACATACCTATGAGCTAGTGTCTAAATTCAGCCATACATGAAGGAGCATGTGGTACAGATTAAAATAACAAAAACATTAAATAAAGAATTGAACCAGCTTTGACCAAATAACCAAATAAAATAAACCCTAAATTTATGGGATTTTTCTTGGTAAGCCTAAATACAATCAATATTTGCTGATTACTAGAGTTCTTGTTGCAATAAAAACAGTAGTATGCATAAGTTGTACTCGAGTTCATTTTTACACAGGTGTCTGTTGTTCTGACAGAGTGCTTTTATATAACACTCGGGTTATGCAAAGTTGCTATATTCAACTTTGATAAGTTTGCTACCTTTTGCTCTTTGCTTTATATTCTTGGTAAGCCTAAATACAATCAATATTTGCTGATTACTAGAGTTCTTGTTGCAATAAAAACAGTAGTATGCATAAGTTGTACTCGAGTTCATTTTTACACAGGTGTCTGTTGTTCTGACAGAGTGCTTTTATATAACACTCGGGTTATGCAAAGTTGCTATATTCAACTTTGATAAGTTTGCTACCTTTTGCTCTTTGCTTTATATATTTCTCTCAATTTTTTTCTTTTTATTGAGGTTATTGGTACAATCGAGGTATACAATACAATTACATTCATCATTGGGATTCTGTACCTTTACATAATAGGTCTTGATTCTCATTTTTCCCCTTGCCCCTGCCCTCCCTTCACCCCCTCCTCCCCTCCCCATTTACAAACACTTTATTTCCATTTTTTCAGTTTCTCATATTTTTTTCCTCTCCCTTATTACCTTTCCCCCACCCTTCCCACTTTCCTTACACCT
>NW_022900926.1:49401199-49421992 GCF_012274545.1 Fukomys damarensis | reverse complement strand
TCCCCATTTACAAACACTTTATTTCCATTTTTTCAGTTTCTCATATTTTTTTCCTCTCCCTTATTACCTTTCCCCCACCCTTCCCACTTTCCTTACACCTTTAGCCCTTTACTTCCTATTTCACGTTATTAATTATCTCATTAGGATCCTGTGTACTATTATAGTTTTTCACACCAAAGAAACTATTTGGTATTTCAGTTAAAGAAATCTCTGTATGAGCATTAAAAATAGGGAATCCTAAAATAAAACTAAAAAGGAAAGTAAAAGAGAAAAGGCAATGATCTAACATTAAAATAATCCTTAATTCTGGAGATGCAAATGGTCCCTGAACATATTTAAATTGCTTCTCACTCTTATAGTCTTATCTTATTCTTTTTTTCATTATTTAGAGAATACTTTATTAGTTTCTGTAATCAAACCCACGTAGATATGACCTTACATATTTAGTACGATCTAGAAATGTTAATTTATTTTTATTTTTTCCATGCTTTATATATTTCTATACTGTACTTCACAACTTTATGACATCTCTCTCCAAAGACATAATATATATACAAGAAGCAAGAAGCCTCATTATAAATGTCTACAGGCTTTATTTTCCCAATCCTATGCTCATTTATTTCTCCTTTACACATAGACATAAATACACTCACATAAGCACACATCATATGCTGGAGGTATAGCTGGGAAGAAAGTCTCCCAACAAATCCATCTAAACTTTAACAACATCTTTTCACATTCCCCTCTTCACAGACTAGAGAAAAATATCAGTATTTCTGTGCTCCTCAGAGCTTGATGAGGATTTCTGACTGGTGACTATGGGAGGACATTTTCTACCCTCTTTCTCTTGTCTTCTTATCTTGTTGCATGCTCTGAAGAAATGCTATCCTTGTTTTTCATTTTAAAAATCACCCAGTATTTCTTGTGAGTAATACAATTCCATTTTATGGCTGAGTAAGCACAGAGGTCTGATTCAGGCTGGGGGTAAATTTCAAAGTGCAAATATAAATCATATAGTTAATCCCTTTTTCCTTCTCTGAGCAATCCTGCCAGGCACCCAATAAAAGGTTTTTAATTTGAATTTAAGAGTTCCTACTTTTCATCACCTTTAAAAAAAATAAAAACATGACACTTTTTTCTTCATTTTTTTCTCTCCCAATTTAGGAAATATTTATGATAAACTTTTCAAAGTTAACCAATTAATAAGCAAGAATATTTCTGGGCAAGCATGAAAGTATATGCCTTGGAAAATGGATTAATATAGGAAAAGCACAGGAATCAACTCATAATTTAAACAATAAACTTTTCTATGTATGTAAGTACATGGCTGAGAGACAGATGAATACAAGTTGGGTACAAAGGTAAATAGGGATGGCACAGTGTTCCCTGTATCCATGAAGATATTTCGTATCATTTATTCCTGAAAAAGAATCATAACCCTCAGCCACAAAAAAGCAAGAATACTAAAATTTAAAAAGCAGCTGTCTGGTCATTTGGCCATTTTACCAATTTGGGGTTCTTCTATGTGGAGAAAAGAATTGAAGATAGGTGGGACTGGAAATATGGAGATTGTAAACTTAGTTGAGAATGGGAGAGATGCAACAGGCTTCTGACTCGAGAGCCATCCATTGCCTTAACCAGGTGGAATAAATTTTGTTCCTCATTAAACCATTGACTCAGTTTAGAACCAACAATAAGTCACTTGATCTCTGCCTAGACTACAAATCTTCTTTTCCCTTAAATAATGGATTTAGAGGCCAACAGAATTTGAGGTTTCATGAATAAAATAAAAAGGATTAAATTTCCTCAGGTCAGCATGAAGCTCAACACAGCAATATTTAAATTTCAGGCTGGAAGGGAAAAAAGCTTCTCAGAGAGAGGGAAGGGATATCCTAGAAAAGGGATGTACACTCAGTGTTTTTTTCTTCTTTCACACATCCCTTTTCTTGCTGAGTTACATACCATACTTATTCTATGCAAGGTACTGTGTGTTTGATTACCCAGAGCAACTGAGAACAGGGAACCTGAGTTCTTTCTCTCCCTGGGTATTTGCTCCTACGGAATTCTCATACAAACCGGGATGACAAAGAAATATAATTGTTGGATAACTTGGTCTTTTATATTCTTGTTCTCAAGAGTAGATGTTGTTCAAAGGTAAAGGTTTATAGAAATAACGATGTCCTTTAACATGAAAGGAGCACAGAGGAGAGGTCACCAGATGTTGTGACCCTGAATATTGGTTGGGATTCCAGTGACAGTGCCAGGGCCATGGGGTTTCTCTTGCTATTGGAGCCCCTTGTACCCCATATAGCAGGCCTGATAGATGGCAGGGTTGTTGCTCCTCTGCAGAGCAGCCCTGAGGCATCACTGAGGCAATGCAATGACTAAAAGGAGTTACTGCAGTAATATCTCAGTTTCCTCTCTCTCCAGGAATACGTAGTCTACACTGGCCCTCAAGATGACCCGGTAGTTTCAGATCCACACATGTGGTGATAACGGGCTCCCCAGCACACCCTATACTGGCTGCCTTCCTGTCTTATGTTATGTCCTTACTTTCTTCTGGTCATGGCCTACTTATCCTAAGCAAACTATTTGCACATGGACACTCAAGGTCTTTCTGATTTTGTTGTAGGTGAAACAAGATAGGCATTTATTAGAAATTTTGTTTATTATGTATTACTTTTTATTGTAAAGTCTTTTAAATACAGTTTATGCCAGCATGTCATAGATACAAATCTCATAAATCCTTTCAAAATCTTCTGAGTTAAGATACTAAATAAACGTTGTTTACTTTAATATTCTGCAACAGTAGAACACTTTCAATATTTTCTTTTATTACTTAACAACAGGTTAAGTTTCAAAATGGACAAACAGAAAACTACATATTAAGATTTTTAAATTAGTCTTAAAATTATATAATCTGAGACAACTTGAGAAAATAATAATGAATACTTAAGTGTGTCAGTATTTTATAATGACTTCCAATTAGTTTACATTATGGTTTCTCTTCTTAAAACTGAAGCAATTATAATAGTTGCATTTACTTTTACTGAACCTTCAGATTTATTGATATTTTATTAATACAAATAATTCCTATACTTTTGTTTATATAATACGAAAATGACCAAAGATTAAAGTGTACTTTGGTATATTAGCATATAATAAGAATAAAAGTTTCCTCATTAAGATGAGATACTTTTTCCCCCTCACTGCTGGGAATCAAATTCATTGCTCTACATATATCAGGAAAACCCTGTACCACTGAGCCTATAACTTTTGTAACCCATAACACTTTTAAATTGTGTAATCTTCAGGAAATCACACAACCTTTCTGTGCCTTAGTTTCCTCACATGTGAACTTGGTAATTGACTTAATATTGTTCCTAATTCATAGGGTTCCTTGTGGATCAATGAAATAGCAACCAAATAGCAGGTAGAGATGCCTGGAACATAGTAAGAACTGAATAGAAGGTAGGTGTTACTTTCATGGCTATTACTCTCCACTTTGCATTATAGTATATCAATCTCCAGTTCTTTTCAGAAACATTTTTCCTGTTCAGGGTTAAGTTATCACCAGATAAAAATGAACAACCATGGATCAGCGTGCTTAACTATGTTTCTGTGAGACACAAGAGCTTCTCAATCCTTTCATTTTTTTTCACTCACCATTCATCATAGATAAACCAAGAAATGAAACACAATCAGCTTATTGAAATATAACAAGAAATCTCCTTGAAATTGTACACTTTCCTGCCTCACAGGTTACTATGATGAGGACAGAGAAGAGTTAATTTAATTATTCTCCACCCTCCATCTTCTTGTCTTGTAACTTGGCAGAGACATGGCAACTGGGTAATCACTGTCAGGTCCCCTCCTGCTCATGTCCTCTTCTCACCCACGCTCACTACTTTGCCCTTGTTTCACACTGTACATATTACTCATTATATAATGTGTTGCCTTTCAAACTTGTATCCTGTTGTGAGTCATAAATTGACTTAGAGTGTATTTTAATTTTATAGTTCTTTGGACAGCAGATGATAATGTTTGACAGATTTCCCATCCTAATAAAGGACCAAATAATCGGAGTGTTGTGGGTAATTGCCATTACCGTCCCAAATCCTAGCAGTTTTCGTTATATTTACCCATGTATCAAAATTTCCTGAAAGATTAATAGTTACTAAGCTTGTAAAGCCAAATTAGGCAAACAGTGTTGAACATGATTTACTAGAAATGATTATAGAATTTTTCTCAACATTCTCATAAATATCCTTTAATTATTTAAACTACATATGTTTATTATTCACTATGTGTCCAGCACTATCTAGGAATTTAAAGATCAAGGAGCTGGAAGAGAAGGAGGAGACACGTAATTCAGGATCAGTAAGTAATCAGGTGGTACAAATGATACATTAGAGATGAGGCGAATTTAGGAAGCATAAGCATGAGGTAGGGTTGTGAACATTTCATTTTAAGGTTGTAATGAATGTGTCGCTGAAGAGACCTGCCCTTAGATGGATGGGAAAATGAGACTGGAGCATGCTAAAAGATGGGAGCTTGAGATTTACTCACCCCCATTGCTAGAGGCCCCAGAGCTGAGAATGCTCTCCGGAGCTCACAAGGCGATGAGTATAGGAAGCAAAGAGGCCTGCGGAGATCACAGCCGTGTGATAGCCTGAAATGTGATAAGAAGACTGAGTCAGATGAGAACTGGGGAAAACTTGCTGAATGTTATCACATTCAAGAGAGCAGCTTAACATTGTGATAGAGCTAAAAGTCAGACTTTAGGGAGTTGAAAGAGTGAGAAAATACAAAGCAAGAGGTGGACAGAACTGAACCTGAAAAGAAGGGACACGAAGAAAAAAAATCAGAAGCAAAGGTGAAGCTAAAGAAGTTTATGCTTCAAGTTCCCTCACTTACACAGACACTTTGCAAGGTCCTAGGAGGGGACTTAGCAATGTAGTCGTGGTCATGTGTCTTGTAAACTTTGTAATAATAAAATATTTTAATTGTAATTGCTTATAAAATCATTGCCCCCCCACCCTGCTTATGAAATGCAAGTAAGGGGAAGTTGGAGATACATTTAGTTTGGATTTACAAGGAATTTGGGGGTACAAAGTCACATCTAGGTGAGATTGCTGGGTAACTACATGGAAAAATAGCTTCTATAAATACTGCTATCCACTCTATCCAGTATCATGACAGGAGGATACCAACCAAAAATTAGTCGAGTGTTGGCAACGTACAGAGTTCTTAAACTTGTTACTTAGAGAAGGCTTGAAAATCCCCCAAATCTTGCAACTTGTATATGAAATCAACTCGATTTTAAATTTCCTAAAATTTTCAATATTAAAGATTAACATGCCACTTCCAATAATCAAGTTGTCTTGAAAAAACTCTTCCCCCAGACCAGATATAATAAAAATGTTTAATCAACCATGCTAGGAGGGAATTTATACTACTTTTCTTCATATAGAATGCTGTTACATTATTGTCAGATGACAAAGTGATCAAATATATTTCATCTGGATTTTTCAAGTAGCCTATTGAACAACCTTAATTTGCTAAAATTTTATCTTCTAAATATATACTTACTATCTGTCTTACTTTATTTTCTGTTGCTGTAACTGAATGCTATAGACGTGGTAATTCATTAAAAAGTGGAGGTTTATTCATATCAGTCTAGAGGTTGACAAATCCAAGAGCATCGTACCACCGTGGTGAGGGCCTTACTGCTTTACTATAACATGTCTCACCCTATGGTGAGACAGAGCACACGTGCCAGAGAGAGCTTGATTTTATAACAAAGCCAATCCCTTGATAATGTACTTATCCACCAATCCATAAATGGATTAATCAATTCACAAGGCAGATCCTTCATGGCCCAATCACTTCCCAGAGGTCCTGCCTCTCAATCTGATGTTTGGGGGGCCAAGTTTCTACATATAAAAATTTGTGGACATGTTCAAACCACAGCACTTCATTAAGTTTTCCATCATCCAAAACCAGACTACATTCTTGATGTTTCCAGGCTGTATTACTTTGTTTTTCTGGAAGGTGAAAGTATAATTTGAAGGGAAATGGCACCTGTTCAACACCTATCCACTAAGTATGACAAACTTTATATCCTGATTTCACCCTCCTAACAGCCAGCTAATGAAACAACATTGTACTTGCATAAATGATCAAACTGAGGATCTGTTCCTAAGGTTACTCAGCTGGAAAGTGGTATATCTGGGTTTGAAGGCAGATCTGTCAAGTTTCAGAGCTTGGGCCCTTTCCATCCACTACATAGGCAGCTGGAAACGTGTTGATGACCATGACAGAACAAGGTGGAGGACCTGGATTTTGTTAAGTCCCTAAATTGCCCAGGCTGAACTTGAACTTGCAATCTTCCTGCCTTAGCATCCTGAAGTGCTGGAAGGTGATGGGCCAGGGATTTAGCTCAGTTTTTGCCACGGCCTGCCTTGTAAGCACAAGGTACTGAGTTTGATCCCCGGTACAAAAAAAGAAGAGTTTTACAATATGCTGATAAAATATAATATTTTTGGGTTATGGTTATTTTCAGAAATATATTTTTTTCTTTCACTAATTTTATTAATTGATCATTTTCATGGAAACATCCAGGTTTCTCATTATGTCACATAGACACCAAAAAAAAAATCACAGTGTATACCTATGCCTATAATATTGAAATATTCAATATTTCTGGCCACACACCATATTGGAATTCATTTCTACTGTATGTAAAATACAGCATCACACTTACAAAACTGAGTATATAAATTTTAAAAACCTCTAAGAAGTGGGCAATAAAGTGTGTTCATAAAGTCATAAAGCCTGCGGAAAACTAGCTGAATGTTTTTCATTATAACAAATGTTTTGTCCGTAGAGGATGAAGTGCTCCAATTTGGCTTTCCTGGCTTGTTTCCACTTTTCTCTGCAGGCATCTGTCGATTCTCTTTGGCAAGATGTTGGTTGGATGTTTCCCGTGTCCTTATGTCACAGGAAGGAACCAGCTCAAGCAAATGGACACTGTTCGAGAACGAGAATTTCTGTTGTGTATAAATATACCCTCTCCAAAGTCTTTCATCACATTACGTGCTTCCATCTCTTTAAAGGTACTTTTAGCTTTTATGCATTGGATAATAAGATGCTTTATGAAAGTGGATGTGATGATCCTGTGTGTGTGTTTGTTGTTGTTTCTGGTGTGTGTGTGTGTGTGTGTGTGTGTGTGTGTATCAAACTTGGGACCTTGCACTTGCAAGGCAGGAGGCAGAACAGGGAGCTAAATTCCTGGCCCCCTTTTTGTGTCTATAGAAACGGCAAGTTAAAAGTATATGAATATATTTAATTGTTTTAGTCAAGGTGCATGTCAATCAGGATGCTATAGAATGATATTTCTGATCATGTTTTTATTTATAGTGACAGAACACACCTAGAAGAAAGGAAATAAAGTACCATAGACAAGAACTTTTCAGGAGATTAATTGTTATTAGGTTGAGGCCAATTCTTTTCTTCACATGGATTACATGTAAATTCTGAGTAACTGAATTCTCTTGCAGTATCTTATGTTTCCTGTGTTAAACTATATAACATTTATTTTTAGGATGAATTTGCCAAGTTAGTCTGTTTTTGAAAGTTTATCAAAATGGCTCATTTCCATCAATATTTTTACAAGACAGAGATAATGGCTGAAGTACTATGAAAAATTGATATATTTTTTTTTGTAGCTAGTTAAATGCACAAGCTTGATCTGGATGTCTATATGAAAAATTCTTCAATTGTTCTTGGCTTGTGCCTTAATACAGAAGTGTAATGTAGATGAATAGGCAATACACTGTGCTATGATTTGGATGTTCCCCCCAGAATGCACGTTGAAATTTAATTGCCACCAAACACTATTAAGAGACCAGATCTTTAAGATGTTATTACATCATGAAGGCAAATGAAGCCTCTGCTCTCATGGATTAATGTCCTTAGCAAAACAGCTGGGGCTATTCTCAAGAGAGTGGTTGTGCTAAGAGTTTGGCCTGCTCTTGTTTCCTCTGTCTACATGCATTGCCCTCTATCATGCTATGACATGGCAAGAAGGCCCTCACCATAGATGACCCCTTAATCTTGACCTTCACAGTCTCAGAATCATGAGCCAAATAAGCTTATATTGTTTACTGTTTACACTGCCTGTAGTATCCTGTTAAAACAGCAGAAGGTGAACTAATATATATATTTTGATTTCAAGATGTTTTATCAGCATTAGGGACAAATACCTTATCAATCTTAGGTGATCAGTATTTGAATAATTTAGTGAATTTAAAAATTTTGTTTTCTGTGTGCATGAAAAACCAATAAATATATATTATAGCAACATACTTGGCTTGATGTGTTTGATTTGTGCATGGAGTTTGTTCATGGTGTCAAACTCTATATTGATAGAGTCAGCCATATAGTTTGGTATCAAATAGTTAACCATAGAGATCATTTTGTGAAGTTAGGGACATTTATAAAACTAAAAAAGAACAATTTTAAGGCTGAAAGTAATCATTAGATTGTAACTCTAGCATTTACCTTCTGTCCAGTGCCTACCAGATAATACTAAGTATTATTTAAACAAATGACTGAATGGTGAGTTAGTATTAAACTACCTCTATAATACAATCATGGTGAGGTAAAACAAAAACAAATATGTGTATGAGATGGGAATTCATTTGAAACATAAATTATGTATCATATGTTATTTAATTTTTCATCCTTCAGTTAAGTTTTAAAAAATTATATCCTAGAGAGAAAAATTAAGTCTGAAGAAAGAGACACGCAAATGTTAGCACTACTCAGAAGACTGAGAAACCTACTAGAATGGGCAACTTAGGGTTAGATGAATATTCTTTTCTGACAAGATAATGTAGCACATAAGTTAACTGTGAACAAGGAGAAAGACTTAATCATTTCTGAAGTAAGCTTTCATGTCATTGATACTTGCCTCAGTTTTGCTTAGCAGAAATTGAAAATTGTTACTCAGAACCCACATACATTTAGCATAACTTAATAAAAACTTTAGGCATTAAAAAGTCTGTGTGTGTGTGTGTGTGTGTGTGTATAATTAATGAGAAAAAAATCTGTGAACAATGATTTCCCATGCTCAAGTAAGGGATAATAAAGGAGTATGACAGACTGTCTGTATTTATATTTGCTTATCAAAAATAAGGAGCTTATTGTGCAAGTAGGCACTATTTTTGGCTATGAGCACCATAAATTTTCCATCACACTAAGTTCTAGTGACCCAAGTTAATGTAAACATCATAAACAAATAAGAGTGTTCAAAGAATATGCTTCTGTTGTCCTTGTTTGTCTGAATTATGTTAACAACCTTCTAATGTTAGCAAGGTTAAAATGACCTTTCCTTGAGGTGCAGTTAGAACATTAAGTACACTGTATTTTTTATGGATGAGAAAGGGGAGGCCCAAACATGTCTTTGGCTTGCTTCCTGGCTGGCTAATGGAACAATAAAACCTACAGTACAAACTGCATTTCAAATCTCTTGATTATCAGTTCTTTCTGCTTTGCAACATTGCACAGCTTCATATCTACATTGCAGAACCGATGAGCTAAATCCCCAGCCCTGGATTTTCTTTCTTAAACACATAGATACACACACATGTGCATGCACACATACACACACACACTATAGTGAAGGAAATTGGACTAGAAATTTTCCCTTCTAGTTGTCCTGAGCATTATTGGCAGTAATGGCTATTTCCCACAATGTTGTGGTATTGCTTCAGCCTGTAAGAGTTCTATTTGGGTTTCTGGATTCATGTAAAGATACAGTTGTGTGTAATGGTTTGCAGTAGTTATAATGTAGTAGCTCAGGGGTAAAAATGATAACATCAAATACAGTTTCAAATACATGAGCCATGGTGTGTAAATATTTGATGATAATGATGCTTAACATCTATTTGAAACCTTTTCAAAGGAAGTACATACAATGTTATGCTGCATGATCTACTTCTCTCCTTCAAACACAGGTACAGGGTAGAAATTTCTTTTTACATCAGTAGGTAAAGTGCTTACTGGAGGCAATGAAAGGAGCTGGGTATCTCCACATCTTTTCTAAATCTAATCTTCTTCTATTAAAGAAAAAATTCCCCCAGCTTATTTTAATCATGAACATTATGCCACTTTTTTAAAAAAGCAACTTGTGGTTTCCTGTCCTGTTGTCCCCCCAAAATGGTAAGAAAGTGGAGAACAAGACTATTTGTAATTCAAGTAGGCCCCACTAGAGTGCACCATATGAACCACAAAGCCAATTTAATAAGTACTGAAAGCATCAGGGTGTTATCTCTATTCATAACCCTAATCATCAAGGAACAGTTTTTGAGCATTAAGCAAATAATGTGAATTAAAAATGTTAGCCAGGAATCTTATTAAAAATAAGATGTCAGAATTTGTATTTACTGAATTTATAACTATTGTGCATCATATCACTTGCTCTAGGGAACATTAATGTTAAATTTTTCAGAAGGAAAAATAATTTTAACCTGACTGTGACATCATAAACAAGCATAGGGTATTTGGTTGAATGAGGCATACTACAGACTTTTACACTAAAGATTTGAGGGATATCAAATTTATATTCCAATACAATAGTGAGGAAAGTATGTATTTCAGGACAAAGAGATAACAAAATCAAATAACCAGAAAACCTCAGCATTGAAACAGAATTCATAGAAGGCTATAGTCAGCTGAACAAATACAGCATAAAGCTCGGTTTCTGGTTATATAGAGTCTTAAATGAGAAGATAAATGCTCTCCGAGCCGTTGTTGGAAAAGGCAAGCTTAGCAGAACTGTCGCTACAGGGATTGTGAGGCTCGGAGGGGTTTGGGAGGAGCAGAGGGATTGACAGCCCCGGATCAAGATGTTATGCTGTAGGCTCCTGGAAACCTGGTGTGGTTCAAAATGCTAACCACCGCCTCCATCACCACCACCACGACAACGAAGAGTTGTTATCTAGACACATGTCAGAGCAAGAAAATGAAAAGAGATAGTTGAGCTTTTAGAAGACAAAAAAGAGTGGCTCCTATAAACCTTAACTAAAGAGACCTTTTACACTGCACATCCCTCTGCCAAGTCACTACATGTCTGCTCGGGAGGCAAACCAATCTCCTGAAAACAACTCTACAGCAGGAGGGAAGGTTGGTCATGGCTTAAGAGAGATTATAGAGGAATCAGGAGAAATGGCTCTTGCATAACAAAAGTCTGAGCTGTTTTAGAGAGAACTGCTAATGATTTCATTTTAAAAATGCTGATTATATGGATTCAGCAACCTAATAAACCATAGGCATAAAAAATAACAAAGTTTTACCAAAAGAATCAACATCAAAAGTACAGACTATTGAAAAGATAATCATGTGAATGTAGCACCCACGTGCTTCCCCGTCAGTTTTTGTTTGTTTGCTTTGCGGCACCAGGGATTGAACTCAGGACCTTGCACTTGTGAGGCAGGAGTGGCACCACTGAGCTAAATCCCTGGCCCCCTCATCAGCTTTAAATTAATTATTATTTTAAAAATTATCTTTGAATGGCTGGGTCAAGAGAATTCACATGCCCTGAAGTAATGAAACATCACTAAATATTTGTGCTTATTTTAAAATAAGGTACAGCATTTTTCAAGGGACCTAGAATCAGCCACATACACTGAGATGAGTAGTCCATCTTAAATCCTATAAGGCAGTAAAGTGATGTACCATAACTGTTATATGATGAAGAATCTGCATCTATTGAAACCAGGATTTTATAATGCAAGAAAACATTTATTATCTGGTAGTCAACTGATATCTTCCTAAATGATAATTGAGACAGGATTCTAAATACTCCACCAAAATTTATAGAGTCATTGATAGAATTACCTGGCCTTGTGGTCTACTGCAAAAAGCAATATTCCATGCTGCAAGATGGGAAGTCCTGGAGTCAGGATAGATGTCTCTAGGTAAGGGTAAAAAGTAGATCAAAGAGGTTTTTGACATGGGAACACCTGCAAAGAAATCTCATAGTGACACATTTACAGAATGGGATGGACCACATTTAGTGGGCTTCACTGCCCTAGGAACCCCATGAAATTCAGAATCACAGATTTAATGTGGGGAATTGTGGTGGATTACATTTCTTAGACTGGTATTTTCACAGAGTGATTGCCTTCTAGACATTTACTGTATGTTTTACCCAGAGAATTGTAATTACAGTCGCGATACATAATAATTTAAGTTGACTAGAAGTACATGTCACAAGAGCTCTGAGCCAAGTTGGGAATTGGAGTAGTTTGCTTTTTAAAAAATCAGTAAAAATTTTTTAAAATATTGTCTTTTCTTTCTAGTCAATATTTCTCTAGTATTAGTCATTTTTCTTTTGATTTCATTTTTTGCCCTAACTACTTCTTTTTTATTTTAAATTGAATTTATTGGTACATTCTAGGTAGACAGTACAGTTACATTCATTACTGAGATCTTGTACCTTTACATGCCAGGTTGCCCTAACTACTTCTTAGTTAAAATTCTTTTTTTTTTCAGCTTTAATTGAGTTTATTGGTACATTTTAGGGATACAGTACAGTTACATTCATTGTTGGGATCTTGTACCTCTACATGACAAGTCTTGATTCTCATTTTTCCCCTTACCTCTGCCCTCCCTTCACCCCTCCTCCCCTCCCCATCTACAAACACTTTATTTTCATCTTTTCATTCTCTCACATCTTTTTCTTTTCCCTTTTTACTCTTCCCCTACCCATCCCACCTTCCCTACACCTTTAGCTCCTTTCTTCCTTAGTTAAAATTCTTTATAAGCTATTAGACTTGGTATGAAGCTGTTTTGGCTTGTATCTAGATGTCCCCCCAAAGACTCATGCAGTCATAGGTTGGGCTTTTCAGAGGTGTCTGGATCTAGAGTATGTGATGCTGGAATTAATGGTGTGCTGCTGGAATTTATTCACTGTGCAATGCTAGGATTAAAAGGGCCCCATCTTGGGTATGAGAGTGCTAGCCACTCTAAAAGTAGGAGAATGGATAGAGTAAAAGAGACAGAAAGACAGCTGATGTTGTCATTGCTGCCTCTTAACTACTTTACTACTTTGCTGCTTCCTAACTGCCATGAACTGTTTCTCCTGTGTGATGTCCCTGCCATGCCACCCTGCCTTAGAGCCAGCCAACTATGAACTGAAACCTTTACAAACTGTGAGCTACAATAAACCTTTTCTCCTTTAACTTTTGGAGTTGAGTATTTTGTCTCAGCAACAAGAAAAAGTAACTAAGACAAAACTGTTGAAAACAGACATTTATCACAGTGGCGTTGTAGTACAATTTCAAGTGAGGGATTGTGAGCACCCACCTGCCTTGCCCTTGTTATCCAGAATTGCTTTTGCTATTCTAGGTCTCTTCTAGTTCCAGATGAATTTTAGGATTTTTTTTTCTAATTCCACAAGATACACTGTTTGAATTTTGATTGAGATTGCATTAAATCTGTATAACAATTTTGGAAGTATGGTCATATTCACTATATTGGTTATTTCTATCCAAGAACAAAGGATATCTTTCCATCTTCTGATATCCTCTCTGATATCCTTTTTCAGAGTACTGTAGTTTTCAATGTAGAGGCCTTTTAATTCCTTAAATTGATTGATTCCTAAGTATTTCATTTTTGGAGGTGCTATTATGAAAAGGGTTGTTTCTCTAATTTCTCTCTCAGTGAGTTTATTTGTGTAAAGGAACGCTATAGATTTTTTATGTTGACTTTGTATCCAGATACTCCATCAGATTTGGTTATCAAATCTAGAGGTCTTTTGTTGAGTTTTGGGGGTCTTCTATGTAGAGTATAGTGTCATCTGCAAATAACAATAATTCAACTTCTTCCTTTCCTATCCTTATTCCTTTTATTTCTTTCTCTTGTCTAATTGATCTAGCTCATGTTTCCAGAAGTAAATTAAACAAGAGTGGTGACAGTGGCATCCTTGTCATGTTCTTGATTTTAGAGTAAAAGCATTCTGTTCATTTAGTATGATGTTGACTGTTGGTTTGTCATAGATGGCTTTTATCTGATTGAGATAAAGACCATCTATACCAATTTTCTGTAGGGTTTTTATGATAAATTGATGTTAGACCTTGTCAAATGCTTTTTCTGAATCTATTGAGATGATCATATGGTTTTTGTCCTTGGCTCTGTTAGCATAGTGTATTACATTTATTGATTTTCATATGTTGAACCATCCATGCATCCCGGGGATGAATCCAACTTGATCATGGTATATAAACTTCTTGATGATTTGTTGCATTTACTGTTTGACAGTATCTTACTGACAATTTTTGCATCTATGTTCATTAGGTATATAGGCCTATAGTTCTCTTTTTGTTGGATCCTCTGGTTTTGGAATCAAGGTGATGCTTGCTTCCAGGAATGAATTTAGGAGTGCTGCTCCCCTTTCAATTTCATTAAAGAGTTTAAGAAATAGTGGCATTAGGTCTTCTCTAAATTTCTTGTAGGATTCAGCAGTAAATCCATCAGGGGCTTCTTCATCTTCATCTTCGTCTTCGTCTCCATCATCTTCATTTTTTTTCCCAGGATCAAACTCAGAACCTTGCACTTACAAGGCAGGTGGGGCATCACTGAGCTAAGTCCCCAAACCCTGGCCCTTTTCCTTCCTTCCTTCCTACCTTTCTTTCTTTCTTTCCTTTTTTTGGTAGGTTTTTTAATTACTTTTTCAATGTCATTGACTGATATGGCTTATTTAGAATTTTTATGTCTTCTTGATTCAGCTGTAGCAATTCATATGTATCTAGGAATCTGTCCATTTTTTTATCTGTTTTCCATCTTATTAGAATATAGTTTCTCAAAGTAGGTATTGAACTTCTGGATTTCTGCAGTCTGTTGTGATTTTCCCCTTTTCATTCTTAGTTTTACAGATTTGAATCTTTTCTCTTTTTGGGAAAAGTTAGCTAAGTGTTTGTCAATTTTGTATTGCTTTGTTTGGTTTGGTTTGGTATAGGGATTGAATTCAGGACCTTGTACTTGCAAGGCAGGTGGCAAAACCACTGAGCTAAATCCCTGGCCCTTTGTCAATTTTATTTAATCTTTCAAAGAACCAACTTTTCTATTCACTGATTTTTTGTTTTGTTTTTTTCAGTCTCCATTGCATTAATTTCTGCTTTGATTTTTATAATTTTCTCCCTCATATGAGCTTTAGGCTTGACTTGTTCTTCTTTTTCTAGAAGATGCTTGGTACTGGCAAAAGAACAGACCTGAGAATCAATGGAACATACTAGAAGACGCAGAAACAACTTCAGACATATTCAGCCACCTTATCTTTGACAAAGAAGCCAAACACCTGCACTGGAAGAAAGACATCGTCTTTAATAAATGGTGCTGGAAAAACTGACTTTCCATGTGCCAAAAACTGAAACTAGACCCATATCTTTCACCATGCACTAACCTAAAATTAAAATAGATAAAATATCTAAATATTAAAATGGAAACACTTAATCTTCTGGAAGAGAGAATAGAACACTTAAGGACATAGTAGTAAGCAAAGACTTGGTGAACAAACCCAGATCACATGGGAAATACTACAAAGCATCAACAACTGGGAACTTATTAAAAAGCTTTTGCACAGCAAGAGAAACCAACAACAGAGTGAAGAGACAACCCACAGCATGGGAAAAAAAATTTTTACCAGCTATTCATAAAGGACTATTGTCTAGAACATATAAAGAATTCAAAAAATCAGATCCCCCCCCATATTCTAAGATCCAATCCAAGAATGGGCATCTGAAATAAAAAGACACTTCTCAGATAAAGAAGTATAAACAGCAAATAAATATATGAAAAAATGTTCAACATCACTGGTCATTCATAAAATACAAATGAAAACAATGCTGAGATTTCATCTCACTCCAGAAAGAATAGCTGCGATCAAGAAATCAACCAATGACAAAGCTGGTGGGCTGTGGGGAGAAAGGAACCTTTTTCTATTGTTGGTGGGAGTGCAGACTGGTGCAACCACTGTGGAAATCAGTATGGAGATTTCTCAAAAAAATTAAACCTAGAGGATCCATTTGACCCTTCTTGGTATCTCCCCAAAAGAATTTTAAGCATTATTCCACAGCAATTTATGCAACCCATGTTTACAGTGGCACAGTTTGTAAAAGCTAAATCTTGGATACAGCCAACCCAAATGCCCATCAACCAACAAGTGGATAAAGTTGTGTTTTTTATACAATAGACTACTACTCTGCCATAAAGAAGGATGAATAACTAAAAGTGTAAATCAGGTTCAATTGTATAATTGATAATGTGAAATAGGAATAAAAGTTCTAAAGGAGTAGGGGAAGTGGGAAGGGTAGGGGAAAGGAAAGAAGGGAAAAAAAAATATGTAATTGATAATGTGAAATAGGAATAAAAGTTCTAAAGGAGTAGGGGAAGTGGGAAGGGTAGGGGAAAGGAAAGAAGGGAAAAGAAAAAATATGAGAAAAGGAAAAAATGGAAACAAAGTCTTTGTAAATAGGGAAGAGTAGAGAGGATGAAGGGAAGGCAGGGGAATGCGGAAAAAATTAAAACCAAGATACATCATGTAAAGGTACCAATGATGAATGTAATTGTATAGTATACCTAAAAGGTACCAAGAAACTTAATGGAAAAAAAAAGATGAGCATCAGATATTTATAGCTACATGGATGGACCTTAAGATCATCCTCTTAAGTGAAATAAATCAGACACATATGTTTGAATCCCATGTTGTTTCTGTGGTGTGAGAAACCAAAAGTAGAAATAAGGACTAAAATTGGGTAGAGTGGGTCAATAGTGTCCAAAAGTTGTGGGTTTCTTCCTATTCTGGGTAAGGAGAAGTCATCCCTATGTCCAGGATTGAATGAATGTTTGAGACTTCGCCTAACTGGAAAGACATCTCTGGAATGGTATTTTCTAAGTCACAGGCAAGAATCCACTTGGATGACTAGATGGGGCTGTGTTTAAGAGTGGTGCCTTTGAAATACTGGTGGTCCCAGATTCTGGTTATCCATTCAAAGGTCTGTGTTTTAGTTTTTTTGTTTTTGTTTTTTTAATATCTACTTAATCCAGCAGTCTGAACCCTTTTCCCCAACTGAATTCTGACTTTCATGATCTGAGAAAGTATCCCACAGGACTGGTCCCTCCATAACCTCCATATATCTTTCTTCTAATTTATGTAAATTTCTATGGTGGCTATCTTGTGTAAAATACAGTAAAAATTTATTATATATAGTTTCTATTAAATGTTAAAGAAAACATTTTTTAAAAGATAGAGGCATACGAAGTAGGGAGAAGTTCTAATAATTTCCAAAATTATATATTCCGTGGTTTCAAAAAAATTTCAGTATATATGCTAATTTGTTTCATTTATACTACTAGGTCCTCTTAGTTCATTGAAAAGAAAGTGTTGTGCTATTATCTAGGTTTTTTTTTTTGTCTATGATTGGTACTCAAACATTTTGGCCATTCTTTGAAGATTATGCTACATAGTGTATTAACTAATATTATTCTTTAATTAATTTGTTATGAAATTTTGCTTTATTTTTTCATAGAAGTAAGACTATTCTTAAAAATGTTTTCTTCATTAATATCTACTTGTATTACATTGAAATAAAGTCTTATAAAAACATACATTTAAAAAAACTACCTGAGATGATTCAAAGTGCCTACAAATACAAAATTTAGAGCTGTCAGATCATTCTACAAAAGGAAAATGGAAAAAAGAACTACTTAAAAGTGATTCTATTAAAGGTATTTAAAACACACTGCTACATGAAAAAAGGCAAGCTGTCAACTATACATACAATTGGCACATACATTATACCCATATACTGTGTAAAGAACAGAAACACACACCAAAATTATTTTATATTAACAATAGTTATAAAGAAGTGGTATATTCATGAATGATTCATTTGTTCTTTCTACTTCTTTGTATTTTTCTAATTTTCTACAATAACTTTGCATTAATTTCAATATGAAAATAATTTTTAAAGAGTATTTTAAAATAATTTTTTATTTTCATGTAAATGCCCCCGGCATAGTTTGGGATGTCAGAACTGATGACTCAAGGGATCTGGCTGTTGTATTTTGGGAAATTTTTTAAGTGAGTCATGGTAGTTTACTCACACTGAAGCAGAGCAGAAGGAGAAGAGCAGGCATTTTGCTGGGGGCACACAGCACCTCAGGGCCTCTCCTTATCCTGCTCAGATCCTTAAGGTACACCAAACCTGTTTAAAGGGGCTGTTGGTCCACATCTGCCATCAGCATGACTTATTTTGTGTATTTTCTGCTATATATCCAGACTTTTCTTCACGTCTGGCTAATTTGGGCCCCATTTTGCTTATGTGGTTTGTTTATTCACCTCTCTAGACTTCATACCTCCATCTTAGTCTGTCAGGTCACAACTTGTATCCCTTTGGCTGATTTGGTCATGTTGTGACTCGACATTATACCTGATATCCTTATCTTCTGAACATTTCTTGAGGGGTCATTCACGTAGGAAAGGACTATGGATTGTAGCTTCTGGCCTAGCTGACCTATTTGAAAAGTTATGTTCAGGACTCAAACAATGTCAGCCCTGGGTGGAGAAGCATCAGCCTTGAAGAACTCTCCCAGAAAGCCAATGGAAAGTGCAGTTGTATCTGCAATATCAGAAAGCTACCCAGAGTGGGCAGTGGTCCCTGGACATGTTTCTCCACAGATCAAAGCTCTAGCTTCTAGCCGTGCTTATAGTCTTCAGTCTTGAAGCAAGAGCCAGACAAGGGAAAGCAGAGCCTTGTGCTCAATTTATAGAACTATTAAGCGGGGGAGTTTAATGGGGCAGGATTTCAGAATGGCAACCAAGACAAGCAGGAGTTAAGAAGTAGAGCCACAGGAGGGCTCAGTCAGGAGCCCCACTTTCAGAATGCAAATGGGGCAAAAAGCAAGTTATAACTCTAAGACCAGGACAAAAGCTTAAGGATTTAGTACTAAATCCCACCCAAAGAGCAGAGTGTATTAATTCAGGATCTAGCGTATATGAAAGAACTAGACCAGAAAGAGGCTTGGAGAATAAGAACGGAACCCATATACACCAGGGGGTTTATTGCTATCATCCTTCCTGTCTGTGTGTGAATATATAACTATTTGAGATTATTCTCAAAGAGAATATTTTTGAATACTTAGCAATTCATGAATTTACTAAAAAGAAGTATTCTGTATCGATGTTGAATGGGCTTCAATGAGGCTATCTTGTCATATTTTCCTGGAAAACTGGCTTGTCATCTTGCTACACGTGGTGTACTGGGCTGTGCTGTACCAGCAGTAGCATCAGTATATGGTTTATGGTTTCAGAGACATTCAGAGGCCCAAAAGGCAGTGAAAGAACAGTATATTTGAAAGTAATTCATATTAATATTAAAATCAATGCAAAAAAAATGCCACTTAAAAAGTGGGAACTTTGTTGTGCTCCTTGCATTTGCTTTATAGTTCAATATCATTTTTATTTTAGGATTGGGTTTTGGTGCAGTGGTTCCACCACCTGCCTCGCAAGCTCAAGGTCCCAAATTCGATCCCTAGTACCAAAAAACTAAAAAAAAAATTTTTAAAAATAATGTCTTAGCATTTTTCTAGCCACTGACTTCAAATTCATTGACCTGCATTTCCAAGATCTACCCTTCAAATGCCAACTGTTCTGGAATCATAACAAAATTCTCCTACTTTTGGAGCCTCAAATTCTTCTCCATTGACCTGAAGTGATATAGGCCAGGAGGTCGCATCTCTAAGAATCTGGAGTACGATTCATGTGTTCCTGGTGTTTTGAAGACATTTAAAGAAACAAGTGATTTTTCAATGACTACCTCATTGAAATTGCTCTTTTGGGCCTTCTTAAGAGTATTTAATTTTTGAGTTCCAGTTTAGGTTACTTTTTTCTTGATAGAGAAATAAAAGTGACAATTGAGGTGTTTTTTTTCCTACCATCTGTTAATATTATGCCATCTGCCCTTGGCATTGGCCATATCTCTTTTTTTGTTGTTGTTATTCTTACTCTGAACTGAGCTTAAGAAAAATTATCACTCAAAACTCTAAAAAACATTGTTAGCATTTCTACAAGATCCAGCACATCCTACACTTACATTTCTGTTATTCTTCTTCTAGGTTTGTGTCACTCCCACATATCAATCCTTGAAATTTGAGATCTCCTCTTATCTATTGTATGTTTCTTGGGTAAAAATTTGTTCATCAAAATGCACAGAGGAAATAGCAGGACCATACAAGAGGATCGGATCTTCTAATACTAGGCGATGTTTCTGGTAAGTGTCAGAGTTCCCCTCATGGACATCCTAAACAATAATTAACACTTACCCCAGGGGTTTGTATCATTTCCATTGAGCCAAGAGTTCTTTGTTGTAGGTTAATAATAGATGTATATTAGATATAGCTCCTGCTACTTTCTTAATCTTTTGAGATAGCACATTGTTAACAATCATGTGAATTAGCTGATTTTTTATTATTAGAATGAGGCTTTTTGTAGATGACTAGAGTCTTGGATTCTATTATCATCTCTTTTTCTGTTTCTCTGTATAAGCGGGGAGGAGAGAGCAGGAAGAGGGAGGGAGGCAGAAATGAGTCTTTTTCATCCAACTAGATGTAGTATGAGATACTTAACAAAATTGCTTCTGTTTTCTTTCATTTTCCCCAAGTTTTCAGCCCTTACATTTGCACACATTTCTAACTCACCTTTAAATTTCTTTTCTTTTTTTTTTTTTT
>NW_022900926.1:49389710-49401004 GCF_012274545.1 Fukomys damarensis | reverse complement strand
TTTTTTTTTTTTTTTTTTTTTTTTGAGACCGAGTCTATATATCTCAGACTGGCTTTGAACTCTATCCCAAAGTCATATTTGATATTCTCCTGCCTCGGCCTCCCAGGTGCTGGGATAATAGGCATACACCATTATATTTGGCTATATTCTGTCTTCTTTGTCTACCTAGACACACACACTCCCATTGCTTTGTTTTCAGCCTCAGGTGCCATTCTCCCACACTGGGCGATAATTATAAAATCATCTTTACCTTTTAGTGCTAATATTTCAAACTCCTTTTCTTCATTCTCCATGGTAGCATAAACATCCAAGGATATAATTCTTCATTCCTCCTCTCTTCCCACCCTTTCCTTTGTGTCTTACCCTTCCTTTATCAAACGTTTATTCAGTGCTTACTGCATACCAACTGCTCAGTGTACAAGCATGAAAAGGAACTTATAGTCTTAGGTAATTACAGATTTTAATCTCAAATGAAATTTTGATAGTATTTAATGTGCTTATTTATGCAACCAAATCAATAAATATTATTGGTTGAGTTCCTGGCGCATAAATACAACTAAAACAGGAAGTAAAATTATCAGGGTGAACTGGTATATAAAACTGGTTTACAAAAAGAAAATAAGCTTTGAGGTCTGGTGGGCCTGGATTTAAAATTTTGTACCAGTACCTTGCCATTATATATGAATGAGTTACCCCAGTTTCCTTTGTAAAAGATTTGATTTCCACCTTGTAGGATGGTTATAAGAACTGTAGGTGTGGGTAAGTATACACTGTGAATCATGCACACGTATACTGTAATAGTGTAATAGTCTTATCTGGAAAAAAGATTTTGGATATAGTATCCACAGGATGAACCAAAATATAGTTATATCTCTTACCTATAAAGAGAGAGACATTTTCATTTCCCCAAATTACAAACCTATATTTCAACCAGAAATTCTTAAAATGATATATCACTTTTATTTTCAATAAATTAATATATAAATTTCTCAATCTAATACCCCACAGGATGAGCTGTAAGCTTTAAAGATTAACTATTGCAAATTGAATATTGTTACATTGTTTTTACCTAAGAAGATTTTACATAAAATGTTTGAGTTCATTTTTCGAATTATTGAATGGTTGTCCTCTAATTCGTGAACAAGAATCATATGTACATAGGAGAAAGTGATACAATCATAATATTGATTTAAAGATTTTAAAGCTCTCTCAGCATCTTTATTAAAATCCCACCACATAAATCAGCATAGGCAGAAAAACTTTTCTGACATTACTGTGGTTATTATTTTTTTTAATGGCATAGAACAGGATGTTATTTTAGCCTTTCTCCCCTCCAAACGTGTGCTTTCTAATTGGGGCACTTTTCAGAAAACAAATGTTTTTTTTGTCTGGTCAGCTTTGCCTGTTACCGAGTTCAGTTTTGTCTGTAATGAACACACCTCCACTCTGCATACCTGTAGGGCCACAAAGTAAGTGGTGGCCACGTCCATCACCACTGGTCACTCTTACTCATTCGCATTTGCTCCTCCTTTGACCTGATCTGAAGTGTGCTCCCTGCTCCAATTAATTGTGTTGATTGCCTGTACTTAAATCACAGACGAGCTACCAAATAGACGTGCAACCTTGAACAAGTAGTTACTTAGCACCTCTAGGTGTCAGTTTCCTCCCCTCTATAATGATGATATTAACTGCACACATCTTGAAAAATTATTCAGAGGGGCAAATGAATTAATTGCTGTAAAGTATTTATAGGAGTGACCAGCACAGTAGGTATTTAATAAATACTGGATATTATTAGTATCAAGCCTACCCCCCCAAAAGAGGTTAAGCCCCTGGCATGTGTGCTACTATATCCCATACCAAGAATACAATAGTCTATGGAATTTAGAGGCTCAGAAAACTTTCTAAAGGAATTCTGCTCCACAAAGTGCCACAATCAGCCACTACTAATTTCACTCAGATGAAACCTATGTCTCAAGGAATGGAAATGCTACTACTAGTAATGCCAACTCAAGAACATATCCTAAAAATACATTAAGAAAACAGCACACACAGGCATGCAGTGGTTTTCATGTGGGATGTGAGTTGCCTGACAGAAACAGGGAAGGCAGGCTCAATTTGGCAGACTCTGAATGAATAACTCCTATTTTGGTGGGAGTTCCCCCTGCGTGGATTTAAATGTTGACAGTGATCTTCAAAAATACTCCCCTGAGTAAGACTGCAGCTGATATTCCACACAGATCTGTCTGTGAAACAATTCCTTGCACCTTACGTCTCACATCTCACTTCTTTACACAGAGCTTATTTTAAGTCAGATGTGGAAAAAAAAAAAGGCAAGCACTGGGCTTTGTGCTTAGGGTCTTAAACAAGTTAAGACAGGCCTCATAAGAAGTAAGCTCTAACCATAACATTTCAGATTCACAAATTGGTTAAATATATTCATCAGCTGAAGTTACTTTTCACACTTACTTTGTATCAATGTGTCTAAGTACAGGAGAAAAGGCTGCAATGTGGTTCTTGTCTTGAAGGAGAACACAATTTTATAGGTGAGAAAGATCCATAGACAGATCATTATAATATAACACAACAAGTTTGGTGTTAGACTCATTTTTGAAGTGACACAAGCACAAGGAGAAAGGGATAGTTAAATGTTCTTCCCAAATCATAGTTGAATCTAGAAATAACTGCTCCTGTCTGCCAGCCCACTGTGCTTGCCATGACAGCTCCTAATACTAATTTAATATCTGCATCTGCCTTTTTCCTATCCTATTCTAGAGGCACAAATCCAACCCACATTAATTATCTCACTTTTCATAAAACAACTGTATCCTTTGTGTCTAGTTTAGCTTTCTGAGCAGTGAGCCTGCACACTGCAGTGATGTAACTACTATGGTATGGTGTTAGCACCTTATTATCAATGGTAAGAACAAGTTGTAGGATAAATGAGTCTGGAAAGAGAAAATATAAATGTAAACAATGGCCAGTGAAAGCTGGGCATGGCGGTGCATACCTTTAATTCCAGCATTTTGGGAGGCTGAGATAGGACAATCACAAGTTTGTACTCAATTTGGACAACTGATGACATCGTGAGGCTTTGTCTCAAAAATTAAAAAAATAAAGGACTAGGGATATAGCTCAGTGTGAAGGCCCTAGTTTCAATTCCAAGTACCATTTAAAAAATGAAAGTATGGGCAATCAATGCATAACGAACATATGCCTTCTAACGGATTCTCAATGTTATTGGTATCTCAGTGGAAAATCCTTTATTCCTAAATATAAAGCAGAGAAGTAACAGAAATAAACAAATGCTCAGAGAACAAATGCTCAGAAATATAAGGGCTGTTGACAAGAAAAAGAATGTTTTAAACTTTCATCATAAC
This sequence comes from Fukomys damarensis, assembly GCF_012274545.1. NCBI lineage: Eukaryota > Metazoa > Chordata > Mammalia > Rodentia > Bathyergidae > Fukomys > Fukomys damarensis. The sequence goes on along the minus strand of NW_022900926.1, from coordinate 49,397,624 downwards.
TAACAAGGCATTTTTACATTTAACACCAATTTTTTTATATACTTTCAAGAGTCAATATTATTTTAAGTCCAAACAAGGAATAATTAGAGGAAAATCAATACATCACATGTTAATGTTATACCATGATGAATATCAGTTCTAAAATCAAGGTTTCTTCCTACAAAGGCGTTGTCAAGGCAAAAGTAAAATTAGAATATATTTTGGAGATAAGACAACAGAAAGTAATGTCATGCAGGGAGATTCAAAATATTTTAATAAACTTCAAGGCAAGGAGATTTCAGCCTTGTTTCATAGATAGAAATCTAAATAAAAATATCATAAGAAATGGTCTTGGATCCTCTGCTGCTATGTAAATGGGGAGCAAATCAATGAACTCAGTGAAGAGAGTAAAACAATGGATTACATTCTTTCTTTAGCTTGAAGGAGCAGTTATCTTAGGGAAGGAACACATTAGCCTTTTTTTTTTTTTTTTTTTTTTTTTTTTTTAGATTTTTTTTTTTTTTTTTTTTTTTTTTTGTACCAGAGATCGAACTCAGGCCCTTGCACTTGAGAGGCAGGTGGCAGCACCACTGAGCCAAATCCCTGGCTTAAGCCAATTTAAATAAGAGTGATGATTTATTAGTTGCTTATCTCTGGTGAAAATGCATTTCACCCGTGAAAACTGACTTACACACTAATAAAAATATTATTTCTCTTCTCTAGGGTCACAACTATAATTTTCTTTTATTCTTTTTAGCACTAATAATTTTGACATGGTGTGGACTATACATAAAATTAAATGTAATGCTTCAAGTACAATTACTACTCAAACAAATGTTTATTATATATTGATGTTTGGAAGGAACCAACAGCATACTATTAAGTATTCAGCATATTTCTTCCTTTCTCTTTGTCAGGAATTGAATACCCCATTGGAATATATTCAAAGTGTAAAAGTTGGTGTATTTTGTCCTAGTCATCCCTCCCTCCCTAAAACCTCTGGCAACCAGTGATTTTTAAATTTTCCTCCTAATTTTTTCTTTTCCATGATGTCATATAGTTGGAATTTTATGCTGCATTTTCAGGTTCTCTTACTTCGTAATATGCATTTTATGTTCCTTCATGCCTTTTCATAGCTTCATAGCACTTTTCTTTCTAGTGCTGAATAATATTTCATTATTATAAATTTGGATATTACAAGAAGTTATCCACTCAGGACATCTTAGTTGCTTCCAAATTTTAGCAATTATGAATAAAACTGCCATAGACATCAGTGCAAGTTTAAAGTTTTCAATTTATTTGGGTAAATACCAATGAGTGTGATTGCTATGTCATATGGTAAGAGTATATTTACTTTTGTAAGAAACTGCTGTCTCCTCAGCCACACTCCAAATGATACTGATCCAATTTAGCTTAGCATTTCTTACACAAGTTGATGCAATAAGTTAACTATCACAAGACCTAGATAGATTTTTTCTATTCTTCCTTGTGTGAGTTGTGGTAGATAATATCATTCAAGGAACTGGCCTATTTCATTTAAGTTATCACATTTATGGGCAGACTTGTTTGTGATATTACTGATCTATTACTTTAATATCCATGGAATCTATATGATCTCTCCTCCTGCTAGCTAGGCTTTATACGGCTAAATTGAACATTTTTTATATCTGAGAAAAAATTGTTTCTTTTAATTTTCATATGACTCATAGCTGATTAACATTTAGAAACTAGATGTCATGGATTGAAAAAAGTAGGTTCTCTGCTTATACTTTCCAAGAGAGACTATATATAACATGTTTTTTTGTAAGACATAGACGTAGACTTCTTAATTTAAAAAATACATCTAAAATTCTCTAATAGAGAAGAACTAATAGGTTGGGGATGTAACTCAGTGGTATAGTGCTTACCTAGTATACATGAAACCCTGGGTTTATTGCTAGCACTGAAGAAAAGAAAAAGGAGAAAAAGAAAGATATATGGAATTCCCCAAATAATTCAATAGATTTTATACTGCACACCCATAATTCTAGTTAGCAGTTTTTAAACTTCTGCTTTTTATAAGGAAATTATTTAAGAGTTTGATATGAGTCTCCCTTTCATTTGAGTCAAAAACCACCCTTGGAATTTTTAGTCATTCCCATACAAATATACTTGGAACACTTTTTCTTTTTTTAAAAAAATATTTCCATGGTAGCTATTAAATGCAGTAAAGACATTTATACCAACATCTAACACTTTATAATAAATATTCAGTTATTTCTACAAATATGTTAAAATACTAATCAGTGCTGTAGCTACCACCAACATTACTCCCATTAGTTCTTTGGAATCTCACATAAACATATTAATTAATTATTAATTAATTACAAAAATATTTTGGTAAAACATTCTTTCAATATACTCTTTTTAATAAATCCAGAAAGTAGTAAATAAGAGTTCTGTTTATAGACATTGTTAACCTACTTATCAATTTTATCTAATAAACTATTTATATTTTAACTATACAAGCAACTAATAAAACAATTCAGGTACAAAAGTAGAAACAAAACAGTCATTTATTTTACAACTTTTTTTCTGATAGCATTGATGTTCAATATAAGCACATTTTTAAAACATTAGTATTCAATTTTCTAAAGCCAAAAATATTTTATTGCACTGTTTTTTTGGTGTTGAAATTGGACTTTAATTAACTATATCTGAATTTTAATGGAATAGTTAACATTTTTAACTTCCTTAATTTTTTTCACACTAGCACAAAAGATTTACAGTGTTCCCTGAGTGTTCTATTCAGTTGTACACAACTTACAGTGGCAAAATAATGGAGCAGTGACCAGGGTGAGCCCATAGGAGGGAGAAGACGATAAGTGTCAGACCCTGGAAGGACATCTGGCCAGGAATAGGAGAGCTAAGAGGGGTTTCTTTGTTCCTTTCCAGCATAGAGAAAATTCCAAAGCAAACAGGAAGCCTAGGGGAAAGGGGAAGTTGGTATAAAAAAGCCAGTCTTTGCTCTTTTCTTTTATTTCCCCACATTTCTTCTCTCCTTATCTTCTTTCTGTTCAGTTTAGAATCCTGTACGTACAAGGAAGAGAAATTATTCATACTAGTTCTCATAAAGATTTAATGTGAGACATTTCTCAAAAGGAGACAGATGATTCAAGTGCTGTGGTTCACATCTGAAATGTAAGCTCCTCGGGAGGCTGAGGCAGGAGGATCACAATTTCAAAGCCAGCCTGGATAACTTATCAGTAATGTGTTTCAAAATTTAAAAAATAAAAATAAAAAATGGCTAGGGATGTAGCTCCATGTAGAGTGCTCCTGGGTTCAATCCTAAGTAATGCAGGGGGAAAAAAAGACCGATGACAAACAGGAATATGAAAAAATGCTCAGTATCAACATGGAAATGAAATTAAAACACAGTATGAATCTCCTGACATCTATTATAATGGCTATTCTCAAAAAAGGCTAAAGATAGTCGAGTGTTGGCAAAGATTTAGAGAAAAGGGAACCCTTCCACACTGCTATAAATGAACACAGCCACCATGATAAATTGAGTGGAGATTAACTGAAAAATAAAAATGGAACTACCATATGATCCAACAATCCTATTACTAGTTATATATTCAAAGGAAATAATATCAATAAGTTAGAGAGACGTCTGTGCTATCACATATATTGAAGACCATTCACAATAGCCAAGACATGGAAACAAGCTAAGTGTCCATCACTAGATGAATGGATAGAGAAAATGTAGTGTACATAAGCACAACGGAAAACTATTCAGCCATAAAGAGAATGAAATCCTTTCATTGGTGACAACATGGTGAATTTGGAGGACATGATGCTTAAGTGAAACAAGCCAAGAACAGAAAGACAAGCACCACATTTTCTTAGAAATGGAATTAAAAAGTTGATCGGGGGTGGTGGGAAGCAGGAATGGGGAGCTATCAGTTAAATGATTCAGAATTTCAATTTTACAAGAGAAATTTAAAAAATCTATTGTACGAGATAGTGGTTATAATAATGTATTGTTGAGAGGATATAAAATATTCTCACCACAAAAATGGTAACTATATGTGTTAAATTAGCCATATGTAATAACTATTTATATTAAAATGAGCTATATAAAGCAAATACATACAGTCATATCTATCAATGTAAATAATAAATGATTCAATGTCAAAATACAGAGATTCTGAAGGAATCCACCTAAGAATTGACACACTGGAAATGATAGAAACCACATAAGATGCGCTTTCTCTCTGTCTCTGTCTCTCTGCCTCTCTCTCATTATATGGTTTTCTCTCATGACATCTGTTTTTCATTATGCATCTATTCTATTTGCATACCTGTATTAACTGATTTATTATAGTTTCGGCTTCCACCGTGACTCTTTCCTGACTCTGCATCAAACCTTCAGCTTCAGTTCCTTTTGCTAATTCTCTCAGTTCTTATTCTCAAATTGTAAAACCACAAAAATAAATCTGATTGACTCCAGTCATGGTTTCAAGCTAGAGCTTTAATGGTCCTAACCTACACAGGCTAAGGGATGGGATCTCATGGTGCAGAGGGACTGTGAGCAGCTCAGGTAGCGATCAACTTCTTCTACCATTCTCCCATTGATTCTTCCTTTTTTCAGTTACTGAGTACCCCGGATGTGCTTATTACTATTGTAGCCTCACCCTTTGTTAATTGTTCAGAAAGAGAGAAAAGCAGCAAACAACGGCTTTTTTTTTTTTTTTGTACCAGGGATTGAACTCGGGTCCTTGCACTTGCGAGGCACGCAGCGGAACCACTGAGCTAAATCCCTGGCCCAAAACAATGGCTCTTAAGTGCCATCAAAACTGCTGCAATAAAGGATGCTAAGAAAGTACTCAGAAAGAGCACCCCAACAGATGGGAATGCCATGGAGGCTTTGCAGGTAAGATCAGCGTTAAGCTAAGTCTAAAAGAATAAGTAGGAGTCACCAGGTGACAAGAGTATGCATTTGGCCAAGAAAAAGAGCCCTGAGGATTCCTGGCAAAGGGAGTCACTTGTGGAAAGGAACAAAGGCAAGGTATGTTTGTAAATTCCTGGGTGGCAAGTGGTGCAGTAGTACTGGGGGCCTAGCAAGCGACAGACTGAAGAAATAGACAGGGCAAGATATTGAAGTGCCTTGTAGGCTCTAAATTTGGAGGGTAATTGCAGCCCTGAAGAATTTTCATTAAGGCAATAATAAAATGAGATTTGTGTTTTATAAAAATCACTTTGGTAGCAATCTTGCTTGAATTGGTACTATTAAAGACTGGGAAACAAGTTAGAAGGTCACTTTAAGCTTCAACATAGGAAATTATGGGCCATTGGAGTGGAGAAGAGATAGACCTGAGAGCTGTTAAGAAAACAGAATCAATACATACACACAAAGGACATAAAAGGAAGATAAACCGGGACCTGGTATTTTTCCTCTAAGCCCATAATAGAAGTCCAATCTACTCTTAGCTCTTTTTACCCATATTTTATAACTAGTGTGCTCAAGCAGAAATGTAATATGGCTTTCTCCTTGGCATCTGGGGAGAATTGTTCAGAGAACTCCCCAACTTCCCTACAAAGCTTATCTGTTTCCATCTTGAAACCCTTTGCCGTCATACCTCTCTACCTCCTAGTTCATTCTTCTAAACTCTATTTTCCTTCGTTGGCTGTCCTGCCCTCCCACCTTCCCTTGACTGACACTGGCAAGGAATTCCTAACAATCCCTCACTCATCTACACAGTGAAAATTTATAAATTTCCTATTATGGTCAGAGAGGAGGGAATAACCAAAGAGCAACTCCTCCATGATATCTCAAGCAATGAGTATAGCTTCAAAATATAAGAGCAGGTAGGAATACAGTGGGATTAGAAATAAATGAACCCATCAGTAAGGCAGAAGAAGGTTGATATAGGTTTCCAGATTTTACTGTGTATGATCAGTGACAAGGATCGGGACAAATCTTTTTCCTGTCTCAGGCATTCTCTGGTCTGTTGTATCAGCATGATCTTCTAAATCTACTTTGATTTTCCAGCATTTAATTAATAAAGAAAATTTCTGTTTAGAGCTGAAAAAAAGAACTTAGCTAACAGTTCTTTCCCCCCAAGTCTAGAAAAAATGGTTATTTTTTTATTTACATGCAGCTTAATCCATACCCTAAACTCCTTGCTGATTTCTGGTCTCTAGCATGACCAATGTGAATCGGGGGAAGAATTGGGAAGAGAATCTTGAGGTTTATACTACAACAACCATCTCCAGGGGCATGTCCAACCCTGACCCCTCCCCACCTTCATTCATATCAAAAGGCTGAACACAACATGTATGGCTCATTTCTGAGAGGAATTAAAGCTGCGTATGAATTCAGGTCACTCAATAAGAAAGGCAGGAGGGAAAGAACAATAGCAGAACACATGGGCACCTGCTTCACAGAGACTGGCAAGCAGGCCAGAGTATTTGTACTTCTAACAGTTGGATGAAGCACTTCAAGTTTCCACAGAAGCACAGCTGGCAACGACTGAACATGATCAGTAACAGCTGAAAAACATTAACGTTTGACAGAAAATCCCAGCAGGCTGATATCAGGGCCCAGTGGACTGTCTATCTGGGCTAAAGCATGCAAAGGCTACAAACAAGGCAAAGCTGGAAACCCCACCCCAAAAGTTATGGCAATGACATGAGATTACATATGGAATTCTTTTAGCCAACCACATGGGCTCCCTCGGAAGCTTGGTAATGGCTGCTGTCAGGGGAGTAGACAGAAGCAAAGGACAGTTACAAAAAGGCAGTTAGTTGCACTAAGGTTATTTCCGTCCAGAAGACCAGAAGATTCCCTTGAAAAGACTGTTCCTCTTGGAATGTGGCCCTCTGGTCCTCTGTCGCGAACCGGCGACGCAGAGCACTGTCCCGCAGTGCCTCAAACCTGAAAGAGCAGCGGGGTGGAGATGGAGCAGAGAGAAAGGAAGGAGCCAAGACAAGAGTCTGATCAAGGCGACGTTTATTGCAGGCAGGCATCAGCCTTTTAAAGGAAAAGACCGAACTATTATGGGCTAGGATTACCATAGTAACCTCAATACCTGCTCCTATAGATAACATCAGATCTTTAACATAACAAAATGGAGTTAACAACACCTGACTCCTACAGATCTTTGGCTGTCCGTGTTTCTCCCGTGCAGGGTCAAAACAAGTTTAACATGTGCAGTCCTTAAAAAGGAACAAATGTTGTCTTTCAAAAAGCCAGTGGGCTATGGCTGGCTTCCCACAGTCCTCCCTATGGCGAGCCATTATGGTGAGCCTTGACACAGGCCTAGCCATGATTGAACTTTGAGTCACCTCGCTGGCACGGATGTGCTCTCACCCATAGCCACGGGTGAGTTCAGCTGGTAGCAGATGTAACCCATAATGGTGGTTATTGTTTCCCTCTGGAATGTGTGGGCGGTACTCTCACTCCCTTGCAGCCCTCGCTCCCATGCAGCTGGAGAGTATAAAAGGAAGAGGTTCTGTAATAAAGCAAGCAAGCTAGGAACTTGAGAAGAAAGGTGCCTCCCGTCTCTCTGTCCTCATCCTTTCAGGTTTAGGACCTGCTGGCAGGATCCTGATGTCGCGGCTCGTGACAAGTGGCGCCCGAACAGGGACCTGAAAGTAGATGAGGATATGTAATCCCGGACTCAAGTCGAAGGTAGCGATGGTGCTCCGGAGGACTGACCGCTGCGACTGATCCTCGCAGTAAGTCTACTGTTCACTTCATGAACCCCGGAACCAGGTCAAAGGTAGCGACGGTGCTCCGGAGGAGAACCCCGGACCCAGGTCAAAGGCAGCAACGCTGCTCCAGAGGAAGGTAAAAAGTAAGAAAAAATAAAAAGGTAAAAAGAAAAAGTGAAAGAAGGTAAAAAGAAAAAAGTGATAGAAGGTAGAGATAGTCAAGTATTAGGGAAG
>NW_022900926.1:49379600-49389652 GCF_012274545.1 Fukomys damarensis | reverse complement strand
TAACAGTTGAGAGGGTACGATTGGAGGCCTTTGTTAAGATTCTGGACAGTTTGTCCATGGCTATGTGATGAGGCAGAAATAAATGCTGAAGTATGGGAAACAGTTGGAAACCAGTTGAATGAAGCCCTTCTGGCCAAGCCTCTGGCCGAGCCTAATCATTTTCCAGAAGGTGCTCCTTTTTATTGGGCTTTGTTAAACGCAGCTCACAGGGGGAGGAAATCTTTTAGACTATTCCCTGTCCTTCAAGTAGAGGGACCCCAAGGGCCAATTAGAGAACATCACCCTCTTGAATTTAAATTGGTGAAAGAATTAAAAACTGCTGTAAATCAGTATGGCACTGCAGCTCCCTTCACTTGTGCTATCCTGGACTCCATTACTGGATCCTGGAGAAACACCAAGTGATTGGATTGCGATCTGCCGCGCAGTTCTTTGGGGAAGGGATTTTTGCTTGTGTTTTTCCACAGGATGCTGATCAACTGCGGTGGATCCCGGAGCATTTTATCAAACAGATTAACGCAAGCCGTGAAAAGGACCAAAGACAACCCTCCGGTGTTACTTCGTGGGACGTCATTACAGACTGTTAATCCCTTAAAGATAAAGATTGTGAAGGCTCCTCCTAAGAGCTAATTCTTCCTGCTTTTCCATCTTATGTGCTTTCTCATACTTTGCCTATCATAGTAAATGATTATTTTTTACATCCACAAATAGAAGGTTGTCGCGAGCCGGCGAAGCAGAGCACTGTCCAGCAGTGCCTCAAACCTGAAAGAGCAGCGGGGTGGAGATGGGGCAGAGAGAAAGGAAGGACGCCAACACAAGAGTCTGATCAAGGCGACGTTTATTGCAAGCAAGCATCAGCTTTTTAAAGGCACATCAACAGGAAACACCTGACTCCTACAGCTAACGTCAGATCTTTAACAGGAAGTACCTGACTCCTACAGATCTTTGGCTATCCGAGTTTCTCTCGTGCAGGGTCAGAAACAAGTTTAACACATGCAGTCCTTAGCGAGGAACAAATGTTATCTTTCAAAAAGCCAATGGGCCATGGCTGGCTTCCCACAGAAGGTTAATAGTAAATGAGACAGAAAAAATATTAGGAAAGCTATAAGTAAGAGTTATGCTTTTGCATCTTGTTAAAAACGGGTAAAGAAAGATATACAAGACCAGAAGCCCTAAGTATATAGAGAAGGTGTGTGGAAATCATTTACAGTCAAGAAGAGTTTTCATTCCTTTAACCCTAATTCTACAAGAGATCTCTGTTAATTTTGATCTGCAAAAATTGACTAGTCATAACAAAAAGATTTTATAATTCAATTGGCCAAAACCATCTGAGTGCACTCGTTAAAATTGTCTTACATGTTTGTCTGTCTTAAGTGTTATGTTTGTCCTAAATGTTCAGATGTCTGTATGTTCTTGATCAAGATAATGTCAAATATAAATAGATTGTTGATTTCTACAACCTGGCTTTATAGGATCAAATAAAAAACTTATAAGTAAATATAAATCTTTAAATTTGGATATGTTCCTGTTGGTAAATAAAGAAGCAGCTGCTCAGAAATTCTGATCTTTGTTCACTAATGGGAGCCACCAAAATAACTTTTTATAGCCTTATAAAAAGATATATCTTGTTAAATATGTTGTTGGGAATATTTTGTTGGTTATCAAAGGTCTGAATTGTAGAAATGTTATTGTAATATGTTTCTGATGGTTATTTTCTGCTAAAAAAAAGGAAGATCCTGTTGATACAAAGCCACATTACAGGATATAAGAATTCATATAATTATAATAATTATTGCTACTTTTCTGGTATACAAAAAGTATTCATATTGTTTGACCATGGAGGTTTTCCAGCATATTGTTTATGAGAATAACCTTTTGGTCCAGGTATTCTCCCTTCTTTTCTGTTCCACCTACTTATGGTTACAGGTATATATAGATCCATCACTATCCCTGAATAGCTTGAATCTGGAGACCGGATTGGGACCCCCAACACTGAAGCAGCAGAGAGAACTCCAGGATGTGTCTTGGTGCACAAGCGGAGACTTTATTGTCCAGAACAAGGATTCATTGGAACTGGTTTGGCTATATTTCAGCAACAAATGGACTTATTAAACGAAGAAGTTGAAGGATTGTGGTTGCATACTCGATTGAACTGTGATCCCAGACTTCAACAACTCTGCCTTACTCCCTTTCCTGTCAAAAACCATTCTGAGGAAGTTAGATGACTTTCGTTATTGTTGTGAGGGTCATTTTGGAATCGGACATTTCTAAATGCAACTAATCAGTTGTCATTGGACATTGAGGTCTTGGCTGGTGTTCATGCCAATTCTATCCGGCTTGATTTAGATTTTGCTACAGAAGTTTGGGAAAATTTGAAAAAGATGTTTTCACCTTCTTGGATTGTTATATGGTTTATTGTTATTGCTGTTATGATTGGGTTGTGTATTTTGGCTTACTGCTCATATCGATGCTGGAAGCATTCCCAGTTTAAAAATGAGCATTTAGCCATGGTTGTACAGGCTTCTTTCAATGATGATACAACGTGCGTAGCCATTTACTTGGCTCGGGCTCGGCGTGCTTAGATCCCCTGCCTTGGAATACTCAGTGACGGGTAAGGACGGAAGCTTCTGTCTACCAACCTAAGACAGATCGTATTGGGACATAAGCCTTGCGACTGATGACGGGTAAGGAGATGGAAGACTTCTGCCGCCTAAAGCAGAGGTCCCTTGGCTGAGGCATGATGAACGGCCTATTGCTAGCATTCTTCATGCTATCAAAGAGAGATGGGGGAATTATGGCGAGCCATTATGGTGAGCCTTGACACAGGCCTAGCCATGATTGAACTTTGAGTCACCTCGCTGGCATGGATGTGCTCTCACCCATAGCCACGGGTGAGTTCAGCTGGTAGCAGATGTAACCCATAATGGTTGTTATTGTTTCCCTCTGGGATGTGTGGGCAGTACTCTCGCTCCCGTGCAGCCCTCGCTCCCATGCAGCTGGAGAGTATAAAAGGAAGAGGTTCTGTAATAAAGCAAGCAAGCAAGCTAGGAACTTGAGAAGAAAGGTGCCTCCCGTCTCTCTGTCCTCATCCTTTCAGGTTTAGGACCTGCTGGCAGGATCCTGATGTCGCGGCTCATGACACTCCCATGTTTTTCTGCTTCATTTTTTCAGCTCCCTGTAATAAAATACACCAGCATTTTACTACACATAAAGCAGGTGAGTTACAACTACATGCACTTCTGGCAAAACATTCTTTTTGACACACGGTGACAAAAGAGATGGCACTTTCTAGCAAACCCGTGGGCCCTCTCAATTTGCTTTTGTGTCCATCTTCCTTACAAACCAGCGCTAACAGTAGACCCTTAATTTACAAATTTGATTGGTTCCTGAGGGATGGCTGTAACTCAAGTTGGCTGTAAGTCAATACAGCTGAGATCTGGATGTTTACCTAGGTACTTGTTTAGATAACAAGAGGCAGGTGAATCTTCCATTAACCTAATTAACCAAAGTTGTTCAGATGTGAGGTCAGTCATAACTTGAGGGTCTCTTGTATTTCAGCTTCCTTGTGAAGAAGGTGGATTCCCTTTGAATCACATGTTCATCTTTATTTCCAGGTTATATTTATTTAACTGTTTAAATTCACACACTATAAATTAATTTGCTTATAAAATTATCCTCAATTCCACATTCCTGGGTCCGAAACTCAAAGTTGACCCTGCTACAACTACCTGTTGTAGAACTTTCTCAGAAAGCTAAATTTTTTTCATGCACTATATAACGCTCCATGAAGCAGCATCATAGCACTTCTTCAGTTCCGCATCATTGGTTTTATATTTTCTCCATTTAAATTGTACCATTTAGTCTTCATTTAATTTTGTTTGGAGGTGGCAGTGGTTTTATACTATGTAGTCAAGGTGCATTAGCAGGATGGATGAAAGTCAGGAAGGCCCAAGGAGCTGAAATATAAGAATAGAAAGTAAAAGAGTGTGTGTGTGAGAGATAGCCCGGGATTTAGCTCAGTGGTTCCACCACCTTCACAAGCATAAGGTCCCGAGCTCAATACACACAGCATCCCCCCAAAATAGAAAGAGGCAGAGAAAAAACATTTTCTTTAGAAATTGATTTTCTGTAAAAAATTCTAACCCACACACCAGCTATTCCTTTCCAAGTTACTTAATGTACTACTAAGTTAATGGAGGCAGTCATTTTTCCCTTCCTCCTGTAGCAGATTGTAGTGATATTTGTTACAAAGCAAGGCGACCTACCTATTCTCTATTATACTACATATGACTAGAGGCATCTCTGTCTAACACAAAACTCTCACAGTTTAACAGAACTGTGGCATTTCTTTTGTTTAATTACAATGCTTATTTTTGTCAACACCCAGCATACCATTAGTCCCAGCACATTTTTAGAAATCTAACAAATAAGCAAATGCATCCTTAGATCACATACATAGTGCTATTTTGTTTTGTCCAAAAAGGAAAGAACACATCACACCTACACATTATTCTTTTTTTCAATTTTAATCCACTTAACTGCATTTTTTTCTGGAGAAATGATACATGATTCCTAGTATTTTAAACCATAACTAGGATTTCCTTCTCAGGGATTAATTAACATAGTCTGTGAAAATCTTATGTAATGTTAAATTTCTCTTTCATGCTTTAAAAAGGATTCACAACTGAGAAAATAAGTTTAAAAAATTATGGGGGCAGAGGCAGACTAGAGAGTAACTAGAAGATTGTAACAGTAACTCAGCAGGACTTTGATTCTGGAAAAGGCTCAGATGGCTTCACTAGTAAATGCTTCAAAACATTTAAGAGAAGAATATTACTAATCTTACACAAATTTCTTTTAAGGGTAGAAAAACAGGAAACATTTCTCAACTTGCTTATGGAGCCAGCATAGCCCAGATAACAAACCTGATCATAATAAGAAACCAGAACATTATAAGAAAAGTGAATTATAGCTCGATCTATCTCATGAACATAAATGCAAAAAAAAAAGTTTTAAAATAAATGGTTGGAGGGGCCAGGGATTTAGCTCAGCGGTTCGGTGGCCTGTCTTGCAAGTGCAAGGACTCGGCACCAAAAAATAAATAAATAAGTGATTGGATATCTGTAAGAAACATGGCACTTAAGTCACACTAATTCCAAATGTATTGCAGATCTAAATATAATAGCACTGAGGATAATAAAGCTGTATGTTGAAAACATGAAATATTTAAGGCCAGGTGCTATTCAAAGATTACTTAAAACAAAAATCATTAGTGATAAGGGCAACAGTGATAAAGTGGAATTCATTAATAAATAAAATTGATAGAGTTCCCCCGCCAAGAAAATGGCCCCAGCGGTCCTATTTACTCAAAATAGCCCCTCACAGGGGAAATGAGTCACATGGGGTGGGTGATCAAACTAACTTCCAACAAGAAAATGAAACTTACCCCACCCTGCCTCCTTCACCGCCAATAAGTTTCCCCGCCTCTTAGTTTCAAACCTGCCAGTCAGTTCCACGCTTACCATTAGCACCAACCTATATCATCTGCTATACACGATGCTCTCCCAAACCCTTAAAAACCTCACCCCAACTGGGTTCGCTCTCTTGCCATTGTTTGAGGCAGGCCCCCAACCCCAATAAAGCTTTGCCTCGGGTGTTCCTGTTTCAGCTCGTTTTCTTTCAAAAATGTCTTTATTAAAAGACAGCATTAAAAGAAACTAATTTTAATTAATATCAAATACATTTTTCTGTATTAAAAAAAGGCAGCATTAAGAAAATAAAAATTCACCAAGAGGAAAAAGAGTGTTTGTGTTTGTGTGTGTGTGTGTGTGTGTGTGTGTGTGTGTGTGTGTGTGTATGAAATTTAGAGACTCCGGGAGAGGTGACTGTATTGTGATTTGGCCCATTGATGAGTTCATAGCTGTAGGTCCTACTTGAAGGAAATGGGTCATAGAAATGTGGATTTGGGAACTAAATGTGGTTGTTTGTCCTTTCCTTTCTGGTAATGTCCCCTGTACTCCACTTCCCAGCCATCATGAAATGATCAAAACCACCATAAAATATCTTGATCTATCTGCCAATATGAATGAAGTTTTCTTAATGATGATATCGAGGTTTCAAAAAGGATGTAAAAGGCCGGGATTTAGTTCAGTGGTTCTGATGTCTGCCTCACAAGCGCAAGGTCCTGCATTCAATCCCTGGTACGAAAAAAAAAAAAAAAGAATGTAAGGAAGGATGTAAAGTAACTGGAACTGTCATGCTGTCATGCAATGCTATTCAGTACTAACACTTTGGAAAATTAATTTGTAATATCTGCTAATAAAAAAATGAAAAGACATTCCACCTCTAGACACCTATCCAGAAGAAAGGAGTATACTTTTATACTCTAAAGTCCAGATCAGAATTGGTATAGTAGCATATAGTACATATAATAGCCTTCAATGAAAAACAACTCAACCATCAACAGGAGAATGAATAAATCATATCATATATATACAATTTTTTTGTTGTTGTTCCTTGAAACAGGATCTACATAGATCAGGGTAGTCTTGAACTCACTATGTTGCCCAGGCTGGCATCAAATTCATGGCAATCCTCTTGCTTCAGCCTCCCAAGCAATGAGATTACAGGTGTATGCCTATAATCACCCTTTTTGACAATAGAATATTTTAAAGCAATGATAATGAAACATTGTTACATGCAATAATAAGGATAGTGTCCTAGAAATTATATTGAACATAAAAGCTGGCACAAAATAGTACATTTTCTTTCTTTCATTTTATATAGTTCAAAGAAAGGCAAAACAAATCTATGATGATAGGCATTTCTTTCTAACAAGCTCCCAAATGATTCTTTTTTTCCCCTCTCATTGAGTTTATTGGTACATGTTAGGTATACAGTACAGTTACATTCATCTTTGGGATCTTGTACCTTTACATGACAGGTCTTGGTTCTCATTTTTTCCCCTTGTCCCTGCCCTTCCTTCACCCCCTCCTACATATTTAAGGTTGAGAAATCACTCACAGGCAGAGGAAATGACGGAGGTTGATAGGTATGAGGTGACTGGGCCACATTCTCCTGATTCCTAGTTTTGTTTCACTTGTGTGAACAATAGTGAATCTGTTATTAGGGAAATAAAGCTTCATTAGAACTGGATTGGAAGTGTGAGTCTTATATGCCCCAAATCTTAAACTATGTATATCATCCCCAACAAATCCACTCAGCATAGAACCCATGGGCTTTTTCCATAAAAACTTTCTTAGATTATTTCCATGATGTTTAAATGGAAAGTACATCAGAGTATCCATAAAAAACACCTGAAGGAAGTGATCCACAGTTGTCTCACAGGTGTCAGTTTTACATCTCTTTCCAGTATTAGTTGAGCTAGCGTTTCGATACTCCCAACGTTCATCTTACAGTTTTAGGCGATTTTCACTTTTTGTTTATTTTAAAAATCATGTTAAGAGCCAGGGATTTAGCTCAGTGGTTCCACTGCCTGCCTCACAAGTATAAGGACCTGAGATTTGATCCCTCATACCAAAAAAAAAAAACAAAAAATCATGTTAAAAGTTTGGGAAAAGAAGAGTTCCTCTCTCCATGACAAGATTGAGAAACAGTGTTTAGCCCAAAACACTTATTTTATTTTATTCATTCAAATAATAATAATTCTATATGAAAGCATAATAAAGGGAGAACAGTGTTAATATTTTATTTGGCATGAGCAATGAGGAATTCATTCAGATCAGTACAATTCAAATATCCAATATATCAGAAGCCAATCAATCCTTCAACTGCTTAGAAAGGGGGACTTAGAGGGCTAAAGAAAAAAAAGACAACTGACTTGCGCAGTTTCACAGGGGGGGGCAGTGCCTCAAAGACAAAGACACTCCCCACTCCCTCTGAACTTGCCACTCTTTATTGTGTTCATAGGGAGCACCAGATGTCTCAGAGGGTGGCGGTAATCTATGAGGACAAGGATCTTAGGTCAATGAGGAGTTTATGTTATGTTGATTAGGACTGGGAGATGAGCATAATATTCTTACAGCAGTAGGTAGAATGAGGAGTTAAGCTGATGAGGTGAAACCCCCTCCTTTTGTATTAATTCTAGGCTCCTAAGCTGATGTAATCTTGCCCTTGAGCATCACAGCATCATGGGACCATTGAGGTCTCAGACAGCCCTAATCGTAATGTAATTGTGAAATGATTTTTTTCCCCAAAATTATGTAGAATGGCTCTGGACACCAAGATGTACAAAAGAGAAGCTTTATCACTTTGTAACTGGGTTGTTAGCAATTATAACAAATAGCTCAGTGAAGGAAGGTCAGTTGATTCATTTGTGTGAATGTATTTGAATATTCACAACTGAAATTCGCAAATACGTTTATTGATAACCTTTCAAGAATCACAAGGGAAAAAATAACTGTCTTTATTTCACAAATGACATTGGTTGAAAGAATTCCTTCCCCTACACACACCTTTTTCCCCCTTTCAGAAATATTTTCAAGTTTCTGAACCGGTTCTGTCTAAACATTTGCTCTTCCAGAGAGTTGTCATCTCTACAAAATCCTCTGTGGTCTAGAAACATGTTTTTTATTACTTTATCCAAATCCCAACTTAGTTTCTGTTAGTGGAAGCACTGGTTCTTGTTGCTTTTATCTTCAAATTTATCAGTGTTATTACACAATAGCTATGCAGTGGCATTTTCCTTTTAGTTACTATTTCCTCCTATTCCCTGACATGGCTGATAAATTATGCATTCTCATGAATCTCTTTCCACAAGTATACCATCCTAATTCACAATCATGGTGTGGGGATGTAACTCAATGGTAGAGTGCTTACCTAACACTACCAGTGCCAAAGGTTCTCTGTGTTCCATCTGCTGCCAGAAATGGAGGGTTGGGGTCCCTCATTGTCTACTGGGCAGTTGGAGAGTCAGCTCCAAAGCTCCACCTTAATAAATGTGTTCTAAGGCCACTCCCAGTAATAATATCCCAGGTTGGTTTCTCTACATGCAGAATTAACTTATTTATAAAGAAGGAGCAGGGGAAATTTTTGGTATAAGGATGCATTAAACTGACATAGACATGTCAGTCCCCCAGTGAGTGAGAGCACTGCCTCCATGGTCCCTGACGCCATGCCGCCATCCTTCATGGGATATGGACTGCCAAGAAGGTTGCACCCTTGAGGAAGGAGATACCTGCAACTGAGGCGAACTTACAGGTGCTGACAGTTGGAGCACCAATTTTGTTTTGAAATGGGTCTGGATTGTTTTCACCCAATGTAGATTGGGTCAGGTTTGTAAAGAACCCCAATCCTCCAGAATTGACCTCAGTTTTTCACTTGAGAGGCTATACGTTCAATTCAAGCCTGATATTAAATTGAAAGCAAAAGGACTGACCACCAAAACTTTTCCATTTGCTTTGGAAAATACTCCAAAATCTCATGGATCTAAATACATGGTGCACCACGAGGTAACTAAGAGGGTTTCTTAAATGTAGTTTTGAAAGAGATTTGTAGTTTGATTATCAAGAAATATTACACACAGAATAAAAGTTTTGAGAGATGATGTAACTCTAACTAAAAAGATTTAATATCAGCAGAGAGAAAATTATTAAGGAGGAAATTAATAGCATGTCATAGAAGTGTGTTTGCCCAAAGACTCTTACTTTAGATATACCTTTCTGAACCATTTGAGGTTCAGTTAGATCTAGGTGTCTAGGGATGATATATATATATTCAAAAAAAAAAACCTCTTTTTTTTTCTACCTGCCTGAATCCATACCAGAGCCTCATCGATCTGTAGTTTAAATTCCATCATAGGTGTGATAGGTAACTGTGGTGCCAACTTGAATAAGAAATTCCCAGCTGATGGGTTTAGCAGAGTTCTGAATGCGCCAGGATAGACTTACTGAAGAGGGAAGACCACTTTGGATGTGGGTGGCACAAACCAATGGGTTTGTAGCCTGGTTGGAATAAAAAGGGAAGAAGGAAGGCTCACTTCTGTTTTTGCAGAGTATCTCTCGTCTTCACCATCACCTTTTTTTTTTTTTTTTTTT
>NW_022900926.1:49355316-49373086 GCF_012274545.1 Fukomys damarensis | reverse complement strand
GGGTCCTTCCTGGTCTGTTGTCACACAGGCCGGGGGCTCCCACGCAGGCCGGGAGCTCGCGCGCACGCCGCCGGGTGATCGCAGGCAGGCAGGCAGGCAGGCAGCTCAATATGCTACTTCACTTGTTTTGCAATGTATCCTCATTAGAAGATCCAACCAAGAAATATCTTAGCTCCCATTACTGTTTCACTGGAGACTGCAAAGCAACGACTTGGGGGAGAGCCACCATCACCTTTTGACATCTGTCTCCAAGCTTCCATTCAAGACTCTTCAGCCTTGCAGCACAGACTCCAGATTGCCAGTGCAGACTATTCAGCCTTTCCTCGAAGATTCTATGGCTTCCTGACACAGACTCACATGGGACTCTGAAGTGAGCTCCAGACCCTTGATTTTTGACTGGATCCTTTGGATCTCCAGGGTACAGATGGCTCTTTCACATTCTTCCACACCTGACTCGTCAGGCAACCTTTGTAATCCTTCCTTCTACATCTCTATATACTACATATGGTTACTCTATAGAATGATAGTAACAGGATATAAAGGACCAATGAGGTACTGCTCTGATAAACCACATGTTCTCTCCCTCCCTTTCTCTCCCTCCCTCCCCACTTCTCTCTCCATATGAACAAAAGTGTTCAGCAAAATTTTCCTTCCATCTGCAATCTCCGCATTGGTTGACAAACATGTCCATGGCTATTGCAGCTATTTTCTCCAAAATTGTAAAACAAATTAAATTTGTCAACCAAGGTACCATCAAGGTATATATGCTATATATACAGCAAGTCTCCAACTAACAAATTAGTTCCATTCTGAGAGAACACTTGTAAGTCACATTCATTTGTAAGTCCAGCAAAGTGAGTCTTATACCCCTTTGACACAACTATATAATATAAAGCATAAAAACCCCCTCCACATCACCACTGCTTTTCCTCTTGCTTCTGGACAATCTGAACTCTGCTTGAGTGCTGCACTACTGTACACTTTCACCCAGGGCACACAGCAACACAACTGTGACAATGTCTGGCAGGCTAGTGTGATACTTCTGTGATTTGTTCACATCTACCTAATGTGAAATCCATTCCTCTGTGTGAAAGTTCAGAACTCAAATGTTTGCAAGTGGGAACTTATTCAATTAAATCTCTTCCTCTAGTGAACACTGAAACAATTGACAATTGACAGCTTTAACCATTAGTAGTACACCTAGTACATTTTAAAATTCCTAATTTGTCTCTGGAGAGTTTTCTTTATTCCTGTCTCTCCACACATTAAACACCATGTTATCATTGCGCTGATGCCTCTTGAAACAGATGCCATGAACCAGTAGAGCAGCCTAAACAAGAATACAGCTGTGTTTGTCAGCTTTCTGTTGCTGTGACAAAATAGCTGAGACAATTAACTTAGGGAGGAAAGATTTATTTTGGCTCACAGCTTTAAAAGTTCAATTCATGATTAGCTGGCCTGTTGCTTTTGAACCTATGGCAAGGCAGCACATCATAATGGGAACACAAGGCAGAAGTTGTTCACCTCATTGTAGCCAGGGAGCAAAAAGTGAGAGAAAGAAGCAGAGCAGAGATGGGGTCCCAAAATCCCCCTTAAACGCACCTCCAGTGACCTAACTTCCTCTAATGAAGCCACACTTCTTAAAGGTTGCACCACCTCTCAATAATGTCATGGGACTAAGCCTTTAACACTGAGGCCTTTGAGGGACATCTCAGATTTAAAGTAAAGCAACCACCCATGGATTACATGGATATTATCTGAGAACATCAGAGCTTTGCTGTGGACTAATTTGAAACCAACTGCTATGCCTCAGATTTCATGAGATCACACTGTGCACTTTTGGTATCCAATTGAAAGTATTTTCAATAATAATTTCAACAACACAAATGTGAAATCATTATTTTTAATTGCCTTACCAACTGTAATACAAATTCCTTTGTTTCTTTCCTGGTGAATAATTGTATCAAGTGTATTTCTCTAAAGTAAAAATACAGAGTAGTACTCATTTAAATTTTGTGTCATACAGCAATAATCCAAATACATGGTTTGATCCCAATAATATAAAAGTAGAATATCAGTCTTATTGTAAGAGTTCACATTTCATTCCAGAAAGGTAAGGAGGACATAAGAGTATGTGTGTCTCACTATGAAAATTGATGTTCTCATTTAGTACTAAAGATATGTGTGGAATACTTCCCTTTGTTCAATTAATTTGATCAGAACAATTTAGATGCAATGTTTCCTCTGAATGAATTCATAGCACTCAAAATTTTCTCAAACAAAGCAAGGTTAATATTATGTCCTTGGCCAGTGAGAGTAACTGATAATATACAAATTTTCTTCACTTTCTCATACTGCTACTTTTCCCTCTTTCTTTCCCCCTCAACCAGGTGTAAACTCCCCTAGGAAAAAAAATCTAGTCTTGTTTTCTATTGCCTCCAGTGCCTGGCACCAGTTCACTAGGTAAATAGTCCCTATAGCCTAAAAGAGGGGGAAAATTAAATATAATTTTATAGTATGTGAAGTTGAAAGTATGATACATGTCAACCTGATGGGTCTATTTAATTAATTCTAGTGACAAGAGAGGATAAGGATATTGTATCAACAAAATAGAACTCAATCAGCAAATGCAGTGCATGTCAGCATGTGATTTGTCTTCCTCCTCTCTACCTCTACGGTCACTACCCAACTACTTCTTCCATCAGAGAGTCAAAAGCTGGCAGACACAATATCTCATCACTGCCTTCCAACCAAAGGATTAAATCAATAATATTGTTGGTAAGGAGACAATGACTAAGGGGCACTTCACAGGAGAACTAGCCCTAAGCACCATACTTCTGTAGGAATCCCTCTGTAGGGTATAAAAACTATAGACTTCTGAGGATGCTGGGGGCCTCAGAGGTCTCTAGGACACTGCCACTAAAAATAAGTATTAGATAGAAATGGAGGCTCTCAGGCCTCATTCCTTACCAACTGATCCAGGGCTAGGGATTTAGCTCAGTGGCACTGCACCTGCCTTGAAAGCATAAGGTCCTGAGTTTGATCCCCAGTACCAAAACAAACTGATCCAGAATTTGTGGTTTAACAAGCTTCCCTCATTATTCTCATGCACAGTAAAAGTTGAAAAGTGCTTTATACATACCAGGAAAACAGTCAAAGAGAAGCTAGATTTCTAAACAAAACATGGCAGTGAAGATGTGCTAGTCAATTAATTGACTATAGAAAACAATAACATCAAATTAAATAATAAGCATTAATAAAAGCAGGGCTTTGGCTATTAACATAACATTTGCCAAAAATTGAATGAGAAATACAATATGTAACAATATATATCAGGGGGTGATCAATCATCTGACTACTTAGGGGAATAGCGAGGGCTAAAGAAAGAAAGACAATAGAGACTTGCATAATTTCAAAGTACACGGGGGACTGGGAGATCAGTGCCTCAGAGTGGGTAAAGACAAAGACACACCAAGCTTGCAACTATTTATTGGGTTCATATCAGATGACTTAGAGGGTGGAGGTAATCCTATGTCAATGAGGCTCTTAGGTTAATGAGGATCTCATGTTGATGAAAATAGTGAGATGAGCAAAAACACTATTGCAACAGTAGGGACAAGTTAAGCTGATAAGGAATTTGTCCCTCCCCAGGTGAGTCCTTTCTCTTTTTTTATTACTATTCTCTTCTCAAAGAACGAGGATGTCTTCAGTTGATGTAATCTTGCCCTTGAGCATCTAGATCATCATTAAAGCCTCAGCTGTGACCAGAGGCAAAATGAAGTTATGTTTCCGCATGCCATAGGGGGCTCAAGGGCAAGGACATTAGGCCTCAGGCAACCCTAATCATAATTTAATTATGAAATGATTTTTCCTCAAAATGGTGTAGAGTGTCTCTCAATAAATATATGGAAGTATAACTTCACAGCTAATGCATATTCTTAATCACTATAAGAAGAACTATTAAGTAAATACTTACGTTAAATGAAATAAAATTTTTTTCATGTGTTTATTGCTTTGTTTTGCTTTTGCCTAAGCTAGGCCATGAAACTTGTAGAAGGAAGACACAAGTCTTGCTCATTAGGCAAGATTGCTAGGAGTTTCTAAAATTGTCGATTGAAATTTTTAAATTTATGTTACTCCACTTGCAACCTGTTTTGTTTTAATTACTTGTTAATAAAAAATAATACATATTCCTCAAGGAGAATACAAGAGAGTACTCCCAATAATATAAATTATAATTCAACCCCAGGAAAAATAGTTAATCTGCTCATGTATCTCCTAATTTTTATGTAGTTAAAATGATTTTGTATATGTAATTCATAACAAAATATCTGACAATTTCCCTGAGTCAGACCCCTACCTAAGCAGACCCACTACCTGCACCTACAAGAGCACAGTGATAACAAAAAGCCACTCCACTTAGCTCTACCAACAAAAAAGCTGATTACACAAAAAAACATAAAAGACTTGTTATACCTGCCACCACGCACTGCTCTTATTACTGCCATGTTTATGAGCCAGCCCATCCATCACTCATGGGACTCTAAAATTTTCCACTTGCTCAACCAGTGGTCCCTCCCCTACTTACACTCCCCCATATCAACCACACACACCCTCCTTTCGGTGCCAATTGCCTTTTCACCCTTGGCCTGCCTGCACCCAGAGGACAACAAATGCTTCCCCGGTTATTTAAACTCTGCCTGCTTCAGTGGTCTCAATCGTGCCTCAGTCTAACCTTACATCAGTTGGCTCACATGGGGAGCTTGAGATCCCCTCCCAGGAGGATCCAATCTCCCTCCCAAACCCCACTGGTGCATCTTGAGGCCCCTCTTGACATCCAACCTCCAGCCCCTCCTCACTGCAACGTGCTGCTAGTCCAGATCTTAGTAACACTCTTTCTCTATAATCCCCCAACCCCATATTCTTTCCATCCCTCTTGCCAAGATTGCTCTATCTGACCCATCCTAAGTTGTGCTCCAAATCTAGCACTGGTCACACTCTCAAGAGTCAGATTCCCTAACACAGGTCCAATGTCAGAGATGTTTGGATTGGTTGCCTGCCCAATCTCTTGGCTTCAAAAAATTGATTGGAGACATTTTTTCCTCTTCTCCAAAGCCCCTGTCTTCCCTGTGTCAGACAGCACAGTGGGCAACCTCCCTCCTCCAATTCCCTGGCTATGTCCTTAAAAAAATCTTAAGCCTCTTTATCTCACCCCCAACCTAAAGCCATAACATCTCATTTATTTTTACAATATGGCCTGGCCACAATACAAATTAGATAATAAGTCACATTGGCCCAAGAATGGCACTTTTGACTTTTCAATTCTCTGAGATCTAGACAGTTATTGCCGCCAGCTGAGAAAATGGTCTGAGGTCCCATTTGTCCAGGCATTCTTCGCTTTCCACAGTCTCCTGTCTCTTTGCGTCTCTTGTGATCCTGCTGATCAGCATTTCAACTCCCCTGTCAGCTCCCTTCCCTCCACTTTCTGACTAAAACTCCTCTCAGACTGCTGATCCTTCCTCCCTGGGCCCACCTCCCGGACCCCTCAACCTCTGCCCATTCCTACCCCACCCCAACCTCAGCAGCCTCCCATTGTCCCTGCCTCCTTACCTGCTCTCCCCACCCTCTCCCATACTGGTCTTGTCTCCATTTTGGCTGCAGTCCATCCCCTTCCCCCTCCAGCTATAGTGACTGAAGCTGCTCAGCTTCCTTCAGGACATCCTACAGTAACTTCCTCTGCTCCGGGCCCCTATTCTCTCCATCTATCTGATACTTCCACCCCTCCCCTCCTCCTTATCCTCTTACACTAGGTCCAAACTGCAGTTTGGTGTCTCTTCCCTACGGCGGATTCTGTTTTTGATTCAGGAGGTACAGGGTGTGGAGGAAATAGTCCAAGTTAATGCTCCTTTTTCTTTGTCTAATCTTTCTCAGATTAATCAGTGCTTGAGTGCCTTCTTCACAGACACCACTAAATATGTTCAAAAATTTCAATATCTCACTCAATCTTATAACTTAAATGGGAAAGACATTTCCTTACTTCTACACTCTCTCCCAAAGAACAGAAACACAGTCAGTCCCTAGCTCAATGCTATGCCAACAAACAAAGGCAGACTGAGCCCAATTTAAAGGATGGAGGTACAGCCATCCCCAGATCAAGCCCCATGAGATGTCAGTCACATTATAACAAATTTTAAAAAATTAATCACATGCAAATTTAAAATTCAGCCCAGTTTTATCTCACCTGGCCTCCACTCTCCAAAAAGTTTATTGCTTTAAACCCTGAGAGTCCAAAAAGACAGCTTATTTTAAAGATATATTTTATTACCCAGTCTGCCCCAGATATTCATAGAAAACTCCAAAAATAATACATCTGGCCCTCATATCCTCATCAAAAATTAATCAATCAAACATTTAAAATTTTTCAATAGTCATGATTTGGCCACTCATCAGCAGTAAATTTCTGACTTATAACTGCTTACATCCACTATTTAAAAACCACCCAAAGGGCTAAAATCCAATCAGGGGCCAAATGAAACTTCCAGAAATCCAAAAAAGGGGTATATTTCCCTGAGACCCTGCTTTAAGTGTCACCAAATTGGCCACTTGCCCAAAGACTGTCCCAACCCAAGACTCCCTTCCAAGCCATGCCCCATGTACAGAAGCCCTCACTGAAAGGTGGACAGTCCTGGGGTGGCTGGGCCCACCTCAGGGGCCCCATTCCAGAACCACTTGCTGGGCTCAAGTGCCCTCAGCACCTTAATCAGTTAGACCTCAAATGATCAACATGCCACAGAGGTCTCAGACGCCCCTTAGACCATCACAGCTGCCAAACTCTAGATAAATCTTACAATAAAAGATAAAACTATTTCATTTCTGGTCAATATGAGATGATCCATTTCATCCTCTCTTCATTGTCAGGACAGCTAACTTTAGCCTCAATTACTGTTATAAAAATTGACAACACTGTGTCCAGGCCTCTCAAAACCCCTTTACTCTTACACCAATTAAAAAACCAAATGTTTATTCATTTGTTTCTAGTCATTTCAGCCTGTTCAGTCCCACTCCACAGATAGGATATTTTAACTAAACTGTCTCCAGGCTCACTGTTGCAGGCACTGCTTCCCACCCTATGGCCACTCTTCTCACACTTACTACTATGCCTTCCTCCTACCCCATGTTTTCTACCTCCCTCAGCCCACACATTTTTAAATGTTTCAACCCCCTCTGTCGCTCATCATCACCTGCCCCTCCACACCCCTACCCTGCCCAACACCAACATCTCCTACCTGGTCCAACCCTCCAAGGACTAAGGGACTAAAACCCGTCATCACTTGCCTTCTCAAACACAACCTCCAGATTCCCATTAACTCCCTATTCAACCCTCCTATCCTCACTGTCTGTAAGTCTGATCAATCACACTGCTTAAAACAAGATCTCTGAGCCATCAACCAAATTCTCCTCCCCATTCATCCTGTAGTCCCCAAACCCATATATGCTCTATTCCCTCAACCACCTCCCATAACTCAGTCCTCAACCTAAAAGATGCTTTCTTTACCACCTCTCTACACTCTTTGCTTTCGTGGAGACAGACAAAAACACGCACCAGTTAAACAGCTTACCTAGACAGTACTGCCCCAAGACTTTCAAAGTAGCCCTCACTATTTCAGCCAAGCCCCTGCTCACAACCTCCTTTAGTTGTGCCACACCACTTCCTGCTTATTACAATATAAGACGATCTCCTTTGCAGCCTTTCTTCAAAGTCCTGTCACCAACACACCCTTTCCCTCCTACAGCACCTAAAAATAGAAATATCAAGTCCCTCCCTACAAGGCCCAAATGTACTCCCCATCAATGAATACATATCTAAAACACACTCAAGTTCTTCCCTCTGACCACGTACATTTAATTACTCAGACGCCAAGTGCAACCACAACACAACTCTTTCCCTTCTTAAAAATTATTCACTATTTCCATCTCTAGATTTCAGGTTTTGCAATGCTAAGAAAATCCATTTATAAACTAACCCAAAGAGACCACTCAAACCCCTTAGACAAGCCATTCCCCCACTCCTCATTCAAAATACTGACACAAACCAACATATGGAGCCGGCCCTCAACGTCACAGTAACTGACAGGTACCTGGCTGCCAGCAAGACTCCTCTACACACTCACTTAGAGTCTCAGTCAAGCAACAACAGCCCCCAAAGCCCTCTGCTGACTCCAAGACCAGAGCCATAACTCAAAGGCTGCCAGTCTGCAACAAATTCATTGTTCTCAGATAAAACGGAGTCCAACTGACAACATGCCTAACTCCTACTTAGGAAAAAAAAAAATCACAAATAATCTCCCCTAGGTCTATCAGACTGATCCAAATTCCAAAAGATACATAAATGCCTTACTTTTATGTGTCTTGTCATTTTATTTACTTCCTACATTCAGGCTATTTTAATCTTACACAGTCTCACCTTCATATTTCCACCCTCAAATCCTACCTTAACCACATAAAAGATCTTTGTTTTCAAGACACTCTATACAACTTCTCCCCAAAACAGACCAAATTACTCTTTCCTTCTCACCCTCCTCCTCCTGTTTGATTATCAATTAAAAGACCTTAAACATCTGCCTTCCTCCTCCCCATGCCCTTTGACCCAGTTAGCCTTCCTCTTCTTTCTCTCTCCAAGTCCTGCTGTAACACCCAGCCCCTCCCCCTTGTTGTTTCCAATTACCTTTACAAAACCTTACTGTTAATTCATTCCCTGGTAGACTGACACAGTCAATCCTTAGCCATAAATTTCTGGCTCTGTATTTCCACGTCTACAGCCAGCTATACAGCCATCCCAGCTCCTCCCCAGATCTAGTCCCTTACAATCTTACATATCACCCCCAATATAAAATAAAAGGCCCACTCCAACTTTTCAACAAAATGTCAATGGCAACTTTCCCTATCACTATAAAAGACACAGCACATTGGGTTTATCACTCTCCACACTCATTCCCCTCAGGTTTATTTACTAAAATCTCTTCTGCCCTAAGCAGAACACCTCCTTTTCCCCCACCCTCAGATCAATTCCCCGGATCCAGTTCTTCCCTAGATCAAAGGCCTCATCACCCAAAAGATCTCACTCCCTCTCACCCTAGACAAGGTCTGCCTGTTCACATTTCTCCTGGCCCTCTATTTGGCTGACAAACTTCGATCTTTCACTTACCTTCTCTCTCTCGGCCACTTTGCTGTTTCCTGATCTATTGATACAAACTCTCAGACCGGGTCCAATGCCAGGCTCCAGGTCCATATATAGATTTCCCTTATTCCTACAAAAAAGTCTGCCATGACCTCCCTTGGTTCCACCCCCAGTCCAACTCCTCAGAATCCCTCCTCCTCTAGATAAAAACCCTCCTATTCCAAGAAAACCCTCTAGAACTTCTCCGCATACAAAATCCACCTTTACACCCTTCTCCTGATCCTCTGGCTAACCACACAGGCAGCCTAACTCCCTTATACATTGCCATCTTCCCTTCCTACTCACATATATACCCCTGGTCCTTATACTCTCTGCCAGCTTAGCTTCAACATCTCCAGGCTCAACAAACAGACAAAAGGCGATCCTATCTATAGTTAAAAATTTTTTTTTTTCCAAACAGGCTAGATATCCTAGCTTAGCTCCATGTTAAGCCCCCCCAGTCCCAATTTTTCTACTATTATTAATTAAATCGTACGTATTAAAGTTTTTAACAGGTTCTATCCAAAAACAGATTTTATCCATAACATTCAGACGACTCCTCCTGACTACCTCCTACACCGCTATGCCTCCAAGACCTCAAGACATGTGCCAAAATAAACTCTACCTCTCTCTCTAACAAGATACCCACACAGCCCCCAGTCATACTAAAAACATCATAAAAATCTATGCCCCTCCCCACACCCCTACCTTTTTTTCTTCTTCTTCATAACACAACAGGCAAAGATGACAGGTCCCCTGAGTCAGATTCCCCACCTAAGCAGACCTGCTACCCACATCCACAAGAGCATAGCAATAACAAAAAGCCAACAGCCACCCCGCTCAACTATACCTTTAAAAAAGCTAACTATACAAAACACACACACACACACACGCACAAAAGACTTGCTTTACACACTGCCCTACTGATCCTACCACCACGCTACTTATCAGTCACCCCAAGCCCATCACCCATGAAACCCTAAAATCTTCCACCCTCTTGATCAGCGGCCCCTCCCCTACCTAAACTCTCCCATATCAACCACACACATCCTCCTTTCAGTGCCAACTGCCTTTTCACCTTTGGCCCATCTACATCCAGATGACAATAAACTCTTCACCAGTTACTTAAACTTTGCCTGCCACAGTTGTCTCAATCTTGCCTCAGTCTAACCTTACCACATCATTCCCCGGAATACAGTCATAATGTCATATAATCCTACTCTTAAGATAATCAAGTCCTTTAAATTCATAACTTTAATGATTTATATTGTGAATAAAATGTTCATACTTTGAGTTAGATGTAAAGTCCTGAGATATCTGCCAAATAGAGTACTAACTCTTTACATGATTGATCATCTCACCAAAGACTGACACATATTATTTACTTTTTTTTTTACTTTTAATTAAACGAAATCAAATCTTTTTATGTAAATAGGAAATTCACAATTTATACTATATTTATTCTTCTTTGAATAACCAATTTTTCTAAAAGTTCTTGATATTTCACTCACTTATTTGTATGTGGCATTTGTATTTATAGATATTGATCTGTTTCAAATTTGTTAAATTATTTTTCTTTTTTAGTAGGAGACTTTTTTGGTGTTGCCATTTCCAGTTTTTTCTTTCCTTTTATAAAACTATGCAACATGATGCTTTGAAGTATATATACATTGTCGAATGGTTAAATCTAGATAACTAGCATAAATTACCTCACATAAATGCAAGTTATATTGATTTTAGCACATACTTCACATAACTATGTAATGCATAGTTATATATACAGTAGATAGTTTTGCAACAAGAACACTTAGCACCCTTTCTCTAGAAATTTTTCAAGAATACAATATACATCATTAGGTATAGGAACCATGCCATGTAACAGATCTCTTGAACATATATACCTTCTATCTACCTCCACCTTTTAACCAACAATTTCCCAATTTCCCCTACCATTCCACATAACTTTCCTAGTGCCTCATAACCACTATTCTACTCTTTACTTCTGAGATCACCTTTCTTATATTCTACATGTGAATGAGATTATGTGGTATTTGTTTTTCTGTACCAGACTTATTTTACTCAACATTTTGATCTCCAGGTCCATCACTGTTGTAAAATACAGGATTTTCATTATTTTCTATGATTTGATAGTATTTCCTTGTATGTTTATGCTATATTTTCTTTACCTACTCATCCATTAGTGGACACTTGAGTTAATATTATGTTAATTCATGGCTATGTGAATAATGTTGCAATAAATATGGAACACAGATATCTCTGACTATTGATTCTATATCCTTTGGGTATACTCCCAGTGGAAGGATTGCTGGATCATATGATAACACTATTTTAAATTTTTTGATGAACCTCCGTACTGTTTTACAATAGTACATATTTCAATGTACCAAAAAAGGTTTCTATAAAATTTTATATAGCCAAATCTACTTTTTGCTTGATGAATATTTTGTTTACTTTTAATTTGGGAACTATTTCTTATCCACAGATATATTTATATCTGTTATTGAAAGATTGGGGACTGCTGACTTTTTAGGAGAAGCTTGCTACAGCTGGTTTTCCTGATGTGATAATATCTTGGTCTGAATTTATTTATTTTGGTTAATATTGATAATGTACTATTGTTATGAAATTTCATATCTTTCTTCACTTTGGCTATTATTTCTTCAGATCTTATTTTTCTTTCATTGCCTTCTTCTGGCACTTCCATAAACACATTAGAGCTGTTATACTTATTTTGCAGGTCTTGACTGCTTTTTCATAAATCTTATCTTTACATCACTCTGAGCAAGCTCTTCAGTATCATCTTTCAATTTGTGAATTTTCTCTTCAACTAGATCCAATCCAGAGTAGAGTATTCTTTAAATTTCAATGCTTTTAAAATTTTTATATTTTAAAAATATAGTCTGTATGTCCATTTATTTTTATTTGCTTTGCCTATTAAATCATTTTTTGTTACTCTGCATCATTCACTCAGCCCTTTGAACATTTAAATATGTTTATTTTACAGCTTTTTTCCATGTCTATATATCAAGGAGAAAGATTATGTTTCGTTTTTTAAATTTTTAAAATTAATTTGGAAAGAATAGATATCACTATTTAGACTTCCCAACTAGGAACATGGATTATGTGAATTTTCGTTTAATCTCATCCCTTTTTCTGTCTCAGATGTCTTTTGGAGTACTTAGCCTTGTAGTAATCAAAACATGGTTTTTGATCAATATTACTGGATTAAAATTCCTAAAATGGACTCAGAAAGCATGAATATTTAGACTTGATGTGACATTTCTCTTCAGTCCTACAAAATCTTTTCTATAATTAATGACACTTTTTATTTGCTTCTTGCCATAGAGTTTCATCCTGAGCAACGCTTCGGGCTCTGTAAGACACAAGTGTACTTCTCTCCCTGGGATCACTGGCTATTTTGATAATTTAGACCTACATCTTTGTCCAGTTTTCTTTGGTCATCTGTTTCCTTTTTTAAGGGCACTGTCAAGCCCCAACGTCATGGTGAAAGATAAAAGTCTAGTTTTAATCTTTGGCAGTTTGAGATCCAATATTTCCAACACCATTTATTAAAGAGGCTATCTTTCCTCCAGTGGGGACAGTCAGCTCCTTTGTCAGAGATGACGTAGCTGAGTACATCTGGAGTTGTTTTTGTGTCTTCCAATCTTTTCCATTGATCCTCAAGTCTGTTTCTTTCACCATGCACTACATAAAAATCCAAGTGCATTAAAGATCTAAATATTAAAACAGAAGCACTAAATTTTCTGGAAGATAAGGTGGGCAGAACTCTTGAAGACATTGGCATAGGAAAAGACTTTATGAACAAATCCTCAGTAGCATGGGAACTAGCAGAAAGAATCAACAACTGGGATCTCATCTTATAAAAAGCTTCTGCAGTGCAAAGGAAATTAAGAAATGACCTACAATGTGGGAAAAAAATTTACCAGCTGCTCCTCAGACAAAGGACTATTATCTAGAATATATAAAGACCCAAATATAAAGACCCAATTAAAAAAAATGGGCATGTGAAATGAACAGACATTTCTCAGACAAAGAAGTAAAAGCATCAAGTAAATATATGAAAAAATGTTCCACATCAATGGTCATTCGAGAGATGCAGATGAAAACAGCACTGAGATTTCACCTCACCCCACAAAGAATGGCTGCTATCAAGAAATCACACAATAACAAATGTTGGCAGGGTTGTGGGGAGAAAGGAACCCTTCTCCATTGTTGGTGGGAGTGCAGACTGGTGCAACCACTATGGAAATCAATATGGAGATACCTCAAAGTCCTGGGACTAGAGGTTCCATTTGACCCAGCCATCCCTCTGCTGGGTATCTTTCCAAAAGAATTAAAAGAATCATATCGCAGTGATATATGCACACATATGTTTATAGCAGCACAGTTTGTAATAGCTAAAATTTGGAAACAGACCATTTGCCCATCAGTTGGAAAGTGGATAAAGAAGATGTGGTTTTTCTATAAAATGGAATACTGCTCAGCCATAAAGAATGAGAAATTAGATTCATTCATAGGAAAATGGATACATTTTGACGATATACTCCTAAGTGAAATACATAAATCACACATGTATAAATACCAAATAGTTTCTCTGGTGTGAAAAACTATAATAGTACACAAAATCTGAATGAGATAATTAACAATGTGAAATAGGAAGAAAAGGGCTAAAAGTGTAGGGAAAGTGGGAAGGGTAGGGGAAAGGGAATAAGGAAAAAATATGAGAAAATGAAAAAATGGAAATAAAGTGTTTGTAAATGGGGAGGGGAGGAGGGAGTGAAGGGAGGGCAGGGACAAGGGGAAAAATGAGAATCAAGATTTGTCATATAAAGGTACAAGATCCGAATAATGAATGTAACTGTACTGAATACCTAAAATGTACCAATAAACTTAATAAAAAATAAGACCCAAGGTCAGAAACACATGGCCATAAGCCAAGAGCAGAACTGGTCTGCAGGGGAGAGCAGCAGCAGTTATTGAAGAGCATGTGTAGTTACGTGTTTCTGTGTATTTTTACTTGCAAGGAACACCGGCTTATACGTCTTCGGAGAAAGGAATCTTTTTTCATAGTTCTTAAGCTGTTCTCCTATTTTGTATTTCATAATTATAAAGTACTTGTTCTGAATGCTAATTATCTGAGAGGGAAAACCGTAGCAATTCAACAAATATGTTCTTATTTAATATATTTAAATTTTATTCCAAATATGAACATTGAAGCTTAATATGAGGTAGGAATCTGTGGAATGGTAACCATGTTTTATTTTGTTCTGTTTTTTTTCAGCAGTGAGAAATTTATTTGAAGCATTTGCATGTTATATGCTTGAACCTAATTACCTTTGTTTATTTTAATTTACTTATATCTGCTATCGTCAAAAGAAATGTCACTCAGCCTATCAATCACAAGGAAAAATACATTTAAATACAAGTATCTGTCCTGATATTTGCCAAAAAATATTTGTAAAATGGAATAATTTCTGAAGTGTTCTTGAAATGATAAATAATATGTCACTTAATATGGCAGATACATGTGTGTACCTGAACTCTCTCCCAAACCTGTATCAAAGTTTCAAGGTCAACAAAATTCCCAGTGCCATGATAACAACCTTTCTGGAGAGGACAATTTGAGATGTAGATTTTCAGACCTGGGATAGATGTTAATAGACATTTGTTCCAAACTGACCCTCTCTGCAATACCCAAGCAGGTTTTGTACAGCATCTGAATAAACTAGATCAGCTCCAAGGAATTCATTATCTTTCATGACAGACCATTTTGTTTTGAATAGCATTAAAATATATTATAAATAATTTTAACACTATAATCCTACATCTGCCACTGATTGAGCCTACTGGATGTATGGAAGTTTCCCCAAGATAGCACTTTAAAAGTTCAAAGCTAACAATGACTTCTACCCATTCTTCTTTTGCCTTTCCCTTTCCAAGTGAAACTTGAGTACAATCTTCAATTTCATCCCCTCACCATGTTCTGAATGTACTGTTTTGCCTGTATCCCCGTTAAAATGTAGCTTCTAGAACAAAATAAACTTTAGACAAAGTTGGACCATTGACTACTAAAATGGGGCTTTATCATTCTCTTTTAAATCCTTTTGCTTTTGTTCCTTAATATGAAATTTGCTTTTTTGGTAGCAATATCAACTTGTTTCATTTTTATTTCATAGTTGATTAAACTAACTTAGGCCTTCCTATCTGATGTATAATCAAACTAGTCTCTACTTCACTATATGTCTTTTGAGACCTATATGAAGATATTATCTTTAATTTCTTTTGCACTAAACTTAATTGTCAAAATAGAATAAAAAAACTTAAATTCTACTAATCTAAGCATATCAAAACAACTATTTAAATCTTTCCTTTACATCTTTCTCATATACTTAGTAGTAATAATAGCATAGATACCATTTTGAAATATTACTTTTTTATAATTACACCATAAGCATGTCTCTGTGTTTCTACAGAGATGCCATATTTGTTGTCTTTTTAAAATCTCCTGCAAATTTTTCCATCAAGTCCATATAACACAGCTCATGTTTCTAGTTTTTATTTTTGTGAATGATCCTACTAATTTCCTTGCAACAAACTCCCAGAATTATAAGGTTAAATGAGCCCCTTTAATAGATTGCCGTAGTATTTCCAAAATGGAAGGAGGTGACTGTGTTGGATTTTGTTAGCTCTTCAGGAATGATGATCCCAGAGAGTACCCTCTACATTTTCTCCCTGCTATTGAGTTATGTGCATAACAAATATTGAGTTTAACTTCTTAATGCCAAAAAAATTGAGCAGTTATCTATCCTATTTTATGCTAAGCATCTATCAGTGCTATACAAGCATCTGTTGTAATTTGGCCTTCTCCTCTCCTCTCTTCTTCCGGGCAAAGTGAGTATCTTCCACCTTTGTGTTCCAATAGTCTTTTGCATGAATAAGACATACAGGTCATCACATTGTTTCATGATTATTGTCTACGTCTTTATCTTTTACCTAGACTGTGAAGTTTTCAAGGAAAGAAGAAGGCCATGGTGTCCCTTAGAGTTTTAATGTATCCCCAAAGTTGGATGTCCCAAAATGACTATTAATCTACATTCTATCCTCTAAGTCCCTGTAGGTTTCAAAAGTAAAGCTATCTGCTGTCCAGGTTCCAAGTCTTGTAATTTCTTAAAGGTTCTTTGAGCTGGAGAATTTTCTTTGAGAACCATAACTATTTCAAAAGGCAGAATTGACTATTACTTTATTTGATGGCAGGTGTTTCTTGATCATTAATTAGATTTGTATAAAAATAGTTTTCCAGTAAGTATAATAATGTAAATAGGTAAATGTTTTTACTCATCAAAACAAATTAGCATTATTTTGAGGATAAGTAGAGACTTTTTTCAGAACAAATAATATTGCTGACCTCACAATTAAGCTATTTCAGTTGTTTATAAAAATGTATCTCTTTCTACTTTACTGCAGGGGGTTTTGATCTTCCTTCATATGAGGGATTCTTGCCACTTTTCTCCCATGGCTTCACTGCCTTGTTTAAAACCAAGTTCAGGCCAAACTGGAATCACCAAGTTTCAGGTACATTTAGCTGAGACACAATCCTAAACCTAACCCTAGATTATACAACTGAACTTCTGCCTTAGATGTAATTTTGTATTACAAAATAAATTGTCCATGGTTCAGATTCAAGAAAATAGTTCCACAGCCATGATCTTAAAATGTGGAGTGAACTCATGAAATGAGTACTTGTGAAAAAAATTCCATCCTGTGCACCACTAACCCCAGCAAGAGCGAGCATAACAGAAAAGAAAACTTTTCACCTCCCCTATGAAATTCTTGACATTTTCCCAGTGGTGTGGGCATTTCTTAGCTGAATGCATACACAGGACTTTAAATTGGTGTTTCTATTTAGCAAACTCTTACGTGTTTCTCTAGTGTCCCATAGCTAAAACTGTTCATTTAACCCTCACTATTCAGAAAACAGAATCTAACACAGATTTCTACTTTCAAGTTTATATGCCTTTAAGGGCTTTACCTTATTAGTCCAGTAATCTCTTCATTCCTGTGAGCAAGACTGAAAAGAATAAGCACTTTGTAATTAGGAAATTCAATAACTACTCCTGTTGAATACTATAAAGCAAAAAACGATAATGCTAGCACTGTTTTTGGTTCTTTAAATGAATGTTTTCTCAGTGATTCATTAGCAACATCAAGTGAACAACTTTTTCCCAGCATGAAAGGCATCCTTTCACTTTAACATGTCATTTCAAGGAACATGTTCAACACCTACACTCAGTTTTATTTACCAAATTCTATTTTTTTTATTTATTTTGTGAAATCTGAGCCATTTTCCTCTAAAACCTAATTATAAAAATAAACCTGCAACATATATAGCTACAGTTGCAGTCACAAATCAGTAATTTTTATAAATGGACAATTAACACTTTTGCACATTTAATTTAAGAACCAGTTTAATTGTGATGCTGACCATGTACTTTTTTTTTTTTTTTTTTTTTT
>NW_022900926.1:49331981-49355143 GCF_012274545.1 Fukomys damarensis | reverse complement strand
TTTTTTTTTTTTTTTTTTTTTTTTTTTGGTACCGGGGACTGAACTCGGGTCCTTGCATTTTGAAGGCAGGCCACCGAACTGCTAAGCTAAATCCCTGGCCTGATCATGTACTTTTGATAATAATTTGTTTTACTTTGATGTGGGCATCAGGGAAAAACAAAATAATATATAGTGAAAAATATTTTTGGGGCCGTTTTAGGAAAGATTAATGGTTTCCCTTAGGTATACTACAGATTAGTGACTATAACAGAAAATGTTATGTCCCTGCACTGTAGTGATGAATAACTTTTGCCCTGTGGCGATACAAATAACTGAATAAAATAAAATCACTTGGCCATGTGATAACAGAATTATCATGTGTCTATATACCACAAGTAGTGACATAATGCTTACAGTAATCTTAAAGTGTGAAAAGCATATGAACAAAAGAGTATTATCTAATGCACCAACAATTAAAATGCACATGTAATAAAATAGTTGCTTTTAGTATAGCATTCAAGGAATGAGATCTTCAATACTTCTCAGGAACAGGTGTTGGATATATAAATAAACATCCAGAAATCCAGAAATGTACATTTGGCCTCTCTCTCTTTCCCCTTCTCTGTTACTTTTCTTTTTTCAGCCACTCACCTTATTGCTTATTCAAAAACAGGTTGCCTGAAGAGACTGTCATGTTCTTTATAGTAGAATAACAAATATGCATTGTTATTTTGCACCATAATGAAATCCACCTAGAATGCCTCTTTTAAGATGGAGCGCTATCTATTCTAAATTAGGTAGCTTTTTCATTTATAGAAAAGAACCCCATTTATTGATTATTTTGAATATAGAATTCATTTCTAGTATACAGTATTCTGATTAAAACCTCTATAAAAGAAACATTTTTGTGGTATATTTTTGATAAGTTATTTATTAACTCCTGAAGCTCATGATCTGCTCTTAAAGAAGATGATTACGTGCTTTTCTCCCCCTCTCCTCCAAAAAAGGCAGTTTTTATTTTTCAAGGTTTGAAAAATGACATATGCCACATAATTAAATAGATATGTCATTTGTTTCATTTTTGAATAATTGGAATATTGCTTTAAAATCTGTATTACTGTACTACACGATAAGTGATCAATAAGGCACACTCCAATAATTTAATCTACCCAAAACTTTCAAATAAACTGTGGTTAGCAAGCTCTAGCTAGGTTGTAAGTGTCACAAGGGTAGAATCAAATCTACTTGATCAGTGTATGTGCAATGTCTAGGACAGAGCCTGCTGCATTGCAAGAGATCACAATTTATTTTTGATTTTTGCCTGCTAAAGAAAGTGAATGTCATGATTACTTGTTTCAACTGGACCTCTTCTTTGCCACTTTTACACGCTCTTCTAATAGTCATGAGAATCTTCATAGTTAGCAAAGGCATACTCAAAGGTTATACCTCAGATTCCACTTCAAATTGGAGGTAAATCATATCTTCTATTTGCCCTTTTATGGTTTCTCCAAGGTCCAGTATCCTTGTAATGGTATGATAAGACAGACTGTATTATAATAGAGCTTTCAGTTCTAATAAAACTATTCAATTAATGTTGACCTATATTAGCACGGCTTATTACTAACTTCATAAAGTAAAAAGGTCATCATTAGCCAAAATCTACCCTAATGCATTTTTTCATGAAAATATTTATAATTTTAATGATATGCAAAAATACTTTCAAAAGTGGAAAAATTAGGATTGCATACCATTTTTAAATTGTTAGAAAAATATACTGGGAATAAAAAAGGGGCTGAGGATTTAGCTCAGTGGTTTGGTGGCCTGCCTTGCAGGTGCAAGGACCAGAGTTCAATCCCTGGTACCACAAAAAAAGAAAGAAAAATATACTGGAAGGAAGGATAGCAAAGTGAAAAATAAAAACTGAATTATCATCTCTGGGTGATAAGATTACCAATAAGTATTTTTTCCTTAGTTTTATTTTTCCATATGTTACTTTTCTTGTGTGTGTGTGTGTGTGTGTGTGTGCGTGTGTGTGTGTGTTTATGTGTGTGTGCATGCTTTAGGGATTAAACCCAGAGCCTCCTGCATGTTCAGTATGTGCTTTACCTTTGAGTCATGGACCCAGCCACAACTGTTCTATTACAAAGAGCTATTAGTAATAGTACTATTTCTACTTTTCAGTATTGCTTTTTTTTTTTTTAATATCAGGGATCAAACTCAGGACCTTGTGCTTGCCAAGCACGTGCAGCATCACTGAGCTAAATCCCCAGCCTTCAGTCTTGTGATTTTAAAAATAATAAAACAAATATCTGTGTGATTTCAAAGCCTTCATATTTAAAATGGCTTAAATCACCATAATTTTTCATTTATTTCATTTCTAGATAATTGCTCTCCAACTCAAGGTCTGTGTTTTTACAAATGACTAGAATTAGAGCATAACTCTTTATAATTTAACATAACACATCCATAATTTACATGGGTGTATGTTTTGAAAATGCAATGCTGTTCTGAAGGAATGGGATCTGAACTAAATCTTGTCTCCACAAAAAAAGCATATATGCTTAGAATGTCAATCTAGGGGCAACCTAATTTCTGGTACCCCTTCTCTCTCTCTCTCTCTCTCTCTCTCTCTCAGACAGAAGCTATATTTCTCTCAATAAAATTTTCCTTCTTTTTTTTTTTTTTTGTACTGTGGATTGAACTCGGGTTCTTCTACTTGCAAGGCGAGCACTGGAACCACTAAGCTAAATCCCCAGCCCAAAATTTTCCTACTCTTAGCCTCCATTGTTCCTAGAATTCATCCTTTCATTTTAGAGAACATGAACTCACACCAGATGAGTAACAGGTTTGGGAATTACATCTCTTTCCCCCTCCGTCATTTTGGAGGTCTCCACTGAGATTACTGTGAGGTAAGAGTTTGCTTTTGTTCCATAGGTTCTGACTTTGGTCTTTTTGCTTCATAGTTTGCAACTTTTTGCTTCATGGGCTTTAGCCATTTGTTTCATAGATTATGGTTTTCTTTCATAAATTCCAGCCTTTTGTTTTGGCTTTTGTTTCAAAAGTGTCTTAGTTTTAAGTTGTGTATTTTAAATTTTTGGCAAATTGCTTGTCTCTCTTATGATGCATTTTCCTTTGTAAAAATTACGTTTTATTCTTTTGTATATGTTACATTTGGACTTAGTTGCTTCAAAATGCTGTCAAATGGGTGCCTTATGAAATCATCTCATCTAAAGACAGTTCAGGCTTTTATTGGTCCCTTATAGATGCCAAACAGTGGTTTCTCTGCCAGCTAGTAATTGCCTTTAGGGCAGCTGCCACTCTCAAAGCAGAGGACAGGTTTCTCCAGTTGTCCTCTGGTGAATCCCCGCTCCTATTGAAAGCAATGGCAGGTGGAACATTGACCACCTAGGCAATTGGGTTCCTTTCAGACACAGATCTCTGATTGCATGGAAATACTGGAAATTGAGGTGACAACTGAGGGGTCATGGCCAGGGCGACTCTCTGATGGATACCCAAAAGTTCCTTAGAAGAAACTAGCTTCTGACAGCCCATCTGAGTAATCAGCAGAAAATCTCCACATCTCTTCCCCATCTGGGCTCCTCAGTGAGATGAAAGGGGAACTCTGACAGTGATCATCAGATATTCTCTGCCACCAGAGTAATCTGAAATGATGCCATCAGAGTCCTTTTTAAAGCCTCTGTTAAGAGTTGAGCTGCAAGTTTGGACTGCTCTCTCTACTAGTAAGACAGACCTCTAGATAAATATAGAAAACAAGTATTTGGTAGGGTAAAAGCTACCCAAACCTTCTCTTCCCCTAGGCATGATCTTCATCATTTATGTGTGTAGGTGAGAAAAAATACCTTTGTTGATAAGTTGTGGATTTTGGAACTTGACTGTGGACCTACAGAGTGCTATGTGGTGATTTTTTTGATGTTTAACTAGCTTGAAATTTATTTGGAATCCTTCTCTCTGCTAATGAGTTTAAAACTTCCCTTAAAAAGAAGTAACAGCCCTCTAACTGCGCTTTGCACTTCAAAAGTGCTTAATGTATAGACGAAAGTATAATAGTTAAGCTCACTGCTCCTACTGCACTACTAATGTCACTGATCTTCTCTTCTGGGTTTTCAATATCTAAAGTTTGGAGACCAAAACTAGAGCAGGTCTCACTTTAACTTGGTCTTAAACACTCAGAAGAAAAGAAAAAACCAAAAGAGGTATAAAAATAATGGCATAGTAATAAAGCTAGATATTAAAAGGGCTCCAATTTCTTAACCCCTTCTGGCAGTTTCCAGCTAAACCAGTAGCTGACCACACTTACAGATCATTAGGAAAATATTGTAGTAAAATCTACAAGAGCTCAGCTAGAGTTTTAAACTTCTTAGCAAAATTTGTTCTTCAAATTGTCTCTTATCTTGCTTATAGCTAAAACTAGAGAGACTTATGACAAAGTATCGGACGTATAGATGACCTCTATCAATGAAAAAAAATCTAAGAGCCAGCAGGTTCAATCACTATTTCAATTTCTAAGTGTGACTTTCTCCCCAACCTGCTCTTCCATTCTAGTGTGCTCATGCTTAGATTATACATGCTCTTATTTCTTAAAAGTTTTGTTTATTCTTGCCTAGAGGCTGCCAAATTTCAAGCAGACATACAAATGGAACCAAAGACAAATAAGTTAGACTTTTTTTAACCAGGATCCACCAGATCATGTAAAGAGCTCATAACTACTAAACTACACAACATTCTATGTTGGATTCTGAAGTTCTCTGGACCTTTTTCTTATTCTCTTTGTGGGAGTCTATTACTAGTCCCTCCTGGTGGAAACTCTTGTTGGCTATATCCATAGCAATCCTACTGACCTTATAATTTGGTTCAGGTATTCTTAACTGTTTCTTTGACTTTGTCTCTTCCATACTCAAAACTATACACCTACCCAAGATGACAACGCCTGGTACCTATCAAAGGCCTTTAGGTAGACCCTTTGTAGAGTAACTGACTGCTGATCACAGCTATAACTCTTTAGCCTGAGGTACCCAGAATAGTCTTTGCCCTTTGCACCCTCACAGCAGTTAGAGGTACTTCTTCAGAGGGAGGAATGTTGTAGACAGGTAAGTTAATTAGATATCTTGTAGGCAGTTGGACAGGGACTGCGCACAAGGAGTCAACAAGGAAGACAGTAGAGGAACCAACATGCAGGACAACCAAGACACATTTACTGAGGGCTGGGGATTTAGCTCAGTCGTTCTACTGCCTGCCTCAAAAGTACAAGGGCCCAAGTTTGATCCCCAGTACAAAAAAAAAAAAAGCTTCCCTGAAAGCCAGCATTGTAAAAGAAGAAAAACTACCACACTCACCCCAAGGATGCTTCCCCTAAGGATGAATTGCAGTGATTAATATTCTGAATAGATATCAATCACCTGGGTGGGAGACAAAGATCTTCCAAGAAAGATCTCTGACCCACCCCTTACCACCAAAAATCTTTGTTCATTCCTTGTATGTTTGCTGTGTGACTTGTTTTCCCATTGGGTCCCCATTTAATCAATACTACCTAGGCAACCATACTTGTCATAATCTTACTGGTTGCACATAATTTTGTCCACCTTGTGATTTCTCATTGGATCAAATTTTACCTACGCAGCTGTACTTTAATCTTATTAGTTGACTATAGTTTTGTCCCACCTTTAATCTGTCTCACTTCATGGCTTTGTCCCGTAAAACACCTTTAAGAAGTTGGGTGAGCAGGCAACCCACTTTCTGGGCCCCCTTCTGTCTCTCTTTCTCTCTTTCTGGCTATCTTTCTCTCAATAAATTTTGCCTAC
Source organism: Fukomys damarensis (assembly GCF_012274545.1). Taxonomy (NCBI): domain Eukaryota; kingdom Metazoa; phylum Chordata; class Mammalia; order Rodentia; family Bathyergidae; genus Fukomys; species Fukomys damarensis. Next base: position 49,349,345 of record NW_022900926.1, on the reverse strand, counting down.
TCTTAAAAAGAAAAAATGAATGTCAATCAACAGTTCAGATATGGCATTGTTATTACTTTTTAAAAGAAAGACATGCAAACACCTTATCTTTGTTCTGTTTTCCCATGTTAACCTGAATTCACAGTGGATATTAACTATAAATTAATGTGGTTCCCTGGAAAAAATCATTAGCAACTGATTTATTATCATTTTTTTAAAATGGAGTTATCAATTAAGGTTGGTTAAATGTTTCAGTTCCTGGAATTGGAAATATTAACTTTTAGAAGAAATTACATTTGTTTTGAGAAATTCACCAGAATGGTGCTTTAAGTTACAGAAAAGTAGCTACCATTATACCTGGATAAATTATGAAGTATGTGCAAACCTGAATATAGGAGTTGCAGGGTCCTTGTTCTGGTAAGGTAAGTGGACTGTAACTTTGCAAAGTTAGAGACTCTTCGTAGAATATGGATGAACATTGAATGTTAATTTTTAAATGGAATTACCCAGAATTTGGGAAATATATTTTTGATGATTGAGAGTGTATTATCGAAGCCTTGACTGTCAGCTTGTGTCCTGTTTGTTTTCCTCATGGACAGGATTTCCAGTATTGGTCTAGCTGGGGTAAGAATTAGTGTCCTTGGCTTGTGGAAAGGAGGGAATCTTTAAAAGTCAATTGTTGAGGAAGTAAGGATTCTGAAGAGAAATAATGTGGAGATTTCTCCTTGGCTGGAAAGCCAATACTGGATTCTAATGTCCAGGGTGTATCATTAAGGCACTGCTTATTACTTCCCAAATATTCATTAAAGCATCATTATCCTTGGCTTAATTGAAATTTGGAGGGGTTAAGAGAATAAGTGTGTTTGTAGGTGGAGCAAATCAGTCCAGGATTAATGTCAGGTCTCACAAGAAATGGTCACCAGTGGGTTGGAGAGTTCTGGAGTAGGAAGCCGCCTCCAAAATGGGTATGAGGGATGGGGAAGAATTTGCCAGTTATTTTCAGGAATATTTGAAGAGAGGCTGCTAGGAGATTTCATATGTAGACACTGGAGGAAGGAAGAATCACAGATTATTATGGCTTAAAAAGTAAAAGAAATATGACTCTAAGCTAGGAAAGAGGGTTTGTTGCCTATACATATATAATTACTTTTTATAATACACTAAAACAAAGAGTTTAAGACTTTTTGACAGATAACCCAGTTTGAGCCCTTATTTTAAACTGTTAAAAATGTGATTAGCAAACACTTCACTAAAAAAAGTCTTCCATATTGTGCTTTCAGTTTTACCTAATTCCTGGCATTTTTTTTTTCTCTCGCACCTTGCTAAGAGATTGTCATTTTCTGTAAGAATTATCAAAATCCTATGAATACATTTGACACACTTCTAAGGAGAGGCACCTCGCTCCTACCTAAGTCTAACAGCCCACAGAAGCGTCCAGACTCCCTCTTGCTATTATCCGACCTTGGAAAGTGGAGGCGGCATGTTTCATGATCCAGCCGAGGCTGTTACCAGGAAAATGGGGGACAGGAACAGCTTCTTTTGCCATATCTTCAAACTGTTACCAGGAAAGCACTAAAGTTGCTGTTGTTATTTTAGTTGTACAGGGTGTCATACTTTTCCACTCAGGTTGTTGTGGGTAAACCGTGAGAAGCCCTGGGTCCATTAGAACTTTCTGCCTTGCTCTTTCCTTTTTACCTGGGACCATGGTCTTATTCACAAGGGAGTGTCTAGTCCAGCCCTTTACAGTCAAATATTGGGCTCCACACAATCAGTGCAATTCACTGTTACAGGTTCCAGATCTGTGCTGAGGGACACAGAGTCAATAACCTCTTAGCAACCCAACATCAGGGGAAATCCAATTCCAGATGGAAGGACTGGAAACTAGGAACCTTGCTGAGCTGGATGACCTATGGGAAAATATGGAGACACACACAGTAGGGGGTGAAAGAGAACAATGAAGGGTAAAACTAGATGGACATAGGGCAAATTACGCTGTGTGAGTGCAGCAGTGTCCCATGGTTTGAATCGTGTCACCAGCAAATCTTTTGACACTTTTCTGTTGCATGACTGCTCTTAACATGAATTATTCAAAGGAGTGGTAGCTGCTGAATTTGTGACCCTGTAGGTGCCGTGTGAGCCTCCTCAAGTACACATTGCCAGAAGCTAGCACTTTTTCCCCAGAACACAAGTGTGGCTGCCTGAGAAATACACCAACCAAGGACAGACTTCCTCCGAGGATCAGTAACAAGCTGCCTTGCCAAGCTTCTAGGGTATATCATTGCTCTGCAGTTTGGAACTTCACCTCTGCCTATGTGGGTTTGGAACTTCTCCTCACTGCATGGAAGACTTTGTGTGTCAGCTCTGTGTTGCCCTTCCTGATCTCTTTTGTGTCCCATTTAGTCATTTTTTTCATGTTTATTTTTGTTTTCTTCTGTCCCTCACCTTCACTTCCTGTTAATGTTTTCTCTATCCTTACACTTTCCTTCCTGAATTATTCTTTTCATCTTGTCAAGATGCACCTTATTCCTGCTAATAAAAAGGATACCAAAGCTCACTGTACCTGTAATTCCAAGACAAAAGACAAAAATCTCACACTCGAGGATCACTGCTTTGTGTGCCCAGTACCTCTGTGCTTCCTGAGCTTGTCTCAGTGGACAGCATCTAGGATTCTCCTTTTGAAACAATACTTCCAGCTGAAAGACACCTTCATCAACTCTGATTCCTTCCAAGGCAGGTATTTTGTCCTTTTCATCTAGTTTCCCCCGGAGCCCACAATATTGTTTGATGAAAGTCAATGCTTAGTAAATGACTGATGAATGAAGAACCAAACTAAAAAAGGGGATGGCCAAATTGAATAAATAATGAGGCACAAATCTTAGGCAAAATAGTAAAAGAGCAAATATATTCAGCTATCAGCCTAGAATCACTACCAAATTTTGCTTCTCCACCCAACAGCCCCATCGCCTTCGTTGGCCTCAATGATCATAATAAGAGATTTCCCCATGGCCAAATGTTTGATTCCATACTTTGTTTTCTCTTTTTAAATTTTATTAAAATTAGCTGTTCATTCTCTCATCCAGCGAGGGCCAAGGTTTCTGGAGCTTTTCACGATAACAGCTCCTAATATAAACATAAAGGTAATTGTACAAAGGTCAATAACTTTCTACAGAGCTCTGTCTTCTCTTTTAAGTCTTGTGGATTCATCTGAATAGTGTTTTAAGAAGATAACACTATCCAATGACTTTGTCCTAATTTCAATGTGATACTCAGTTAATGAGAACATTAGGCCTCCTGGGCAGCACTCTAAACAAAAGAAGTTTGATAAAATTACTAAAAGAAATATTTTATTTGTAGCACTTGCTACATATAAGAATATGAACTTTCATCTTTTGTTCATATGTTTTTAAGGAAACTACAACTAAGGTTATTGTCAACAGTACTCACACATTTAAAAGTAATCATATGTTGGGGAAATTAGTTCAGTGGTAGAAAACCTGCCTGGCAAGCTCAAGGCTTTGGAGTCAATCTCCAGTACCACAAAGAAACAGAAGACAAAACAGTCATTTAATATTATGGGTTCCTTATTGTTCTTTTCATTTCTTTATATTTAGCTGACAAAAATAATTGTACTATGTGTATTCTTTGTGTACAACATGTTTTGTAATAATAGTTTGTGATATATATACATATATGTGTGTGTGTTCCAGACAGCTATATTGACACTTTTATAAAATAAAATTTTAAATTGAAAAGGAATCTTTCCTTTTTAAAATATACTACTAAAATTTTGTTAATTAGAAAGTAAATTTTTCAATTTAATTTAGTCACCAATAATTTTTAAAATATGGTCTACATTGTTAAAATTATATAAATATGTGGCATTGTTTTCTATTAATAATTTTTATATTGCTTTTTCTTGCAAGATAAAGAATAAAAAATAAACTGATCCACGTATATGCAAGCCCAAATTTACCCTTAACAAAAGAAAACGATAAAATAAGAATCATTGAGCCAGATTACTGAAACCAACCATTCAAAAGGTAGACCAGAATTTAAAATAATGAAGAAATTAGAAGACAGTTAAAATGTTGAGGGCCGGGGATTTAGCTCAGCAGTTTGGTGGCCTGCCTTGCAAGCTCAAGGACCCAAGTTCAATCCCCGGTACCAATAAATAAATAAATAAATAAATAAATAAAATGTTGAGACAAGGAATCCCAGTGGAACAAACAGAAAACACAGGTTCAAGTATTCGTGAAAAGGAGGAATTTTTCCTTAGTAGAGAATAATTTAAATGGATTGTGGTCAGAAGGTAAGATGATGTACTAGATTAACATGCAACTATCTTTGACTTCATACTCCTTCCTTCATTCTTAGCTAATCTTCCAATTCATGTGGTCATGATATATCAAAGTACATCAGTAACATTTCTTTGTCTTTCTGTAATGTGAATATATGCATCTTAACTTAGCTTCCATGACTTGATGATATTCAAATATATTTAAATCAACTATTTATTCTACTTGGAAAAGAAACACATGGAAGTTTGGCTTCTCTGTGTATGGTTTATGGTGTTGGGTCTCTGAATCTTTGACAATATTAGTTGGCAGTCGTTAATTTTCTCTATTTAAAAATTATTATAAAACTAAAAGAATTTAAATGTGTGGAAATACTTTGAAGAAAATAGTTGAAATTTAAATTTTCATTTTTTGGGGGGGTCTCATAGCAGTAAACCCTATAAGGAAGGAAGGTCACATCCAATGGTCAAAAAACTAAGAAAAGGGACTGGTGTCTTATTTAGGACACCTACGTAGCAGAGATGAATATTTCAAATCTAAAAGAACAAATATTTCATTTTGATAGGGAAAAGGGGGGAGAAGGTCATGAGTTAGTGAGAAGGATTATATGCTTGCACTTTCGGTAATGAGCATGGTGCATACTGTCTTTTTAAATCACTGGATCAGTTGTAAAAATGACTTGCTGAAACAAAGAGGTTCTGACTGTTATATGGCATAGCACTGTGAAACTTGCATCCCATGGTCTGCTGCTGCAGAACTGAAAAGGGGCTCCTGTGGGACTGTGAAAAAGCACTAATATATACTAGTTCAAGTAAGATTTTATGGGAATATAGAGGATGGGCATCCAACAAGTTTGTGAATGGACAATAGCAGGATCCAAGTGTCACAAATGTCCTGGTTGAACACAGCTTGCTGAGGATTTAATCCTAAATTTCATGAGAATTCCCTGGACTGTTTTAAACAAAGCATAGGAGCAGATCTCTCTTTTAGAAATTTTACTTTAGCAATAGTGCAGCAGATTAGAGCGGAATGAAAGTAGAAATAGATGTGAGTTAAGAAGCAATTTAGGAGAAAAATAGTGAGATCCTGAAATAGACCAAGACAGGTGGAAAGTGAAATAGTGCAGAATGGAAAGTATTTAAGAGGTATTAGGAAGATACAGATTGACTGTGAGAACCAAGGAAAGGAAGAGATTCAAAATAAAATCAGCTGCTCTGCTTGAACAACTGGTTTCCTTCAGGTAAATGGTCTGACCCTGAAGTGTTGTCCCTGAAAGTTGTGGAAATATTACTTTTGAGGGAAAGATAAGTTACCTAAGGAGACAAAGTACCACCTCTATGTGAATTTATGAGAATATACTCTAAGAGAGTTGTCTAAAGACCATAAAGTTCTTTCAGTCTTAATTAATTAATTTGATACAGTGTTCAGTTCAGAAGGGAAAGGATACTTTTAATTTTTATTTTTCACCCTAATGTCATGAATTCCACCCCATTTGATGTATATTTTACTCATTCTACAGAAATTGAACATCTCCCATGTATAAGATACTGAGATATGGTACAGCAATTAATAAGGCAAACAACAGAAATGTCTACCACCAGGGGGGAGCTCAAATTCTATCTGGAAAAACAGAAATTAAATAATCGCAAACCATTTTTTACTTATGGTTGTTAAAAGGCCTGCAAAGGCAATTAGGTTATACAATGAGAATATAAGAGCAGGCCATAGTGGAGTAATCCAACTAGTTGAGAAGTTGGTCAGGTAAAAGCCCACAGAATGTAAGCAAAGAGAAATGCTTGTGGGAAGGATGAAAGGTAGTAAGCTTTTAGTACTCAAATGGGAACGGAAGTAAATCCAGTGTGGCTGAAAAAAGGGTACGTGAGAGAAAGAGACAGAAAACTGAAGGCTGAAGTTGGGGTGAGATGACAGATCAGCATACAACAAATTGAGATTACATATCATGCTAAAGCTATAAGAAGTCATTGGAGAGTTTTAGCAGGGGATGACATCATCCCTACAGGCACGCATGGGCTGTTAAAAAGGAAATTTACGAGAGTAATTATCAAGGTATCTACACAAAAATGGCTCATTCCTTCATCTTCTTCAAACCTTTTCTCAAATGTCCCTTCTCCATGACTCCCACCTTAGAACAGCACATCTAAGATGTAGCCCCACCCTCAACACTTACCTCCAGATCCTACTTACCCTTCTCTTTTATCATAGTATCTTTCACTTTCTAGGATTTTAGATAATTTACTAGTTTATTAGTTTATTGTCTGTATTCTCTTACTAGGATGTAATCTTCACTATAGCAAGGAAGGTTTTTTTTCCTAAAAGTGTCTGGTGTATAGATTCTCAACACATATTTGTTGAATTAAATGGCATATAACATTTTTTATGTAAAGCTACATTGTAAGATGGCATATCTTTTCGTGATTATGATGCTATATACTTTGTTTAAAATAACTATCTCCCAACTCTGTGGTTCCTTAGGCAAAACATGTACTATGATTTAATTCTTTTTTGTTTTTTTAAATTTTTTTTGTGGTACCGGGGATCGAACTTAGGTCCTTGCGCTTGCGAGGCAGGCCACTGAACCCCTGAGCTAAATCCCCGGCCCTGATTTAATTCTTAAATATGAAAGTTGCTCTTGCAGCAAAAATTCATCATATGCTTATTAAAATACAGGGAAATTTTTTGTTTTGTTTTGTTTTGTACTGGGGATTGATCTCATGACCTTGCACTCACAAGGCAGACAGTGGAATCATTGAGCTAAATCCCCAGCCCCAAGGAAAAATGTTTTAAATTAATAAAATGTCGAAGTTTTGGGCAAATTTTAGGAGGAAAAGTTTACAAAACTTGGTCAAGAACTATGAGTCACTGTGATAGATTAGGTATTTTATAATGTTGCCACATATACCCATCAAAATATACTCCTATGCTAACAAAATTATAGTATTTTCACAACACAAGGATTAACCCTTTATGCCTAGTTTTGGGCAATCCCTGTAGCCTTACATGGAGGTGATTTAAGAATTAATATGCAGTTGGCACATTACAACTTGTGATAATGTCTAAAATACCTTGCAGAAAAGACATTTGATTTGCAAAAAGTGTCAGGCAGTCTCCTTTTGATTTTTTTTTTTTGTTTATCTGATATCATAAAATTAGTTAATCCTGATTTACTGAAGAAATTAAATTTTCTAGAAAATTGCTTTTCATTGCCACCATTATTGTCTATGATTTCCCATTAAATTCATTTATTAGGCATCTACTATACTTCAATATTGTGTTGGAAATCCATTTATTCATTGACTCACTAACCAAACATTTATCAGTACAAAGAAAAGGCACAGATTTTAAGAGATAAAATCAGACAGTTGCGTGGTCATGAAATTAATTTATTAAGAAAATGAGAAGGCTTAGGTAAAATAAGACACTTTGACTTTTTAAAAAGAGACATCCAATTAGCACCAATTTTTAAAATACTTTTGCTGTAAAGTTACAAAGGAGATGAGATTATAGTAGAAAATCTTCTTTGTATTAAATAATGTAGATATGTTGCCCTAAATATACACACCCAAAAATAATTATATTACTTTGAGTATAGATTCAGCACTATAAAGAAATGTATGTCCATATTATTAATAGTCTACTTCCTAGAGCCCTGGAAAACAGCTTTCACAAGAAACTCCAGTATAGTGTAAGATAATAAAGACAAAAACAGAGCCAAGATATTACTGACCTTTTATTACCCGTGCATGCTTTCTTATAAATGAGAGTACTTTTTTCATATTTGCAGAAATAGTACCAATCCTGATACAAGCCAGGTAGTATTTAGGAATGACTTCTAATCCTTGTTCTAGATTTTCTTTTACCAGCACCTCCTTCCAAAGATGGAGTACTTCACGTTCCCCTACCCTCCTTCCTGGGCTTGCTTCCACATGGCAGATTTGCCTGAGTCATGAAGATCTGCCTGCATTTTCTGACATGTTGAATGTTATCCTCATATGTACAATTTGGGTTTAGGCGTCTGCATCTTAAGCCCTAGAGCTATGGTGAGGTCCATATTTCATTTTTTTCATCTTTCTTAGGATCCACTAAGTATCAGCGTACATACTTTAAAGCAATCTATACTACATAAACTTGCTCATAATTATAAAAATAGGCATGGATTAAACTATAATATTATTCAACACATATAAGAAAATCTGTTAGATCATTATATCCTTTATCATTATGAAGGTAGAACATGTTATTTAATTTTCTAAATAATTCTGCTGATTTCTTTTTTTCTGGGAATTTCCACTTAGGAAGAAATTTGATCACCATAAAATTAACACATCTCTACTGAAATGACTTCACGTAAGCCTCTGTCAGGTAGTCTGATCCACAGTCAGGGACTTTTGTGTACTCAGTGGGGATAAAAGCCATGTGCATTGTTTGATGATAGTTTGGTTTTTTTCAATCAAGAAGGTCAAGATGACACTGGCAGTTTTGGGTTAGTGAGGTATCAAGTTCCAGAAGTATATGTTTAACCTTCCAAATGACAGTGACACTTAGAGGTATGATCACTTCCAGGCTTTGAGCTAGTCATTATGGAGAACAAAGTGACAACAGAGACTCTCCAGGAATGAGTCCCTTCACTATGGCCAATCTGTCATTAAAATGACCTTATATACAGCTGTATGGGATGAAGTAGATGAGGATGAGGATATGGTAATAGCTCAGTGATGGCTAGCTGAAACTCAAGACAACTGCAACTAGAGAAAGCACAAGAGATATTTTAAGTGGCAGAGGTTTGAAGGGGCTATAGCCCCTGAAAGAGGACATATTTAAAAAGATATAATCACCATGAAGGGCTTATAAACAAGAGATTCTGAATTGGGAGCAGATATCAAATAAAGGCAGCCACGTAGAACATCACTATAACTAGAAGTTAATTATCAATATTTACACACACAGCTCAGAATAGGTTAGGGCTCCTCAATAGGGATTATGTGACAATATCAAGTACGACAACCAGCAAAAATCATGCACCTACCAAATGATATTCCTCACTGGATAGTATCAGGCTAATGGCTAAAATGCCAAACAAAATATCAAACATAAAAACAATGGTATTTATTGTTTCTGATACATGTACATTTTCCAAATTTTGTAGACTATTAATTAAAAATGTGTTGATGTTTCTAGGAAATTATTGTAGTACAAATATTGGTTATCTGCTTCCTTGTCTAATCCATATTTCATTGCTTTTGCCCACAAAATGGGAACTTTAAGATTTTCTTATGATGTTAACGTTCATTCTCCCTCAGCAAAATCCTGAGTGAACTTAATAACAGTTGCAAAACAAAATCAGTAGCAGTGGAAACAAATTGGCTATCTCTCTACATCTAATAGAAATAAGAACTGAGCCATTAATATCAACAGAGTTGTCTTTAAACTAAATGAACATCTCTGATAAGGCCCATCTAGAATCATCTGATGCAGAATTAATAAGAATCCAAGTGCAGACAACTTCAGTTTTGTTGTTTGTATAAATGTTTTAAAACTTATTCACAATGACTACAGAATTAACTCAGTTTTATATTGAAAAGATATTTTAAGGTGAGGACATACATTGATTTAATCAGTAGCAGCCATTTATTTGGAGAAGTAGAGAAACCAACTATTTAGTTTCTCATGGGTAATCACTTGGATTCTGGCACTATTTTAACCTATTTTCCTACTTAAAAGTGAAAATACGATAGCTGAAAATATATCTGCCAACTAACATTTAAAGGAAAGAAAATTATCTCATTTGTTTCATTATGCTTTGGGAGGACCAGTTTGGAAACTGACGTAAGGCTGACATAAGTATTTGAATTCACTGTAATTGTAGTTAGCTAGTTTTCTGAACCTCCCACAAAATTCTTTGTCTTGTGCATGACTCCTGAGTGTCTGAAGCTTAAGTCCTTAGATGAAGAAAAGTAGTCCAGGCAAATAGGGGGAAAAAATCAATGTTGTTAAATGCATTGTGCTCTAGAAAGAGTAAGGTCTCAGTTCATTCTCCTTTATACTGAACATCAAATGGCCTATATTTTCCATTTGTCTTTAATATTCTCTTTAGTGGGCAAACAGAAACGGTTGATCAGTAAAAGATAAATATATGAGGATGTACTTATAGACACATCTATACTTAGCTCCCACATGAGTTTTTTTGTTTGTTTGTTTGTTTTTACCAGGGATCAAACTCAGGACCTTGTGCAGCTCCACCCTTGTGAGCTAAACCCTTAGCCCCTGCATGAGAACTGTTTGAACCAATAATGTGCGCATGTTCTTGTTAGGTAATTTGAAGGTGTTCTTTCACCCTGCTGCTGAGTGCTGGAGCTTTATAAAGACAATCACATGTAATACCCATGCCATGATGTACCCAGGAGAGTCACAGTCACGCCCCATAAGCAGTGCAGAATATAAATTTAACTGTAGATACATAAAAACAACAATAGAAAATACAGGGGAGAGTAAAAGAATGAAAAGAAAAACCTCAAGAAATTCACACTTGAAGGTGAGACTCACTGTGTCAGCTTTCACATGCCCTTTGAGTTGGTTCATCTGAGAAATATCCAGACAGAATTTTCTGGTTAATCATCTTTTCCTTTCTCGAAGAAAAGTCATTCCATGCATTCACTTGAAATCATTTCTTTAAATTTGAAAAAAGGAAACAAATTGTTGCTCATAACAGCACTGCTGTGCAACTATTTGCATATGTATATATGTGTTCTCAGGCTTCCTGAGAATAATAGGAGCTTAGTTCTTCACGATTAATATTGAAGTAAATCTGATTTCACATCTCAAAAGCTATGTACATTATCAGTTTACTTATTACTTTAGAAATACCACTAGTAGAGTAATATATCACTCAGAGATCTACATAAACCTGAATTATAGTTTCAAATCATAAAATAAAATAATAAAAGTATGTCAACAATCATTCAAAGTACAGTTAATCACATTTACTAGGGTTTTATTATGTGCCAAACATTCTGCTATTGGCTTTATAGGCATTCTCTTGTTTGATGATAGTAATGGTCTCTTGAGGTAGATGTTATCAGATCTATTTTACAGATGAGAAAAGTAAGCCTTAAAGGCTACAATATTTGCCCCAAGTCACACAGCTAATAAAAGGTCAATGCCAGGGGTTCACACTAGGGATTGTCCAATTTTATAACCTCAGATATTAGACACTATACTGTCCAGCTCATAAATGTTAATAAGATTTTCCAACTAAAGACTTAATAAATATTATGAAGTGATATTGTATCACAATAATGTTATACCTTTATCAGAAGCAATCAACACAGTGGAAAGAAAGAACATCTTGGCAGTTTGATAAATGGAATTTAGGAATGGTTATGCCATTGTGTCAAGATGTGATTGAAGGAAAAATCACTAAAACTCAATTTTTTTAGTTCCTCTTACAGCAAAAGAAGGGACTAAAATAGAAGATTTGGGAAAGTTCACAGGTCGTTACAACTTGACTGTGGTCTTAGAGGAGTTCACCTGATATGTGAAAGAGGATATTCCAGTTGAGGAAAATAATTTGATGTTTTGTTTTGTGTTAAAGTAATTTTTATCTCAATGAATCTTATATGAATCACTAAATCTCATACTTCTGAGAGTGTAGGTTTCTCTCTATACGTTCTTCACAAGAATTTACTTTGTGTGTCACTATAGAAATTAGACCCCCAATAAATCTCTCAGTAATAGTTTTCTTTTGAATCTGGGATGGCTCTGTAACTTTTTTTTTCTCATTGAGTTTATCGGTACATTTTAGGTGTACAGTACAGTTACATTCATCATTGGGATCTTGTACCTTTACATGACAGGTCTTGGTTCTCATTTTTTCCCTTTGTCTCTGCCCTCCCTTCACCCCTCCTTCCCTCCCCCTTTACAAACACTTCATTTCCATCTTTTCATTTTCTCATATTTTTTTCTTTTCCCTTATTAGCTTTCCCCTACCCTTCCCACTTTCCCTACACCTTTAGCCCCTCTCTTCCTATTTCACAATGTCCATTAGATCATCAGGATCTTATGCACTATTATAGTTTATTCACAGCAGTGAAACTATTCGGTATTTACACATGTGTGATTTATTTATTTCACTTCGGAGTATATCCTCATTATGTATCCATTCTCCTATGAATGAATCTAATTTCTCATTCTTTATGGCTGAATAATATTCCATTTTATAGAAAAAACACATCTTCTTTATCCAGTTTCCAACTGATGGGCAAATGGGCTGTTTGAATGGCTGCTATCAAGAAATCAAACAATAACAAATGTTGGCAGGGTTGTGGAGAGAAAGGAACCCTTCTCCATTGTTGGTGGGAGTGCAGACTGGTGCAACCACTGTAGAAATCACTATGGAGATACCTCAAAGAGCTGGGACTAGAGGTTCCATTTGACCCAGCCATCCCTCTGCTGGGTATCTTTCCAAAGAATTAAAAGAATCATATCACAGAGATATATGCTTACCTATGTTTATAGCAGCACAGTTTGTAATAGTTTGTAATTTGTTTTTGACAAATAAAATGCAACAGATTGATGCTTTACAGTTTCCACTCACATTCACTGGAACATTTCACCTTTAGCAGTGCCCTCTTGAAAATCAGCCACCATGTAAGAAATGTGTGACCATTTTGTCACGAGTAGAAAAAACTACACAGTGGTGACCTTGTAGGTGCTCCTGTTAAAACCCCAGCATTGCCTTGGGATTTAGCTCATTGGTGCCGCCATCTGCCTTGCAAGAGCAAGGCCCCCTGAGCTGGATCACCTGTACCAAAAAAACAAAAAACAAAAAAACAAAAAACAAACAAACAAACAAACAAAAAGCAGAGATTTTTAGTCCACAGCCAAATGCAGCTGCCAGTCAAGAAGTGAATAGGTCATTTTAGGAAATGCAGTAGAGGCTTCTGATAGCTCCAGCTGTCACCTGATTGATAGCTACAACATGAAAGTCATTAAAGGAGAACTACCCAGTAGAGCCTTGTTAACTCATAGATTTGTGAGAAAGAATTTAAAAATTGCTGTTTTAAGCTACAAACACTTGTTGTTACACAAAAAGAGATATATCACAATCACCCTAGACTTATAAAGGGACAAAACGAAAGTATTATATTTAAATTATATTCATGCTATTATGCATATAAAATGCCATTTGTCATGGTGAATTTATTTCTAACCTGAATTTTAGGCAGAACCAGACATAATGCATGGTTGTCCTATATATTTTTTTGGCTTTCATTCTTAGATAACTTGAACAATTTCATAGATGAAGTGTTACAAGGCTGTAAGATGATTTAGTTGTTTGAATCTCAGTCTAACTGGTACTTTATGTAATCTCTGATTTTTTTTTTTGCCATACTAGAATGCTCTTCTCTTTTATGACCTCTTTCATTTGTCATCTTATAAAAGCAAAGCCATTATTTCCTCTTCTATACAAGTGCATTCAGGATATCAAAATTTGCTTTTTGTTGTCAATTGCTTTCAAGCTTGGTTAGAGATGTCACATTTGTGTGTGTGTGAATGGATGCCGGTGTGATTATTTTTGTAGCTCATATGTTTTTTTCCACATTGACAGACATCACTGGAATGGAATCATCCTATGGTTTTATTTTAAGGATTAGATAGTTTTAGGAGAAAAGTATGACTTTTCTAACTATATCACTGGCTGTTGCCTGAGACAATCTGATTTTCTTCCACTTTTTTCCTATATCTTGCATACCTGTTATGTATTACAAATAAACTGAAACAAAGAGCTTGAAGCCATTTGCTCTTATGTGTTAATATACATTATTAGTTCAGATATAATTATTATTGATTTTTCTGGACTAAATCTGGCACTTCGAAGAAAATGTGCATATTAACTTAGGAAAAAAATCTAAATAGTGATATACATGTATATTTGCCCAGAAAAAGTTCTGCATGTATTTTTGTAAAACTTTGGGAGCATCTATCTGTTGTAGTTGTAGTTAACCTCTTTTCTGATTACTTAGAGATGAAAAAAAATCTTTTGATCTATAAAAAAACAAATGTAATTTCTTATTCTTGAGTTTTTCAGTTATTGAATATTATTTATTTTGTGCCTTCAAGGAGTATGTGTTGCTAAGGATTTTTTTGGGGGGGTACCGGGGATCGAACTTGGGCCCATGTGCAAGGCAGGTGACAAAACCACTGAACTAATCCCTGGCCCCAATAAGGAATTATTTTTATCTCAGTAATTTTCTTTTAATATTCTTTATTCTAACAGTGTATAATATTCATGGTTGTAATCTAGATTTTGGAATTTAAGAATTTGGCACCTCTTAATCCTTGTTACTAGAAATATTCTGCTATTTTCAAAGTTCCATAAGACCCTCCAAACAACCCACATTTCAATTGTTGGCTTTAGATGTACTAATTTGCATATGAGCCTTTTACGGTTATTTTCAGGTCTTTTTCTAACACTCATGACAGGATGCTAATGTGTGGAACACTCTCCTATGCATAGTTCAGAGACGTGTGTAGTGTATCAACGACAAGCTACGATTTCACATGCTTCCTAGTGCAATATATGTAAACTTACACTGTTACGGGACTGATCTTTAATTTACTCTGATTTATTTTTTGAAAAGTAAATTATTAACAGATTGTACTAATCATTATTTTACTTGCTCACAAAACTCTTACTAGTAATATGTGTGACGAGACCATTATTGAATTGTCGAAGAATCATTACTCTACATTCTTTTTCTTTTTTAAATACATTGCCTAGTTGAATGCCATATATTGTTTATAACACTTTCTTATCCTTGTAGTGTCCATAGCATATATCCCTTCTCAATCATACTGCAGAAAATCGGTGTAATCTCTCTTTTTTTAATGAGTCTGGATGGGCAGAAAATTTACTTTAGTGAACTTTTCAAAGAAATGGCGTTTGATTTTTTTATTTGTCTGTTCTCTTTTACTGATTTTTACTCTTATTTCCTTTTTTCTGCTTATGCTGTTTATTTTTTTTCTGTTTATTAAGGTTGAAACTTAACTTCTTAGGTCTTTCTTAATTTCTAATATGAATGCTGTAATGCTATAAATTTCCCCTTAGCCACTGCTTTATCCTCTTCTCACAAATTTTGATGTTGTATTTTCACTATCATTTAGTTCAAAGTAATTTTTAATTTTCCTTATGAGAAAATTAGATCCACAGACTATTTAGGAAATAGTATTTCTTTATCAATTATTTAGAGATTTTCAGATCTCTGTTGATATGTTCAGTTAATTTTCTTGTGGTTATGGCGATGCATGCACCTAATCCCAGCACTCCAGAGGCTAAGGCAGGAAGATTTCCACAAGTTCAAGGTAAGCCTGGACTACATAGTGAGTTCAAGGCCAGCCTGAGCTACACAGCAAGAACTTGTCTCAAAAAAAATTTTTTTTCTCTGTGGTAGACACACACACACACATACACACACAATTTACATGACTGTAATTCTAAATGTACTGAGTCTAGCTTTATATCATACAGTATAGGCCATCTTAGTGAATGTTCTATGTGTATTTTTTTAAAAAAAGATACACCACTGTTGCTAGGTGGAGTATTTTATAAATAATGATTAGGTTAAACCAGTCAGTGGGCTATTTCAAGTATCTCTATACTTACCAGTCTTCTGTCCTATCAATTACAGATAGAAAAATATTGAAATCTTTGAGTACAATTGTGGATTTATCAATTTCTTCTTTCAAACCTATTTTTTTGCATCCTCCTATTTTGAAACTCTGTTCCTAGATATATAAACATGCTAATTAACTTTATTATAAAATGTACTTCTTTATTACTATAATATTCTTTATTTTAAACTCTACTTTGATATCAATATCACCACTCTACATGAAGATCAGATATATGAGGTATAATTTAAAAGTTAAACAATTTAGAGTTTTGGTTGTCAGGGCTGGGGATTTAGCTCAGTGGTTCTATCTTGCAAGTGCAAGGACCTGAGTTCAATCCCTGGTACCAAGAAAAAACAAAAACAAAAACAAAAAAACACAAAGATTATAGAGTTTTGGGTGTTAGGCATTCTGTCTCAATGACAAGAGTAACCGAGTTGATGTTGTTCATTTGTTTCTTGTTAACGCTAAGCACTATTCCTTTGTGTAGATACATCTCATTTTAAAAATCCACTTGCCAGTAGTATAAGGTTTAGTAGCTTCTAGTCTGTGAACAAAACTGTTAACAAAATTTGACCAAAAGTTTTTGAATGGAAATGTGATTTTATTTCCCTTGGTAACTACCGACTGTTATATTGTTTGGTCATATGGTAATAGTACCTGACAGTGGTGGTCTTGGATTGTCTATCTTTAATCAGGCTTCTAATTAGTGCTAGAATCAGTCTCAACAGTTATGAAATCATGACTGCATACCGAACACTATCAGCTTGAAAGAAAGGACCACACAACAAAACCTTGCTGTGTATAAGTAGACATATACGGCCTTGAAGCTGAACAGGAGTCTCCTGTAGACAGGAAAAAGGTTAGGGAAATTCACAAGTGATCTGGTTTTGATACCACTGTGAGGATTTTTAAAAATAGGTTAATTCAATGAAATTATTCACCAACTCCAAATTCCTGTTTAGAAATGTACACATACAATGTAAATAATCCACAGTCGAGAATCAGCTGACCTAAGATGTTTAAATGCTTTAACTGGCAGAAATTACTTTGTTAAGGATGCAAATGATGGCTGTCATGTACTTAGGGACTCGATAATGGTTTTGTTAATCACTCATCCCTGCTTCGGACCGCAGTATCCATTTAAGAGTAAAGTGGCTAGAATTACTGCCCACGGGCTCCCATTTGTAACCGAGACAAGTCTAGCAGAGGGCACGCAGGTAACGGTAGCGGCTGGCCCGCAGAATCTGACATTTCAAATCGCCAGCCCATCTAGGCCTGGCGGCCTTTGACAGGCGGGCGTGTCCGAGACGAGAGTGGGGGTTGACGGGGCTGGGCCCTCCCAGCAGCGCGCGACGCCGTCCTTGCCTTGGCCTTCACTGAGCCGAGCGGCCCGCGATCG
>NW_022900926.1:49284068-49330966 GCF_012274545.1 Fukomys damarensis | reverse complement strand
AGACCCGGGCGGCCCCTGCGGCGGCGATTTGGCGGAGGAGGGGGCCCGGGCGGAGGCCTCGGCAGGCTTTGGAGACACCGGGCGAGGGTATAATATGGCGCAACATTAGGATAATCTCCAGCGCGAACGAGGGAGGTCGAGCCCATTGCTGCAGCAGCTCCAATGGGAGGAGGGAAGTGGCCAGCACTGGATGTTAGATTCACTCTCCATGGCCTGAGGGAGAGAACCTGGAAGAAACACTGCGGCGCTGGAGGTGGGAGGTGGGAGGTGGGCGACCGGTGGGCGCTATGCCCAAGGAAAAACCCCGACGCATGCTGGGGCTAGTCCAGCACCGGGAATCGGGTTGCAGGAAAAGTGCTCCTTGACAGAAAGGCAGTTGAGAAGTGCATGCGGATGAGGGGAAATGAAGACCACGCCGGGGTTCCCTAAAGGCCGCACTCAGGGCTAGCACCCCGTGGGCCGCGTTAATGGAGCTGGGGGCTTGAAGCTCGGCTGGCCTCGAGAGGTGGTGCCAGGGCGGGGTCGGAGGAGGAGAGAGCCGCCATGCGGCTGGAGGAGGAAAGGCCTGGGTGCACTGAAGGTAGGGTGTGTGGAAAGCGGGACCATCTCTCCTTTTTTCAGGCAGAAGAGGAGGCAGTAGACAGGGCTGGAGAAGATGTCGGGCCAGACGCTCACAGATAGGATCGCTGCCGCTCAGTACAGCGTGACAGGCTCTGCGGTAGCAAGAGCAGTCTGCAAAGCCACCACTCATGAGGTGATGGGCCCCAAGAAGAAGCACCTGGACTGTAAGCATCTCTTTGTATAAGTGGGACAATTGTGCGGCAGAGGCGCCTAGGATGCCAGCACTCATGGCCTGGGCTGGCAGTGGGTTATGCAGCAGCCCTTGGAAATCCCCCTCTGGTTGCTGCTGAGCTGGAAATCTCCAACTGTGGAGGTATTGCTTTGGGTCAGCCCTGGAACCTTGCCTGTTGAGCCTTGTTTTCCTTCTGTTGACCTCCAAGATCTCCGTGGATGGGACACACACACACACACACACACACTCTCACGAAGTTGTACAAATGTTGGATTAGATGCTTTTCGTCTCCTATTTCTTAATTACACTCCCTCCTCCAGGTTAAGAGAAATCAGTCAAAACGGGGGAAAAGATGAATTCAGGGAATGTCAGACTTGTCACCTAGTTGGTTCCTATATACATTTTGATTAACTCTAAAATGGTATACTCTTTTTCAGTGTTGCGGCTGAGGGAGGGTGTGTGTATGTGTGTTTGTGTGTCTGTGTATGTGTGGGTGAGATGCACCACACCAAATTGAAATTACTTCAAGATATCAAATGAGGAAATGACACTTCTTAGATGATGGCAATTTTATTTTACACATCCTGGCACACTTCTTCGTCTCATTCTCAGAAAATGCTGGGTGTAGTGACTTCTGTAATGACAAAGTGGATCTACTTTCTCACCATTGGAGATGGTGCAATTTTAGTTGTCTTTTTTTTCATATTGGTTATGTGAATAAACTAGACTTTATTCTAGTTTGGAATCTACACATTTCTGAATTTTTAAATTTGCTTAACATAAATCTTTGGTTACTATGAAGGGTAAATAAGGACACAATAAAAACTCACTTGCTTTGGGTAGTGAGGCTCCTTATAAGTAAGGTTATATCAGAATATATTTTGGTGTTTTCTGTTTTGGTCAGTCTTTTTCATCTGCTTAGGATCTTTGGTTATGTTTTTGGCATGAGAGACACAGGTGTAATCATGCCCAGTTCCCCACCTGGCTTCCTTTGCCCATTTTCTGGTTTTCTTTAGCGTCAGTCCATCCCCCACTGTCTCTTGTGCAGCTGAGAAAATGGCACCAGTGTTAAAACCAACTCCAGCCTTATCATCCACACAAGCAAAGCTTGAGAAAGCTTACAACTGGACATTGTAAGAGTTGTTCAGCCTTGTGATCTGTTGTCTCATAACACTGGGTAATTTTTTTTATTCTAGAAGTTCTTCTGAGAAGAAAAAAAAAGTCACTCCTTACCTGAGAGAATGTTTAACAAAATTTATCGATTACAATATCATACGTTATACATGCAATGCAGGGTAAGAGGCCTCCAGGGGTAGGACACCTGAGTGAAGTAGAAATTATAAATTCATGACCAGCTCATTTTGCTGCAGCATGCTGAATCATTTAGCTATTTTTCCATCAGTTTCCCCATGAAAAGATGACTCATGTCTTAACAGTGTATATCAGTCTAGAAAATCCTCATAAAAGATATAGTTTTGGAACACATTTATGGGTTTGGGCATTTCATTAAGACATCATAAAGACCAGCTTTTCAGACCCCATAATTTAATCACTTTAGTGTTTTAGATCTGGAAAAGTCTTTTAAAAAAGTTTTTAAAATGGGAGATTTTTCAGTGATGTCAGCACGTATTAGTGATTAGGGTAATTTTGAAGATATGGAACTTAGGAGGAAGATTCCATGTTCACAGAAAGCAGCTGAAGTATGAGCTAGTGTTTATTAATATGAATAACCATATGAGCATGTATTGAACAGTTTCTATATGCCAGACACTGAGCTTTATATTATTAATTGGTCACCAGTTAGGTTCAACAAGGATAATAAACTTCCATAGTTTTTAACCATGCATTTAACTGTCAGTAATAATAACTGTTAATAATATTCTCTATTGATGAGGGGAAGAGAGGAACCATATTAGCCTAACTGCTCTAATCTCTAAAATATCTACCCTGCTTGGCTGGCTTTGTATAAAATTGAGTATCATAAGCCTTACCCATGTTGTGGTCTCTATGCATGAACATTTAAAAAATTCTGTCATAGAAATGAGTAAAACCAACCAATAAGTAATAATACTGATTAGAGGTTTTTCTTGTTAATATTTTTATTTTTCTAATAAATAATAAAATAAATTATCTTCTACTTAAAACCAGCCTTTGGATGGGATTCGGAAAGGTAGGTGTTGCACTACCAGTGTGTCCTATTCTAAGAAAAGGTGATAAGGGAAACCTGACTATATAAATTATATGTATTACAAGAAAATATCTCTTCAAAATTTCTGGTGAAGTAGTTCCTTTAAAAAGCAATAGCCTACCTAGGAAATTTATGCACAGGCTTTACATAACATACTAGTTATAAGAAATAAAAACTGAAAAAAATAAACTTTTTAAAAAAGTGAGTCACTTGTTATTAAAACATGCAAATACATAACTAAAGTTTGTCTACAATATTGAAGGCATTCTTAAGTAGTGGGTATTTCACTAGGTGGGAGAACAAAGTAAATGTAGAGTTTGGAGGATTGACACAAAAATTTATTATTAGTTTGACTTGTTAATATGTTTTACTTCAGAGTTTAGGTTGGTAGATAATTAGAATAAAGTTTATGGTTCTGTGTCTTTTTTAACTATTGGATTAATTGTACTCAAAATCTTTATGAACTGTGTAATATTATATAAAGTACTGGTTTAGAAGTACTTGATTACGACTGTTTCACACTTCAGTGGCTTTTCCTGCCCTGTTTTATGGTTGATGGGTAACAAATAGTGACAGCTAAAAATATAGTAAATACATTACCAGGACAACAAAGTAGTATTCAGGGTTTCAAATAAATATAATAGGTCCAAGGAAACACCTGTACAGAGAAATTTGAGAAGTTTTGCAATCCTGATATAAGATTCATTTCAGTTAATAGTGCTTAAGGTCAATTTCTGTATATACTACATTGTTATATGTGTTACTCTATTTAATAGCATCAAAATTCACACATTATTATTAACATCAAACCCAACCTATTAGTAAGTCAATTTGGTTATCAATAATCATATTTTCCCATATTAAACTATTTGAGGGTTTTTAGTAATTAGTTTAACCCACTCTTTTGCAAAAAAAGCAAGTGCTTCAAAATTTTAATTTATGTTTGAGGTACTATAATTTTACTGACTTTCCTCAAATCAATAAATAAAATGATTCTTATAAGAATATCCGATAATGGTAGTACAGGATATGGACTGTATTTGATTCAAAGAAAATATTGGCAAAGTATCATAAAATTCCAGCTGTTTTAATTCATGAAATGTCTGTGAAAGCTGGGCATAGTTGCATATATCTCTAATCCCAGCCCTCTGGCGTCTAAATCAAGAGGATTGTAAGTTCAAGGCCAGCCTACGCTATACAGCAAACCCTATCTCAAAAAATATGCAAAAAAGTAAGAAATTTTATGAGTAAAAAAATAGAACAAAAATTTATATTTAAAAGTTAATTTTCCTAGTACATATAAATACACTTAGTACATATAAATACAAAGAAAAATACATTTCGATTTACAGAAATGCAGTTTGCATATTAGTTCAATGGATAACATATATTGATATTTGTGATAACATTCTCTGTGCTGAAAGATCCAAAAAATAAGCAAAGCTTATTGACTAAATATTCAGAACAATGTATACAATATTACTAAACACTAGGATAATTTTCAATAGGGGAATTATGCTAACTTTGCTTCCATTTGTTCTCACATAACTATTTGCTATTATCTAAAGACATTCTCTTACACCAGTGTACACTGTTTCTTCTTGATTTCAGCTCAAGTAGGAGATGGTTTAAATCAGATTATTATATTATTTTTTATACAGTCAAGAAAACGGGAAATATACTTCAGAAAAAACATTAAATCTGATAGTGTTCATATTATAAATATAAGGAGTCCAATCTGTGTACTCCTGTGATAGTCTCAGAAGATGTGACCTTCTTGGATGGTGTTCAGTGAAACAGGAGAGAAAAAAGATCATATGATACTCAGGGGTTGGTAGCAGAAGGGGAAGCAAAAGAGTGACAAAGAACCATAGGTAGTAGGAGGGAATCCACTTGAGAGAAAATTTAAACGTAGTTTAACTGAATGCGTATGGTAGCTTATGTCTGTAGTCTTAGGATGCAGGAGGCTGAGTCAGAAGGATTTCTGTGAGTTTGAAGCCAGCCTGGGCTACATAGTGAGCTCAAGGCCAGCCTGCACTGCATAGCAAGGCCCTGTCTCAAAAGTAGTTTAACAGTCTGAGTATCACCTTGTGACCCAATAAGGATTTTTAAAAAATGTTTTGAGACAGGGTCTGGCTATTTAACTCGCAGTGTAGTCCAGGTTGGCCTCAAACTCACAGCAATCCTCTTGCCTCAGCCTCCCGAGTACTAGGATTATAAGTGTGAACACCACACCAGGCAAGAGTTTTTTTCTAGATCTTTTCACTTGCTCATTTCTGAAGTAATTTTTTATGCATGCTATAATAGTGAATATATTCGGATCACTTTAGATATTTTTTTCTCAGTTGTGATTGTTGTAGTTTAGATCTAAAATGTCTCCCAAAAGTCTCATCTGCTCAGAGGTGGGGCTTTTGTAAAGTGATTAGGTTATAGGGGTGCGATACATACTTATCAGTGGATTAAGCCATTGATGTGTTCATGGGTGAAGATGCTGTTAGGATGAAGAGGCTGGTTGGAGGTGGATCACTAGGGAACATAACATAGGAGGGTATACTCTTGTCCCTGGCTTATTCCTTCACTGTCTGTTTCCTAAATTCCATGGGTTGAGCATGTTCCTCCACCATGCCCTTCCACTGTGTTGTTTCTGCCTGGAGCCAGCTAACCATGGACTGAACCCACTAGAAACTGAATGAAACAAACCTCTCCTTTAAGTTGAAAGTATTGGGTATTTTCTCCCAGCGATGGGAAAATTACTAATACAGTGACCAATATGGTTGATAGGTACTTTCTTACAACCAAGAGAAAATTGGTAACTCAAATTGGTTTCTTTTATTTCTTTTTGGTGTTATGGATGGAGCCTAAGAACCCTGGTCCTCAAAATATTGAGTTTTTAAATGTTGCTTTGGTAATTTAAAAAATGTGTATCTGGAAAATATATAAAATCATAATTGCAGTATTCACTAGTAGAATTTTAGATTAAAATCTAGAGTTTTGGTATATTGCCACACTTGTTTTAATATTTAATACATAGTTGAAGAATACTTATCTATGCCTTAATTTATATGTTTAGTTGCCATAGATCTTTCTCTAAGTTTATTTTCAGAACTATCCTTTTAAAAACCTTACCTCCTCCCTTCAAGTTAATTGATAGTTTTCTTCAGAGTTCATCTGTATTTCACTAACTCAGTAAAGAGGGTCAGAAGTGAATATGACCCTATTCCCTGAGGGCTAAGGATACCTTCCTTACAGAATTGGATTTTGGTGACTCAGTGCCTGAGCCAGCTTCTACAGAAAGTCCCTTCACCTGCCTTGCAATCACAAGGACCGGAGTTTGATCCCTGGTACCAAAAATAAGTCCCTTCAAACATAATCATGACATTTATATAATTTGAAAAGCCATGTTTATCACCATTAAAATTTTATTCCATTTTATTTATTTTGTGAATTTCTCTTTTTAGAGAAGCATATTGTTCGTAAAGGCATATGAGTGTTTTTTCTTAGACATTTATGTAATGTGGGTGTTGCTCTTTTTTATTGTTATTATTTTTGTACTGGGGATCAAACTCAGGACCTTGCACTTGTGAGGCAGGTGCAGCACCACTGAGCTAACTCCCAGGCCCTATTTTTTTCTTATAAAGGAGAGAATAATCAAATGAGATATTTTAGTGTCAATTGTGCAATGACATGTGAGTAAAATATTATATAGACTCTTCCTTTGAGCAGCTGAGTGACAGCACAAACCAGAGAATTGTGCATTAAGGTCCATACGCTTTCTCCAGTGTTTTCTTGCTCTCTCATTTGTCCCAAGTGAGTGAGGAATCCCCTGTACACTGATTGTACATTAGTTTAAGCATCTTAGAAAAGGGCCTAGTATGTTCTAGCTTTTGTGATGTGCCATTCCTGGCTACTCAGGAGAGAGAGAGAGAAGCTTGAGAGAAGCAAGCTCTTTTCCTGCTATGTATAGTTTTGCTTTTTCATTTGATCATCCTTCTAGCACTTTTATTTTAATTATAACTCTCTTCTACATGAGTTATTTTCTCTGTCATCTGTATCTCTAACCTCATTCTATATCTTTATAAACATTTTCAAGATTGTTCACTTAAAATAAGAAAAAAAAACATGCAGATGTCTTTGGACTCTGTGACCTCTTCCAGCAAGCAACCTGCCATCCCCCGCTTTTTTCTTTCTTCTTTCTTTTCCACAACTAACCTTCTTGAAATAGTGATCTCATCACTTCAAAATAAACACACACGATTTCTATACCTATTTGGATATTCTGAATTTTTTATTGGCTTAATTCATCTTTGAAATATTAAAATTGTTATTAGATACCAGTCATTGCCTACTCAACAAGCAACTAACCTGAGAGTTATCTCTTAGATCCAATGGATGATCAATTATTTTAGAATGCCTTGAAATCTCTAGCTATGTTCTTCCTTGTTTTATATCAGTAATAAACTTCATCTGTAAAATGAAGATTAATAATAGTACCTATCTCACTTTTGATGATGGGTAAAAGGAAAAATACCTAGTCTAGAGTTTGACACACAAATATGCAATAATAATCAGTTATAACTACTGCTACTACTACTAACCACTACTAATACAATTGCTGCTGCTGTTATGATTGATATTACTAGTACCACAACTACTACTACTATCACTGTGGCAGTTTCATATATATCTTTAGTGATTTGGCCCCTTGCTTCTCCATACTGGTAAACTCTTGTGGTTTCTAAAAATCTTATTTTATGCACAGTTTTGAAAAATAGTGTATCTGGATATGCAATTCTAGAATGATAATTATATTATCTTTTAAGATAATATTGTTGCTTGTAAGAATTCGTCCATCTACCTGCCTTTAGGTAATCCGTGTGCGTGCGTGTGTGTGTGTGTGTGTGCGTGTGTGTGTGTGTGTTTGTGTTTTGGTTGCTTTTATAATCTTCATGTTGTACTTGTGTGATGTATGTGACTAGATATGGCTTTCCTTTTGTTTATCCTGTTTGGAACTTGTGTTTCTAGAACCTGGTAATTAATGTTTTTTGTTAGTTCTGAAAATTTTTCAGCCTCTCAGTTATCATCGATTATTGCCTATTTCCATTCCTTTTCTTTTTCTGCCTTTCAAATGCTAGACATATGTTAGACCTTATTATATCCATATATCTCTAAATATATCTTTCATAGTTTTCAGTGTTCTTTCTTTCCTTTTCTGTTCAGTATGCTTTGTTTTTAGCTACTGTATTTTCAAGTTTATGAATTCTCTTTAGTTCTGCATTATCTGCTTTTATACATCCTTAGTTTTTATATTTTTAAGTTTTGAAATTTACAGATTTTTCTCATTTTGGGATAATATACATTTCTTCCTCACATGTTTAATTCTTTTATTCTTTTACCATTTTTAATGAAACTAATTTTATGTTCTGTATCGCAGAGATCTAATACATGAAATTCTTTCTGTTGTCGCATATACCTGACCTTCAATCATGGTGTTTCCTCATGTGTTTTGTAATTATATACTCTGCTCATATTGGCTAGAATCTCACCTGTGAGAATCCTGGGAAGCCTAGGATCACCTTGAGAGAATTTGTGTGTGTTTCCATAAGGACCCACAGGTGCTACCATCCTGGGAGAACTTTAAGTTGATTTCTGCTCTTGGATCTTCCCATCCATAGTAGGCCAAGGTCTCATCCTTAATTTGAAAATCCTTATCCATAATTTGAAAGTTCTAAAAATTGAGAAAACAAAAATTAATTTTAGGAATCATTTAGTGGCAAAAGTTGACCTTATATTGTTTTTGTATTATCTATCACAAAGGTTCATATGACAAGCTACAAAAAAAATATTTTCACATTATTTTGTGCAGTTGACATAGCAGTGCATCAATATGTTGCATATGCATAATCATATGTTTATCAAATCCAAAAATCATGAATTCTGAAACGTGTGTTGTCCCTAAGGGTTCAAGGTATTGGAATGTGGATCTGTGGTATAAGTTAGAATTACCAAATTGGACAAAAGTAAAGCTATGGTTACCAGTGCCCTAGAGATTTTTTTCTGCCTCATTCACCCAGGGCATAGGCTTCATAGGACACATTTTTCTGTTGTCTTCTTTTGTTCAAAGATACTTTTTTGTTTTACACAGTTAACTTTATAATCATAGAAGGATCCTAGATTTATGCTGGGGTCTTAGCTCGAACTAGTCATCTTGCTTAGTATCAAAGGCCTGTCACCTGCTAGCCATGGAGGATATTAAGATCTGACCCCCTGAACTACTGAGGTTAACCCTGCTTTCGGAGCAGGCTTCTCTTTAGTATTACTCTACTGTGTGGTTTTCTGAAAACATTTTTTTGTCATGGGGCTTGCTTTTATTGTGATTTCAGCCAAATGGATGGATAATTGCAATGTTTATCTAGATTATCAGGATGTTTTCTCTTTGATAGTTCACTTGTATACTGGAAATGGAGTCAGCCTGATTTCCTATCTTTTGTTTTTGTCTGTGTACACAAACACACATATACACACCTCAGATTTCATTCTTGAAATTTCTTTTAATTCTTTAATTCATTAGAGTCACTGTACTGTGCATTACTTTGAGGCCTTTGCACATGTTGTTTTTGTGTCTTTAGCATGTGTCGATCTCATTTCTAAAACCTAGCTTTAGGCATTTCTTAGTGTGTAGATGGTCCCCTGTGCATATACCTCTGCCTTATTCATGCAGCTGCAGTGGGATTCTGTTTAATAGTCGTCTTTTTTTCTAGTCTGAAGTTTATGTCATACTGCATCTCTAACACCAAACCTAGTGATAGCAGATTTCGGTAACTATTTGTTAAATTATGATATTTTTATTACATGCTTCATATTTCCTGAATTAGAGGCACTTTTTTGTCACAAACTTTTTAGTTAAATTTCTTCCTGTATATGTTTCCTGACAGCCTCTCAACACTTGTATTCTTATGATATGATTAAAATTCAATTTGAATAAAATTATAACCTTGATAGGAAAAATTAGAGTGAGCAGTTGGAAAGAAAATGTTATATTTTCAGCATTTGTATTTATAATTGTTTAGTTGTGGATTTAAAGCACATAGATACTTCTCTTGGGACATGTAGTCCATGATTAGATATTAGAATGATTAGCTATATTAGATAAAACCCTTCATTAGCATTTTGTGTATGTATAGTCTTTGACTGGTTTTGAATTGGTTACAGCTGGATAATATTGCTTTACTCATTTTATAATTCATAAATATATGCATTGTGCATGATAAGAATGGATATGAAAGAAAAGCATGATTTCAACAGTGGGCACAAACTTTCAAAATGCATTGATATTCACTATTTAGTAATATTATTCAGTAACTTGACAGTATTACCATTAACAATTTGAGGGCACTAGCTTCAATCCCCAGCACTGAAATAAACAAAAAAACTTGAGGGCTTTATAACAGCAGTGATCTTAACCTAAAACTTAAGGTTCTCTTGGCTTTGTAAAAAGTACAATAAATGGCAACATATTTAATTTGGTTTTTAATGACTATTTGAAGAAAGTAGAAATTTCAGCATTGAGGATTTCAGTAGCTTATTTAGTATAATCTCATTATTTATTCATTTAACAAATATTAGGATATTTGCTAGATGCCAGGAATTATTCCAAGAGGTATCTTTACCATTCTGAACAAGATATACACAGTCCTTGGCACCACAGAACTTTCAACTTAGAGACAGAAAATGAAAAATAATTACAAATCATTCAAAAGAATTAAGTTTTAGCAGAGAAGGTAAAGACTACATTGGAGGAGCAACATGGAAAAGGAAGTGATATTAAGCATCAGATCAGTGAGGAATGGACAAGGGCTACTGTCTAGGAAGAGGTTCACAGAAAACAAGACACATTTTAGGATATTGAAGTTGAAGGTTGCTGGAAGACTAAGTTCAAAAATGAAGAGCATGTCAAGTGATGACACCTGAACTATGGGTTGATCCAGGCCTGGAGTGCCTTTGAGGTTGAGTACAATCTTAGGAGTTGTAGTGAGGGTCTGTGAGGTAATTAGATTTAAGACACATAGTTAATAAGATTATTTTATATTCACCCAAAAAGTCAAATATGGAGGAGTGCAAGAGATTAGCCACACACTTTAGGCTCAAAGAATCCAACCAAGGGCCTAGATCCCATGGCAATGACCTACCCAAATCCAGCAAAAGGCCTATAATCCAAAGTAATGTTCTCCATGAGTCCAGCCAGTGGCCTAGAGCCCGTGACATTGTCTCCTGCTTGTCTGTATTGAGAATCTGCACCGGAAAGACCAAAAAGCCAGTGGTGGAAGCCAGAAAACCTGTGCAGTGGGGTGAAAGATTTGTGCCACTAGGCTGAGAGATCTATATCAGAGCCAGGAAGTGATGCTCACGGTGAAGAACAGTGCTCCCCTGCTAAGAACAGCAGCCATTTCCAGGAATAGCGAGGACCCTAGCTCCTCCTCCATCAAGGACAGCCAGTTTCGCATCAGAAAAACCAGCTGCAGCGTACTTCTAGAAAGTCAACATTCCCCAATTTTCCCCACCCATTCTCTTTTTATGGCTTTTGGCAGCAGTCCTCAGGTGGATTTTCCATGCCCAAATCACATTGATTCAGTTCAGCTGGGTGTTACAAGTTGCCCATTTGTTAATTCACCAGAGAAGATATCCAGCAGCTTAAATTTTATGAATGAGAAAATGTAGTCCCAAAGAAGTCAAACCACACATTTCATGAGGGTCTATACCAAATAGTTTTTATCTACCTGTTTTGAACAGGTACCTTGATGTGTCATTGCTTTGTTCACCTATATTTAATTATAGAATGTCACTATAATCTCTCTATTAATCTGGCATTGCTTCATCCTTGCAAACTTTCTCAGTGACTCTGGCAACATAATAAACTAAAGCTCCCAGGGTCACAGTTTCATAGCCTCACTGAGAAAAATGGATTTTTTGCGTTTTACTAGGATCACAGGGAATAATTCTGATTTCCTTAATGCAGGTCATAATTGATCTTCATATGTGGCATGATACTAGATGTATCATTCTTAACCAGAACTTCCTTGTTGGGAATCCCAAGAGCTAGTGACTTGATACAGTTTTTATTTCTTGCTCATATTGCATTCCTCCATGCATGGCTCCTTCAACTTAAGAGATTCAATTATTTACAGTTTAAGAGTTGTCCGCTGCAGTTTGTGCATCTGGCTTATGAAGAAGGAAGACAGAAATGAAGAAGTAGGACCATCCCTAGACATCATTTTTACCTATGATCCATTGTCAAGAACTCAGTTAATGACCTCACCCAAATGCAGGGGAAACTGGATAATGGAGTTTGTGAGTCCAAGGGAAGGCAATAGAACATGAACACACAGCACTTACTCTACTATGCCCATGGGAATGAAACTAGACTATGATTTGTCACTTACATCTTAAAAATACTTTTTATGTCATTGGGATCCCTGAAGATTCCACTGATATAGCAGTGTAGTCATTAAGATACAGCAGTAAACTGGCTACTTCTTTTGGTGTTTTGTTTTGTTTTGTTTTTCAGTGAGGCCAGATAGTGGATTTTCAGCATAGTCCTTCATCCCTGGAAGATATTAAACATTGATACTAGTGCTCTTTAAAGCTTTGGTTTGGCCTTAGACTACATCCATATACAGTGCCTTGAATTTCCAGTCAATTGTAGTTGACTTAAGCTGAAACAAATTTGTCACCCTTAGTCTAGGCACTTTATCTATGCCAGGTACTAGAACAAGATGCTCACTGGCTTTACAAAAATGCCAAGAACTGGTGTTCACATGGATGCTTCCAGAACCAGACTTCATCTGCCAGTGGGGTTTTCTTTGTAATCTAGTAATCCAATGATTTATTTGTGTGAATAGGTCCTGGTTGGGAGAGTTTTTTCATCTCTGCTTGATAGCAAAAGATAGTTCTAGATTTTATCTTTTACGTTAGTGGAGACAGTTATAGCTATTGTGAGACAGGGAAATGATGTTTTGTATTTAAAATTTAAACTTTCTCTAAACGTGAAGTCTGATACTCACCTTAAACATGAGTAATACACAGCATATTTGAATTTTAGCACCTAAGACATTTTCTTTGAATTGCTACTTGGGCACCTACATGGCTATGACTTCTTTTTAAATTTAAGGTATTTCTTCATACATTTGTTTGATGCAATACATTAGAAGTCCCTCTTTTCCCCTAAGATTTAAAAGAAGAAAAACTGAAGGGTTTCTCTAGGTGTGAAGGTGAGGCTAATTTTTGAGCACATAATGTGCCTGGCACATGTACTATATGTGTGGCTTGCTGCTTTCCTCATAAATCTCCTGTGAGGTGAATTCTCCTACCTGCAGTTTACAGAGGAGAAAAACAAGCTCCACTGAAGTAAAGGCATTCATCCAATGTCCACTGCTAATCAGGGTAGGAGTTAGGATGTCCTACTGTAAGACTAACTGTGTTGTTTTTTCAT
The DNA here is from genome assembly GCF_012274545.1 of Fukomys damarensis. Lineage (NCBI taxonomy): Eukaryota > Metazoa > Chordata > Mammalia > Rodentia > Bathyergidae > Fukomys > Fukomys damarensis. Next base: position 49,317,499 of record NW_022900926.1, on the reverse strand, counting down.
TTGCATCTTTTTTTTTGCGGGCATATCTGTGTGTAGTGTTATAAGTAGTGATAATCCAAACAAGCAATAACAACAACAAAAAATAGGTATAACAGCATGTAATTAATTTAGGTTGGAAAAAATGGGGTTAGAGTTTAAGACAGTTCATTAGCTAATTAGCTACACAGGTAAAACCCCTGTGCAGGCGCACTGCTTGCTAATGGGGAACAAAAAAGTGAATGGGATGAGATCAGATGACTGTTCCTGAGCCTATGTTACCCCCTATCAGTTATGTCATTTGATGACTTGCTATTCAAGCATTTATCTTAGCACACTTGCTAAGGACTTGAGAGGTGGTAAAAGGTATAGCAGAAAGAGCACTGATTTGTTATCAAAAGACCTGGTGTAATTCCAGGTTCAGTTGCTTCTGGCTGTGATCTTGGCCAGACAAATTTAATTTCTTTGGGCCTCAATTTCATCTTTTCTAAGACATCATGGGGTAAAAGTAACAATTAAATTGGTACATTTGCTGAAAACAGTAACAATAAATTTCAACCCTGCATTATTCTGCAAATGATTGTCATTAGAAGAAAACGGCTTTAGGACCCCAACAGCTTCCTACGTATTTTTCAAGTTCTGTATACAGCAGTAAATATATAAAAAGAGTTCAGCCTCAGCTGTTGTGTGCTTATCTTTGGCATCTCCTTGAGAAAAGATGGTTTATTCCTAAATAAAGATGTGAAAAGATAATGGGACAATTAAGTTTTCACTATGGTTTCATAGCTTTGCTTTTATTCATTGACATTATTAGTAATTATCAGAATATAAATATAAAATGTATTTCATTAAAATCCCCTGAAGTGAAATACTAGTGACTTTGAGATATGTGTTATGATTTGTATTAGTAGATTAGGCAATCCTCCTGCCTCTGGCTCCCGCTGCTGGGATTATAGGTGTGTATCACTTGTCTGAACTTTAGAAATAAGGTGGCTTTTAGTAAGAGTTACTGTCTTTTAAGAACAGTAGTGGTGGTTGGTTACCCATCAAAGTGTTTAAAACACATAAAGTGTATGAAGTGACTTTATTATTAGGACTGAATTCTTCATGATTAGTATTTTATACTGTCGTTAGGTTATAGTTAATGTAAAATGGAAAGACATCAAATATACTGTTTTACATTAAGTGCTGGTACGTTGCTGTTGAGATTTATAAAATATTTGAGAAAAAGATTGACTAATAGTGAATTAAAAATGAACCCTCCTCCATTGTTGGTGGGAGTGCAGACTAGTGCAACCACTATGGAAATCAATATGGAGATTCCTCAAAGAGCTTGGACTGGAGGTTCCATTTGACCCAGCCATCCCTCTGTTGGGTATCTTTCCAAGAGAACTAAAAGAATCATATCACAGAGAAGTATGTGCACCCATGTTTATAGCGGCACAGTTTGTAATAGCTAAATCTTGGAAACAACCTATTTGCCCATCCGTTGGAAACTGGATAAAGAAGTTGTGGTTTTTCTATAAAATGGAATATTACTCAGCCATAAAGAGCGAGAGAATAGATTCATTCATAGGAAAATGGATACATATTGAAGATATACTCCTAAGTGAAATAAATAAGTCCCACATGTGTAAATACCAAATAGTTTCCCTGGTGTGAATATTCTGCAACAATGCATAAGATTCTAATAAGATTACTGACATTTAGAAATGGGAGGAAAGGATCTAAAGGTGTAGGGAAGGTGTGATACGTAGGGGAAGAACAAAAAGGGAAAAGAAAAAAATGTGAGAGAATGAAAAGATGAAAATAAAGTGTTTGTAGATGGGGAGGGGAGGAGGGGGTGAAGGGAGGGCAGAGGTAAGGGGAAAAAAATGAGAATCAAGACTTGCCATGTAAAGGTACATGATCCCAACAATGAATGTAACTGTACTGTATCCCTAAATGTACCAATAAACTCAATTAAAAAAAAATGATCAATAGTTGTAGTCAATCTCAGTGTTTATACAGCATTGTTTATGTCACATTTACTGTTTAAAGGACTTTATCAATTTTTAGAACTAATGAAAAGGTAAAAAACCATATGACAAGTAAATACAACCATATGGCAAGATTTAGTTGGTAATGTATAATGTTCATTGTTTGGATAGAAGACATTGGAAAAATTTACTAGATAATTGAGTCATTTAAAATTGTACCTTTAAAAATTCAATCTTTGCAAGTAACAATAAGTTAGTAAATATAATTATGATTTAAAATGTATGACATTGAAACAGGTGTGGTGGCACAGGCTTGTAATCCCAGTAGCAGGAAGCTGAGGCAAGAGAATTCCAAGTTCAAGGCCACGCTGGGCTACATAGTAAGTTCAGCTCAGACTACACAGTGAGACCTTATCTCAAAAATCAAGACCAAAAATAAAAGTTTATAACATTTAGTAAGTTAATTGACCAGATAAAGATGGGATCTCAAAATTTTAAGGGGGTCATAATTATGCTATTTTATTTTTTTAAATTTGTTTTGTGTTATTTTTTTTCCTCATTGAGTTTATTGGTACATTTTAGGTATATAGTACAGTTACATTCATTATTGGGATCTTGTACCTTTACATGACAGGTCTTGATTCTCATTTTTTTCCCTTTGTCCCTGCCCTCCCTTCACCCCTCCTCCCTTCCCCCTTTACAAACACTTCATTTGCATTTTTTCATTTCTCATATTTTTTCTTTTCCCTTATTAGCTTTCCCCTACCCTTCCCACTTTCCCTACACCTTTAGCCCCTTTCTTCCTATTTCACAATGTCCATTAGATCTTTAGCATCTTATATACTATTATAGTTTATTCACACCAGAGAAACTATTCAGTATTTACATATGTGTGACTTATTTATTTCACTTAGGAGTATATTCTCAATATGTATCCATTTTCCTATGAATGAATCTAATTTCTCATTCTTTATGGCTGAGTAATATTCCTTTTTTGTGGGGAGTACTGGGGATTGAACTCGGGTCCTTGCACTTGCAAGGCAGGCCACCGAACCGCTGAGCTAAATCCCCGGCCCGAGTAATATTCCACTTCATAGAAAAGCCACATCTTCTTTATCCAGTTTCCAACGGATGGGCAAATGGGCTGTTTCCAAGTTTTAGCTATTACAAACTGTGCTGCTATAAACATAGGTGTGCATATATCTCTGTGATATGATTCTTTTAATTCTTTTGGAAAGATACCCAGCAGAGGGATGGCTGGGTCAAATGGAATCTCTAGTCCCAGCTCTTTGAGGTATCTCCATATTGATTTCCATAGTGGTTGGACCAGTCTGCACTCCCACCAACAATGGAGAAGGGTTCCTTTCTCCCCACAACCCTGCCAACATTTGTTATTGGTTGATTTCTTGATAGCATCCATTCTTTGTGAGGTGAGGTGCAATCTCAGTGTTGTTTTCATCTGCATCTCTCGAATGACCAGTGATGTGGAACATTTTTTCATATATTTACTTGATGCTTTTACTTCTTTGTCTGAGAAATGAAAGATAGCCTCTTTAATAAATGGTGCTGGAAAAACTGGATCTCAACCTGCCAAAGATTAAAACTAGACCCTTATCTTTCACCATTCACTCAGTTAAAATCAAAGTGGATTAAAGATCTACATATTAAAACAGAAACACTAAACTTGCTGGAAGATAAATTAGGCAGAACTCTAGAAGACATTGGCATAGGAAAAGACTTTATGAACAAATCCTTAGTAGCATGGGAACTAGCAGAAAGAATCAACAACTGGGATCTCATTAAAAAGCTTCTGCAGTGCAAAGGAAACCATCAACAGAACTAAGAGACAATCTACAATGTGGGAAAAAAATTTTACCAGCTGCTCCTCAGACAAAGTACTATTATCTAGAATATATAAAGAACTCGAAACAATCAGCCCACCCAAATATAAAGACCCCATTCAAAAATGGGCATCTGAAATGTTTTGTGTTATTTCGTAAAACTGGTACACTTAGCTAGCCTTTATTTAAGTTGTACAAAGGATAAACGTCTTTCTGGACTTGAGAGTACTGTTTTTTTAGTTAAAGTTTTAACATTAAATGAACTACTAGTAGTAGAACATTAGAGGTGAACTCCATATGAAATTGAATATTAGTGATCTCTACATCACATAGTGTTACTATTACATATCAAGTCTTGGTTATCTTATTTAAAATAGTGTTATAGTTCAAATAATTTTTATATTACATGAAATTTCTTAGAAATATTAATACCTTTCCCAGAATAATAAATATTTCTAGATTGCTGGTTAATAGGGGATCCAAAGTAACACTGTCCATCTCATTTTACTTACATGCGCATAGCAGAAGAGTGTATATAAAAAACTGAAGGATGTTAGGGGTTGAGTAGTCATACAGAAATTGCCCATTGTAAGGCTTACCTCTGTCTCAATTTAAAGAATCACTATTCCTGTTTCAAAATTAACAACTATGAAAATGCAAAGGACTTTAGTCTTGGAAGCTTTCTCTTTCCTTGGATGTCTTTTGGTCGGTACGGATGTAACCAATCAAAAGCTTGTTCAGTGGATCACTTGCTTGAGCAGACAATTGAGTATTTTATTATTAATGTGTAATGGAGCTGTACTGTGTTTTCTTAAGAGTTAAAAAAGTTTTTTCAACAAATTATTCCTGACTAATTTTGAAGATCTCAAAATATGTTCTAGTCTCCTTCGGGTTTTACAGACAAGTAGAAAGAGATCATAGATCTCTTTAAAAAGTGTGCTACAGAAGTGCTTCAGAAAAGTCACATTTACTTTAAATCTGAGGATTCATTCCTCAGTAGAGATTTGTTCATCCTAATATTATTAAGTAGCCTTGAAAAATTTCAGACCCTCAAATTATTGCTTTATGTACTAATGGAAAGGTGAACAAAACTGGTGGCCTTAATGAACAAAACTGGCCTTTAAAAGGAAGAAAAGGATGGTCATAATTATTAGAAAAACTCTCAAATTTGTGATTTTCCAATTTATTCTTAGGTTTAAAGAAACTTGTAGTATTTTTATGTTAATCATAATTGCAAAGAAGTTCTTAGTGGATTTTTTCACAGATGGGGTTGAGTAGGAAAAAATGATTAGTATTAATATAAATATATTAATATATAAGATGAGAACAAAGTGAATGATGAAAAATGGAAAGGTACTGACAAAGTACACTTCTTAAGACAAAATTTTCTACCCTAAAAATAAGGTGGAGAGCAAAATGTTTAAATGAATAAAAGAAAAGGGAAGGCAACTCTAAAATGAAAAAGTAGGAGATTTGAAAATAAAATATTGGATATAGATTAAAGGTGTGAAAATTATAGCCATAATTTTGATAAGTGATTTCAAAGGTTATTTAGTGAACTGTTTTCTAAATATGTGACATTCTTTACTGTCTTGTTTCATGGTATTTATAGTTAGATTACAGGCCAAAGGAAGCACCATCATACTGAAATTGAATTTTTACTACATTTAAAAAAGTTTATCTCAAAATTATTTTGAAATTTCCATTTTAGGGCTTGTTATGTATTTATTTTTAGTATACTATAATTCCTTAGCTTTCTTAATATGAACAAAATATATTAATGTTCATTTATCATTGTTATAGTCAATGAACTTAATAAAGAAAAGTTTGATCGAATTCTGCTAATTGGAAGTGTTAAATTTAGTGTCATCTACTGAAATATTCCATTAATCCGAAAGTATATAAGCCTAAGAGATATTAAAGCTTTAGATACTGTACTTGAAATTTAGCTGGTGTACCTAAAGTACTAGCCAAAATAAAAATAAATTATAATAATGATTATATCCCTTTATGATGGCTTGTACCCAAATTGGGCCCTGAATTTAAGAAATTAGATAAATTACTTAATGAAAAACCTACTCCTCACAGGTTAAAGCACCAAGTTTTGTCAGGGCTTTGAATAAGACTGTTCTTTAATATTTAAACTATGATAAGACTCATTACACTTTATCCTCTTAGTTGTTGAATACCTCTTAAAAAGCTAAATAGTGAATTATTTAAATATGACCAGCTTATTCAGAAGTTCACTTAATGTCACCAAAATAGTCACTTAACTAAGTAGCCAAATTATACTCGAGAGACTTCATCAAATTTAATTTGTTTTGCAGGCCTAATACAAGAAGAATTTAAGTAAAAGACATAAGAAAAGAAAGACCAGTGTTGGTTGTAGAATATAAGAGAGTAGAATTTAAGCAGCAGTTACTAGTACATTCCAAGTTCACAATAAATATTTACTGAAAATCTACCCTGAATCTGCTGATCCCTGTGCTTGGGTGTATCCATGAACAAATAGATAAAAAGCTTTCCTCATGGAGCTTACATTTGGGGTAGGGTTAGGAGAGTCAGTGAACAATAAACACATAAGTAAATAAGTTGATGTTACAGGCTAAAAGAGCCATAGTAAAAAGAGAATGAAAGTACAGCATAGGTGTTGGAATACATGAGCTAGGATATGTGCATAATGTGAGATAAATATGACTGCATGGAGAGGTTTTCAGCCAACAGTCATGCTCTGAGGGCTGAACCAGGTTAACAGTGTCTATGTCGGGTATGTTCTTGCTTTCTCTGAAGCATAATTGTCATAATTGTGGGGCCTGTGTCATCTGATCATAACTCTTTCCTTGTTTAGATATCAAGGAACAAGATTTGCTTCTTTCTCTAACAGAAATTTAGCAGCAAAGAAATGTGGATCTTTAAAGAGAATCCACCCAGGGAATTTATTTCTGGATTCTCTATTTAATGGATTCTCCATTGGTCTCCAAGTATTTTTTGTGAGTTACCATGTTATTTTGTTCTGTGACTCTGTAGCATATCTTGAAATCAGGTATTATTATGCTTTCAACTTTATTCTTTTTTGTTCGTTATTACTCTGGGTTTTGGAGTCTTTTGTGCTCCCATATGAATTTTAAGATTATTTTCTTCTTCTGTGAAGTATGTTATTGGTAGTTTGATGGGAATTGCATTGAATCTGTAAATAGCTTTGGATGGTATTGGGCAATATTAATTCTTCCAGTCCACGAACATAGGAGGTCTAGGTTAGGACTGCCCAGTGACATACAAAATGGAATCAAATGGAAACTAGAGAGTGTCTTCTGAGTTTGGCAGGTTGGAGGACTCTGCTAAACATAAGGCCAGTTCAGGATCACAGAGTGGATGGCTATCATAATGTAGACACTCCCAAAGCAGACTGAATTATAATGGGTTCTCCTGAAGAAATGAAGAGATAGCAAAAGTATGAGTTTAGAGAATATAGAGTATGTCACAAGATTAAGTTAGAGATTTTATGATTTTTTTTAAAAAATTGGACATTTTGAATATGTATTTGGAAGACAGGGAGAAGTGATTCAATATGTAAGAAAGAATAGTGAACATGAAAAGAATAAGACAAAAGCAGGGTAAGCTAAAGGCTTAGGAGCTGAGAATCCAGAATGAAGTGTAGACTTAGGATGAAGGTTTCTTTTGCTAAGGTTGAGAAGAAAATCTGGTAGACTATCCTATCACTAATAGAAGGGAGGTTGAAAGAGGATAATTCAAGGGAGCTTGTATTACTCTTAACTTAAAAGAACGTGTTTCATCTTGTTCCCACTTCTGTTACCTGATAATCAGAGCTATGTGACCTATAGAGCATCAAATTTAAACTCTATGTCTCAATGTTTTTGAGGCCAGAATTTCTGCTACCACTCTGCAGTTTAGAACATATTGGGGAGGGTGATAGAAAGAATTGGTCATATTTTGTACAAGGAGCTGACTGTTGATTAATAGATAACCAACCCTCTAATCTTCTCCCTAGATTGTATCTGTATTGGACAATTGTGAAAGTATGCATCCCTTCAGTTAGCTACACTCCCTAGCATTCTTCACCTCTAACAAGTACAGTTCTTTTCCTTTCCTTGTTTGTTTTTTTCTCTTGATGCTTTCTAACTTTTTTTCTGATCTGGTAAGTAAATCTTTGTCATACTATAAACTATTGATGAGTCTTCTCTGTATATTTGAACATGCAAAGAGTCACTTTTCTTTAGGCAATTTAAACAAATGGGAGAAAATCATTAAATAGATATATGAAAAATGAACATTTCTCTCTCTGGGCTACAGGGGTCTTAGAAAAACTCTGAGTTTATGTTTTTTCCAAGGGCCAAAAATTAAGGAAAACCTGCTAGAAGCAATTACTGCTTTAGACAAAAATGAAAATGCAGGCCATAATATTTGATATCTCAGGGGGAAAAGGGAGAAAAATGAAAGAAAGTTTAATAAGATTTTATGGAAACATATAGATGCTATACAGGATAATAATTAGGTTGAACTAAATGAAATTACAAAAGATATTAACTCATTCTTGAGAGACAGAAACTATAACTTCATATAGGTTATCCAAACATGTTCTTGATCTAAATACATTTTCAAACTTTAGGTCATAACTTCTTCAAAAACTAGAGCTTTTTGTCCTTTATTCCATGTGAGTGTCTTTTCTGTAAACCTTATTTTATAACATTAAGCACTCTGCATGCATATTAGCCTGTTTTTTAACTGCTACTCATGCAGCGTGGTTATTTGCCTGTTTTCTACAACAAAAACTAGATAAAATATTAGTCATAAACTTGGACCACTTCCTTTGGGGTCTTACTCCAACTCCACGTTAGGCAGTGACACTTCCTAATTCTTTTTCTAGATAAGTAGTTTTCAAAGGGGTAAATCTACTGAGGGGACATTTGGCAATGTCTGAAGATGTCTTCAGTCATCTTGACTTGGGAAGGGAAGATTCTACGAGCATCTTGTGAGAGGCCAGGAATGTTGCTAAATATCCTGCATGGTACAGGATGCCCCCAACTCCCAAAATGAAAGATTTTCTGGCCCAAAATGTCAGTTGTATCAAGGCTGACAACCTGTTTTAGACTGATCACTAGAGAATTTAAACTATGAAATACAAGCCATATATCATATTTCTTGGTGCTGAGCATGAAATGTTTATGAAGAGAAGGGAAAAATTAAGTTTGGAGGAAATGGAGCAAATCTGATTGCCAAAATACCTTGTGTTTGTGAAGCTGCTTTTTTGGTGAGTATGCTCAGAATACTTAGACTTGAATAGTTTTAAAGAAGAATTGGATCACTAAGGAGAGAGTTTTTAATGGAATGTAAAAGTGCCAACTTTTTCCTATTATTTGAATGAAGGAAAATAAAAATGAAAAGATCAGAGTTATTGAATAAGAGTAGGATAGATGTTTCCATACTGAAATTTTGAAATTGTGAAACCTTACTTGGTCCTTTTGAATTGTACGGTTGATGTGTCTATATAGTCATTAATGTAGGTATAGTTTCAGACACAAATAGTAGAATTCATCTGACTGGGGGAGGGGGAGTGAAATGTGATAAAAGTTTTTGGCCTAAATTTTTAGACTTTATTTGGAGAAGTTTAGCTTTCTCTTTGACATTAATTAATTGTGTGATCCAGAAAGTTTTGTAAATATGTATCAAGTTGCTGTTAACTTTGAAAGCCATAAAAGAGACACTATGAAATGTACTTATAAAGATTTGTTAATAACGGAGTAAATGAAGTACTGTCTGCGCTGTGAGAATGATAACTATATCTTTATTTTGCTTAATTTCCTAAAAAATATAAGTGGACATGGGTAGTCTGTATAACTTTGTGTTGCTAATTATGAACATTGAAGCTTTTAAAATGTTATAAATCACTTCTCTAGAACATTGTCCTTTTTTTCTGAGTTGTACTTCTAATTGCCTGTCTATTTTTAAGTAAATGGGAGAAAGTACCTTCCAGAAGCTACAGTAGCAGAAAAAGACTCCTTCAAGAATTTACATAGTAAATTTTTATAATTTTACAAAAGATTTTTATTAGAACTGTACATGAAAGAAAAGCCGCCCCCTCAGAAGGTGTTCTGTCTGCCTGCAAAAGCAAACTAAAGGACCTAAACTTGAAAGCAAGCCTAGGATGCCAAGAAGGGGGAAGAGAATTAATGAAAGGCCACCCATAAATTCCATGTATACTTTGAGGTCCTGGGATTTAGGTCAGTGGCATCATGGCTACCTGGCAAGTGCAAAGTCCTGAGTTTGATTTTCGCTACCAAAAAACAAAAGAGTTACCATGTATACTTTGAGATATTTGCCCAGTAACCTTACATAAATATTTTAGAGCAAATTAAGATAAAAATACAACCTCAAAAGTTGAAATTCTAAATTATAATAATATATCTGATCACCTTGGACTTCTGATGTCAAAACACAATATTTGGAGTCCTGTATGGGTTTGAACAGACAAATACTTTAAAGAAATTCTCTAGTATCATTCTGCCTCTTCTCTGGTTTTAACACACTGACAGACTTTTCTGCTGTCCTGCAGGCAATATAATAACCAAGGAGACAACAGTACTAGATTACTCCTTAGAAAGTAGTCAGCTGGACAAAGAGATAATTGGCAAAAGTGTCCTCCCAGGAATGGTTTACACCAAGCCGAAGAGGATGTGACACTGAAGATGGCAGCAGAGCCCTCCAGCCAATGTAACATCTAGGAGGCAGGAAGGTGTCTCGGGTTGTGGTTGCACGAAAGTACATTTGAAATACTTAGCTCTAGAATGATGTGAACTGCTACAAGTGTTTATTTCATTGGGGCAGTGAATTTAGGGTGATCATCTCTGAGTGACCGAAAGGCACTTCCTTGATTTTTGCTGCCACATTAGCTTGGCTGTTTGCTTGATGTATACACAGTCAAAATGCATTAATTCAATAATATTTTCCAGCGTGGTTCCTGGCATCCCCATTAACAGAGAAAGGAAGCTGGTAAGGAATTGGGTTCTTCTAGGTCAACCTCTGCAACTCATACAGATTGATTGGTTCTGGGAAAAGGACATTTGAAGAACTGGTTCCAGGTTGTTCAGAATGTCCTCCAAGGTCTTAAGAATTATTGGAATCATAATCTATGAGATGTCCTGAAGGGATGACAACTGGGCCTGCACTTGCTGCAAAGATGTATATGGTATGAGTATTGTGTATTAAGAACTAACGTTTTATTCCTTGGTTTTTGAGAAATAGACTCAGGTCTTATTTTAGATGTTTCCTCCTAGGAAGTAAGCTGAGGACTTTGAAGAATAAAAACAGTGAGGTTTTGGGTAAGGCCATAGGGATAGAACAATACTGGGGAGATGGTGACAGAGATTCTTGCCTAGAGGAGGAGCATGAGTGAAAGGTGCTAGGTGAGATCCAGTCTTGTATGAGGCTTGGAATGAAAATGGCAAAGAATTTGGGAGACACCCTAGAGATGAAACTATTAGGGACAGTAAAGGAGAAAATTCCCAGATGCTTGCAGCAGCAGTTGCGATTTCTGAGTACTGTTTATTTTAGGAAACATAAGTTTCACACGTGTGGGTAGGAAGCTTGATTGGAAAGAAAACTGATGCCTGGTTTCTGCTGTGTGAGTCCTATGTATAAAACTTTGCTTTTCCTTATGACTTGAGGTCCCTCTAAAATGAAGTCCTAAGTAAAAAGACTTAACTAAAGATGAAATAGGTCTTCTTTTTCTGAGGATAAAGTAGGAAGTGATGGACTGTGGTAGGAGCCTATCGGTTAGATATTTGAAAAGAAATGCAGGGCTGACAGTGCTGGGTATGACAAATTAATCAACATGGCAGATTCTTTTCTATAGACGTGGGGGGCGTGCAGAGGGGCAATTTAAAGACAAACTCTGTAAGCTTATATTTAAACTTAGATTCTTTTTTTAAAAAGAAACAGAAACTTACTGTCATGTAGATAGGACATGTGTTAATTTACCTGACACACTTGAAGACTGGACGTAGGTAGCTGATCATTGTGTAGCAGGAAATCGGAAACCCAAGCCACATGTATCTTCTGAAATCTCCCTGGCAACCAAGTCAGCAAAGGCCTTCCTTCCAGCACTTACTGCCAGCTGAGAGAACTGGCTTGTGACTCTTTGCAGATGGCCCAGTACACCACGATCTTCTCTTCCTATGGTTGGTTACAAATGTCTATCTTCTACCACTATGGTGATGCCTAAGTTTTCACTTATATTCATATCAATTGTCATCTATTTCAAAAAGCACAGAGTTCATTTGAGAATCCTGTGATGATTTAAAAGAAAACATTCAAAGGAGAATAATACATGAAAGCAATAAAGTATTATGGCCAATGGCACATGTAATTATTTCTGTCACATAGATAAGACTCTAGAGTAAGGGGATCCAGAGACATGCTTAAGGTCGTATTGTTAATATGACAAGTAGCCACATATAAATCCTAAGGGACAATAATGTAAATTTCCAGTTTTTGTTCTTATAATTTTCTGTAACCCTGAGGATTAACAGTATTCACCAAATGGGCTGTTTTTCCCCTCACTCTGAAGTTATAGCAGTGTGTAGCCCTAGTTTTCCAGTCATGCAGGCAGCTGGGCACTTATGCTGATTCCTTGAAGCTCTGAGTCATGGTGCTGCTTTTGGGAGGCAGCATGGTTAGTGCCTTCTTTACTTCAGTTGGTCAGAGACTCATTGAAATTTATAATGCTCCTTTTGAAAAGTTGCTAAATGGACTATGTTTAGAACATTTGGGTGTCTAGTTTGCCAGTGACTGTTAAATGTACTCTGAGCTTTTTTTTTTATATGCTCTCTTGACAGCGGACATACTTTTGGCTGTTGTTCAAACATTGAACAGGGAAAGAGCCATTTATGGTTGGGAGTGAGGTCAAAGAAGAGAGTGACAAAAGAAATTGGTAGAAAGAAGAAAGAATTAAATTCAAGTATACACCATGCCTACACTGCTTCTGTTTCTTTTTCCCACCGAGTATACAAGAGAATTTATCATCCAACTGTTTAATTGTTACAAGCTCATCATTCTTGTTTTCCTCTCGTAGCATATGATTTCTAATTGCCCGCATCAAAACCATCAGCTATTCCTCTTGGCTCAACCTTTGAGATACCTAAAATACTACCTTTTGGTTTCTGCTTTTGGCCCACTGAAACGCTGATGCACACTCATCATCACCTTTCACGGAGGCTATTAAAATAACCCTCTTGTCTCTCTAACTCTATTTCTTCGACCCAGCCTGTGCTCCATATAGCTGCCATAGTAACTCTTTGAAATAAAGTTGTGTCACATCATTCCCCTGACCAAAACCCTTTTAACGGTTTTCTAAACATTTTGAATGAAATAACAAGTCTTTCCTATTACTAATATGCAGTAGACCCTCAAGTTACAACTGGTCAGATATATGAATAATTTGGGTTAATTAGGTTAATGGAAGATTCAGCTGCCTCTTGTTATCTATATCATGTACTCAGATAAACATCCAGATTTTAGTTGTACTGACTTATAACACACTTAAGTTACAACTGTTAGAGTTTGTAAGTCAGTGGTCCACTGTACACTGAGTAATCAGGAACCTGGTGAATGCTCCATCTGCCATCCATCTCCTTGCCCTTCTCCAATCACACTGGCTTTCTTAATTTGTCTTTTTTATTTCATTGAAATATCCTCTCACCACGTAGTTCAGGCTGGCCTTAAACTCACTGTGTATCCCAAGCTGGCCTCAAACTCCTATTGATTCTCCTGCCTCGGCCTCTCAGGTGCTAGGATTACAAGTGTGTGCCACCACCCTTGGTTCTTGTTTTGTCTTGAACCTGCCAGACACATCTTCATCTCAGGGGCTTTGCATTTACTGTGTTCTCTGCCTGGAATATTTCTTCCCAAGATGATTGATTAGCTGATTCTCGCTATACATATTAGGTCTCTTTGAATGTCATTTCCTTGGGGAGGCCTTTTCTGATCATCCAATCTAAAGTAGTATCACCTTTCCATATGTCTCCCTGTTCTAGATATCCATCCATCCATCCATTCATCCCTTTACTTTCTTTTATTTCCATCATACTACTTATCTCCACTTGATATTGTATATCTAGTTTGTCTCTATCCTCTTTTAGAATCTAAGCTTTAAGAAGGCAGACAGTGTTTGTTTTGTTCACCGTTATTTCACTAGCTGATAAAACAGTGCCAGGCATATAACAGGCATCCAGTAAATACTTGTCAATCAGTGACTTCATTGAATTAATTAGCAGAGTATGCCAAGTGGATGATGGCCAATGGGTGAGTCTGATTATAATTGTGTGTTCCATATTTTCATAAATACATATACATACATAATCCTTACAACATATTAAGCTCTGTGCTAAATACTTTGTTTGCTTTACCTAGTTTAATAAAATAGCTGCCAGATAGGTGCTATTATTGTTCCCATCATAGTAATGAAAAGTTGGAAGCTCAGGCAGCTTTGCTTAGGGTCATATAGTTATTAAATAACATAAAGTAATTAAACTGGATCTGATCTGGCTCTAAAAGCTTTACTCAATAACTGTGTTAGATACTACATCTTCTAATTTTAAATCTGCCAAAATTCTATTGGGAACAAATAGCGTGAGAAAACTGTGTAGTACATTTTAGATAAAAAGTCATTTAGAAAATAGGTGACACTAAAGATCACATGTAGTGATATAAAAATACAAATAAGTGTATTCAGTTATATTGAGTAAATTACATGAGTAATGTCTAACGCTCCCATTTTGGACCTTTCTATTTAAAGAAAAAATTAAGGAAGAATACTTGCAATTAATTTCTGCAAATAAAAGTCATCATATTGGCACATTTACAAGCTGCTCTTTTTTTATCTCTTAAGCTCAAGGGTGTTTATTCTTTATTTCTTATCCCATCTATCCCTGTTACTTCCTGTTTAGGGTCATCTCTTCTAGCTTTTGCTGTCCTTTCCTTGGCTGTTTTTGTGTACCTTTAAGCACCGTCTCTTCAGGAATCACTAGGTGGTTTCATTTCACATAGGAGAGCAGCTCGGCTTCCATAAATTGGCCCATTCCTCCAGTACCTCTCCTCACTTTCCCTTCTTTTGAAAAGTAAATAGGAGTCCAGCCATCTTCTTCAGTTTATTGTTCTGATTATTTTCCAACTCCTACCCTGGTATTACTTCAGAACTTCTACATGAAAAATTAATATTATGTGAAACTAATTTGTTGCATCTTTTTTCTACATGGGAAAAATAGAGTACTTTTCTCCTCCTGAAACGTAATCCTTCCAATTTTACCTTCTGTCTCCAAACTAAAGACCTAATAAAATTATCTACTGACCTTCTCAGTAAGAAGTTGGCAGTCAAATGGTTATAGGGCTTGAATAGCAGCTCCAGGTGATTTCACTTTTTACCCTTTACTCACTTCAGTTTGTTGAAGTCTGTCCTGTCTTGAGATTGCCATGGTATAACAAGCTTATACCACACATTCGTTGAAGGAGCAGAGGCATATTGCTGTTCTGTTTATCATACAGTGCTTCATTTTAAAAGAATTTTTTTCAGTTGACCCAGAAGAATGTTTATTATGTCTAGTTACAAGGAAAGCAGAGATTGTACCTTTTTAGAACTCTAGCTTTCTGATAGGCTGGCCAAGGATGGCCAAGGCTTAGAATTTCCTGGTATAGAAGACAAGGGAAGGAAATAGTTTGTTAGGCCACATTAATGTCTTCCATTTATGCTAAACCCATGAAGAAACACTTCTGAATCATTATTTTTGCCCAAATTGAAAGGATTTGTTTCTGTTTACAAGTATTTGTAAGTTTGAACTCTCTGATGTTGTTGACTAACAGGCATGAGGCAAACAGGAAGGGAGAGAAGGTATTAGTTTTTGAAGATTGCCATAGCAACCCAGACTGAGTGGTATATAAACAGCATAAATTTATTTGTCATATCTAGAGACCAGAAGTCTAGCATGATTAAGTTCAGGCAAGAGCCCTCTTCTGTATTTCAGGCTATTTACTTCTCATTGAATCCCTAGGTAGCCAAAAGAACAAAAGAACTCTCTCATGTCTTTTATCTGAGGGCACTCATTCCTTTTATGAGAACTCCACCTACACAAACTGGTCACCTCTCAAAGGCATCATCTTCTAGTACTATTACACTGTAAATTAGCATTTCAGTAAGTGAACTTTAAGCAGATATAATCATTCATTCTATACCAGGTGGGAGGGAAGGAAGGAGGGAGGGAGAGAGAGAGAACAAATTTAAAAGAACTAGAGTTAATAATTTTGCTTATATGTTTAAAACTTACATATTAGCCTGTCATTAGATTTTGGTATATAGTGTCTCATATTCTTTTTGTGAAGCTCAAGTTTAGACAATGATTGTATGACAAAAGAATGACCAATTTTTGTTCTCCTTTCTGACATCCAGTCAAAGGAAACTTGTTCTAGTGGGCCTTGACAGAATCATATAATTAAACCTGGAAAGAAATTATTAAATGAAATAGAGGATGTCTTTCTAAATAAGTAAAAGTATATAGAGTAATGCAATAGAAAGTAATTCACCCTGTCTAATTTGTTGATTCAGTTGTATCCAATAAGAGTTATTGAAAAAAAGTGGCCTCTTATACCTATAATTAAATTTAGCATAAAATTATTTTACATTGAGGTAGATTATAAATCACTCATAGCATCTCATTTAGTTTGCAAGTCAAGGGTCCACTGTTGACCTTTTTCTTGCCTGTTGGACCTGGAGCTCCAGTGGAGGACAGCCATATGTAAACTCACAGCTATATGTTTATGTAGTAAACGCTACAACAGAGGAGTATGTAGTAAGGATTATCACATATGACAGTGCCTATCCTGCAAGGTAGTTAGTGTTATCCTCATTGCTAAGTCAAAAATAGTGCCACCACAAGGTTAGATTAACTTGTCCTTAAGTAACAGAGCTAGATAGTGAGCTAGGTCTCTCACCTCAAGTTCAGTGTACTTTATCCTGCACTGTGGAGAACAGATATAAGCTTCTCCTGGACTTGAGGACAATGTCAGAAAAGACTTCATGGATTATGTAAAAGTGCAAATTTCCAATGATGAATAGTACTACACTGAATACCTTAAATGTACCAATAAAATTAATTAATTTAAAAAGACCATGGAGCATATTGTATTTGAGATTGAGCATATTGTAATCTAGGAAATAAGATTTCAACAGGGTGATGGCAGAGACATTTGAGGTTAATGGTGGCAAACCTATGGCACAGGCTGCAGCAGGCACCCAGGGTCCTCTCTGTGGGCACGCAAGCCAAGTTGCCCCAGCATCGCCCCAGCAGCCTAGCATTGACGTTTAATTGCAGCATTTGCTCTTTGTGATAAACAAGTGGGTTTTGCATTGCAGTTTGGGCCCTTAATCTCCAAAAGATTTGCCATCACTCTTCTAGAGTACACTGAGAATAGCATGAAGAGATAATCAGAATAATTTCATTGGAACACAACTTTTGGCAAAGTAAAGTTTAGGAACGTACTTGAAACATAATGAAAGGCCTATCAAGGTAAAATATAATGCATAAACCTTATACTTAAGGTATAAGTAAAGGCCTTATGCTCAAGGTATAAGTATAAGGTATAAGATACATACTTGAGGTATTTGTATTTAGTTCAGTTGACAGAAGGAGGCTTCAGAAGACTGATCAAAACAGTACTCTGAGACAATCAATTTTCTTCTTTTTTTTGGTACTGGGGATTGAACTCGGGTCTTTGCCCTTGTGAGGCAGACGGTGGAACCATTGAGCCAAGTCCCCAGATGGGGTAGTTAATTTTCTACAGAAATATTTATTTATGCTAGAGGTGATCCAGAGATGAAATTATACAGCAGTCCAAACAAGAGGTAACAAGGGCCCTATCATGAGCTACTTTTCACACATTTTAAGTAGTCATCAGTCTTGTATAGTACTAGAAAAGAGGTGGATATCCACAAATTTGAGAGCTATTTAAGTTTGTTGCTACTTGCTTATATTAGTAACAATTATTTACAACTTTTAAAAGTTAAAGTTGTCTTCCAATTTAAATGTGATTTTTTTCATTCTCTTGTTGATGAATCATCTTGCTTCAGACAGGTTTTCTAAGATAAATTTTCAATTGCTTAAAACTACCAAAAAGAGAGACTGACACTTGTGACAAGGTAGAATAACAAGGAGTGTTTGTATTTACTCTCTTGTCTGAGATATCTGAAAAAAAACTAAACAAACATGTATTAAATAACATCATTAGTCATTAGAGAAAGAAAAAAAAACATATGAGATACTACAACATACCTGTCAGAATGGAAAAAAAAAAGAAAGAAAATTAAAAAGACCATACTTAGTCTTGGGGAAAATATGCAGCATTTAGAATACTCATACAATGCTGGTGGGAATGTAACATGACATAAACATTTTGTAGATAGTTTCTTAAACACCAAAATGACTCAATCTATTCCTAGGCAATTAATCAAGGAAAAATAATGTGTATGTCTATTTATATACAAATAATTATATATGAATGCTCATAGCAACTGTGTGCATAATAGCCAAAAACTGAAATCACCCCAAATGTTCATTAATGGGTAAATGAATAAACAGCTTGTCATGTTTATTAATAGAATATACTTCAACAATGAGAGGGTATAAACTATTGATGCATGCAATATCAATAGTAAATCCTAAAATAATGTTATTGACTGAAAGAATCCAGACATATTCCCCACAGAAGAAAATAATTTCTCTCTAGCTCAGTGGTTCCACCACCTGCCTCGCAAGTGCAAGGTCCCAAGTTCAATCCCCAGTACCGAAAATAATATTAACAATAATAATAATAATAATTTCTCTTTATGTAAAATTTAGAAATGGCACATTAGTTTATGCTGATAGAAAACTTGTGGTTGCTAAGGTGTCGGGCAGTGGGGAGAATAGGAAAAGGTAGGAAAGAAGGAAAAAGAGCAGGAAGCCATTGAGAGTGATGGATATGTACCCTATTTTGATTTTGGTGATGATTTTATGAACTCATCTTTGTCCAAATGTATTAGTATACTTTAGCTTTGTGCTATTTTTGTGCCAACTATACTCTAGTGAAGCTAATTTTTAAACTGTTAAAAGGTTACCAGATATATCTTCCTAAGTTCAACTAAAACTTTGAAGTCTGAGAACTTCAAATATTACAAATATAGAGCATTTGGACACCCTCAATTTTCAAGTATTTTTCTCTATATAGTTATAGTTTTTGTTTAAGTTTTTTTAATTCTTGAAAACCATTTGGTGAGGAAGTGAAGCAGTAGAAACATAAAATCTACTAGTGAGAACATAGATTTATCTGATCACTATGTAAAAACATTTTAAAATTAAGTATATGCATACCCTACAATTGAGCAATTCTATTTCTAGCTGTATATGAAAATAGCAGCTATCAAACTGGTTTCAGGAGTTCTTTATAATTGAGAAACTCAACCAGGTTTTCGTTTATGTGAGATATTTACTATCTTAGAAATTAAAACAGGTAAGTTTTGAAATACTTTTAAATAAGGGTAATAAACCTATTAGGATGTTAATAAAAATAATTGTTCACAGAAAATATTCCAAATGTAAAAAATAGCAAAAAAGTGGTATTGTTTTATATTTTCACAAGTTTCTTTAATATCTTGCCTAGTAGAAAACTGATAGTTATATCTGTTCCCGTATTAAATCTGTTGAGATTTATTGTTTTATTTGAATATATGAATAAAATCTTGCCTCATAAAGATATGCAGCTAGAAAATGAGAATTCTTTTAAATAGGCTTTTTGGAAAATTTTGGATAGTTTTCTTTGGTACTACACAACTCTCCAAGTGGTAGTTTCTTAAATTAAGTTGCATTGTTGAATTTCAAAACTTTTGTATTCTGTAATATTAAAGCCTATTGGTCTGCCTTATACTTTGAATAGATCTTTTACACATGCATTATTTTGTAATGTTATGCAATGTAATGTTAGTCATTTGGAAAATATTAGTTCCCTGAGTATTAGTTCTTTCAGATGTTGGCACATTAGACTACATAACTATCAATATCATTGCCACCAGTGGTACCAGAGAAGTCACTATAAATGAGAAAGCTGTGAGGCTTACTGTGGCAGACAAGGTTTGTAAATAAAGTTACAAACTTACTTTATTTCTCTTAAAATAACTACTGCTTAATACCAAGTCTGAATCATCATAGATTGAAGTCTATCAAGCATTTTTTCAAGTTAAAATTGTTGTCCAGAAAAGTAAAATAGTTCACACAGTTCAGTCATGCAAGTACTTTCCCTTGAGACAGCCATTGATTTTTGTTATGCATCATGAATCTTTTTTAGGCATACTTTCCAGTTAGTGTTATAGAAGCAGTCAACAAACACTTTCCGTACAATGTTAGGCAGTAGATACGTTAGGCTTTGTGGGTGACTGAATTGAGTGTGAGTTGAGTGTCATAGCTATTCAGCTGTGTTATCATAGTATGAAAGCAGCCTCAAACAATGAACATAGCAACAACATGGCTATGTTCCAGTAAAATTTTACAAAAATAAATCAGGCCAGATTTTCCTAGCAAACCTTAGTTTGCCAATCCTTGATATAGAATAGTACAAAGATAAGTATAATAGCCTGGCACATGCCAGTAGTCCCAGCTGTTCAAGAGTCTGAAGCAGGAAGATCCCTTGAGCCCAGGAGTTGGAGGACAGTCTGGGCAACATAGTAAGACCTTCTTTCAAAAAGATTGGGTTTAAGATTTAAGGAAATTATTAAGTTTTACTTCTTCATCAGAGATATTTTTCTCCAGAGAACAGCTCATCATTCTTTCATCTCCACTCAGGGCAGCCATTTTCAACACTCTTCACTGTATGACTCTTCCCTCTGAGACTCATCTTGGAGCCTGAGCCCTAAGCCCTGGATTTTAGAGCTCACATTTTCCCATGTTATCTCTATTTTTATTTTCAACATCACTTCTTTTGGGCTTTTTCTCCTGACCTCAAAAATGCTTAAATGTTTCTCATCTTTTTAAACAGTAAAAAAGCCTTTCCTTTCACCATTTATTCCTTACTCCCATTGAGCCTGAGCTTTGATCCTTCTCTGCCAAACATAGCGACCATCTTTCATTCATATATTCTATTCTTACATGTTGGCTAACTGGGATTTTCTGTGGATTTGACCTTTACCATCACTAATTGCTTCTTGTAGTTTTTGGAGTTAATACTGTTTCACTTTTCTGGAACTCTTTACTTTGTCCTTATACTCAATTCTCTTTCACATCTTAAGTGATGATCTTTCTTAGCTTTTATTCTTATTTACACATGTCATTTTCATTTTTCTTTGTATGATATTTGGATTACTTCTTCTAAATGTATAGTTTTGACTTCTGTTTAATTCCTAATGACTCTCAACTTTCTATCTAGGCAAGTGTTTCTCTAAAGCTTTAGATTTCCAATCCTTTAGTAGACATCTCAGTTTGGATCACAACAGCTCTTCCAAATTTATTATGTCTGAAATACTTAATACCTCCCTTGAAACCAACTTTTCTCCAATTTCAGTAAATAGCATTTAGTGGAACCCCAGACCAAAAATTTGGAGTTGTTCAAAATTCCCTTTTCTCTTTACCACTAACATATACTTGCCTACCTGCAAAGCCAGTTAGTTGTACTTAGTATCTTTCTGCTTCTTTTGTTATCCTTCAATCTTCACTGCCTTTTCATTAATTCAGTTTTATATCATCTGATTCCAACTTTCTATTTTTCCTTCTTTCAGTAAATATTTCCGTGTAATGGTGATTATTCCTTGCCCTGTGCCTCTATTATACTTTGCAGATAGTATTTAGTAGTCACTAAAAAGGGCTTCCTTTTGTCCATGGGATAAAATTTAAACTCTTGTGTAGTATATGAGACTCCTCACTGGCTATTCTTAACTCTTCAGCTTAAGTCTCACTGCCCATCTCTCCACACCCAGCCCCTGGACCACCACAGCTGTTCAGGGACACACGCCTCTTATGCCTCAGCACTTTGCACACTTGTTTAAAATGTCCTTCTTACTCCACTTCCACTCAGCTTTTTCTCTCCATACATTCTTTCCTAATACTCCCATTATATTCTCACAGTTCAGTGTGTACTCACAAAAGTTTATTTTGAGTGCCTTCTCTGTTGAGATGGTTTGCAACCCTATAATGTTCTAAAAGACAATAATTATTACTGTCATTTCAAATGAGAGCTTGAGTGAAATAATTTGCCCAGAATTACACATCTAACCATTGCTATCAATTTTTTAACCCTTATTTATTGTGAAATAGGGAAATGCATAGAACAGACGTACAGCTTAATGCTTATGGAGTGGGAATTTTGAATGAGGAAGAAAAGGGTGGGTTTATCTCTACTTATCTCTGCTTTTTCTGCCTGGGATTTCCTAGGAGCTGGGGTATCACATGTGGCTCTCTGCTGAGTAGGGATGGCCTATAATAGAAGTCATGCAGACCTGTTGTCCTGAAGGGGTCAGTCAGCCTGTGTTGTTGAAAGCACTCCAGTTTGCACTGTCTCTGTGTGTCTTAGCTTCTGTTCCTGACCCAGCTTTTGACACCAAACATTTTCTGAACAATAAGCAAACTCTGCTGACCTTTTATATACCCCCAATACCTGAACCTCATTAATAAGCAGATGTGGACAAGTTAATGTATTATAAATGTTTGCTTTCTTGTGAATTCAGGTCAAATCATGGTAGTTTAACGTATGCATGATGTTCTATGAATGCATACTTGTACATAATGGAATTCTTTTATCATTTGCTCTCATTCCGCCACTCACAAATATGTTTATTAACACTCTTCAAAATTAAAATTAAAGTAAGGTATTTTCAGTGATTTTGTTCCAAAAAATACATTTATGTATTTGCCTTCAAATGGTGTAGATGGTAAGTGTCTTCGTGTTTGGACCAGTAACAAAGAAAATAAACATGAGGTTTAGATCTCCTGGAGTTTATAATTTAAAAAACAGTATCAGTACCAAGAAATAGATAAAATAAGGACACAGAAAAGAATTTATTGAAGAAAATAAACTCATGAATAAATCAATACATTCTATAAATAATGTATTTGATGTCTCAATATGTAAAAATAATTACAATTCAATTTTTTAAAAGTAACTCACCAAAGTAATTTTGAAACAACAGTTTAGTAAAGAGGATTAAATGTTGAAAGTATGAAGTTAATTTGTTAGTGTAATCTTGTAAGTAGTGTTTAATATATCTTCTGTTTTCATAGATTTGATCCAGGCTACCAACGAGACCAATGTTAACATTCCTCAGATGGCCGACACACTCTTTGAGCGGGCAACAAATAGTAGCTGGGTGGTTGTATTTAAAGCATTAGTGACAACACATCATCTCATGGTGCATGGAAATGAGGTAAAATAAGTAAACCTAACTTTCTTAAGGGGTGATGGAGGCATTCATGGAAGAATATGATGATTAGAGAACCTTTTAATTTTCACTAATTAGGAGAAAAATAAGAAATCTACCATTCAGTCATTTGGAGTATAATTTTAATCTTCATTTAGCTATATTTTAAATTTTTTTTTTTTAGTTTTTGTCTTAGAAATACTGAAATCCTAAACATTACTGGTGTCTAAAATGTACACACCATGTAAACATGCTAGTGGGTAAAAGTGTTAGAAGAAAACAATAAAATTATCCCCATAGGAAATGTTCTTCATGCCCCTGAATAAAAATTGCTTTCCTAAAATATTTAATTTTGAAAAATACTGATACAATTATTTTTGTATGAAATACCTAGTGAATCCTATTAAATTTATACTTCCTGCTACAAACAAATAAAAGTTCATACCCCAAGAAATTGAGCAGAATAGAAAGCTTTATAACTACATAAAAGAGTTCACAATGAAAATTTGTAAAATATCAGAAATTATTTAAAGGTTTGATTTGAGAATATGGGCATTTGATTCTAAATTTTGTTTTTCAGAGATTTATTCAGTATTTGGCCTCTAGAAATACACTATTCAATCTCAGCAATTTTTTGGACAAAAGTGGATCTCATGGTGAGAATATAAAATCTTTATATATTTATGTATATATTTTTGCTGATGCTTAGTGTTTTGATGTGAGGTTATTGATCCAAAATCATTGTGACATATCTTTAAACCCAGCACATAAAACATCTTTTTTTCACATTTTCAATGTTCACTTTAAAAAGTAACAGTGTGTATGCTAAACTCACAGTTTGTTTATGAAGGTATAAGGATAAAATAAATTTTTAAAAAATGATTTCAGTATTAAAGAAGTTTTCCTTCTAGATTAATAGAATTTGAGTCATTTGTTCATCATATTTATTGGTCATCTGTTACTTGGAAGGTAAGCACATCAAATAGACTGTTATCAGATGGCTGCGTTATTATGTATGACACAGACTTATTTGAAACTGTGAAAAAAAAGAATAATCAGAAAAGTTATTCTGTACAAAGAGGGTAATGAAATGCCCCATGTTGAAAGTATTTCCTCCTAGAAGTAGAATTTAAACAAGTCCTTCAGATACACTTATTGACCTTATCCTAGAACTGTATACATTTGAGCATTTGAAGTGTTAAAAAAAAATAGTGCTATGCAAAAGACAATTGAAAATATTTTTATTTTTTTGTTTTTTTTCCCCTTTTCCTTCAGGCTATGACATGTCTACCTTCATAAGGCGCTATAGTAGATATTTGAATGAAAAGGCCTTTTCTTACAGACAGATGGCATTTGATTTTGCCAGGGTGAAGAAAGGGTAAGTTTTTTGTCTTATATTTATTTGAGCAGTACAGTCCTCAATTTATATTTGATTTAACTAAGCTTATATACCAACTGATTTTGATCATGAGGCCAGTTTACAATCACCTGATGAAGCAGCTCAATAAATAACATGATAGAAGTTAGTCTTGAGGTTGTAATATGCATGTTTTATTTATATATTCATACAGAAAATCCAATTTGCTGTTCAATATTTACATGGTTTAAGATTAATAAAAATTTTAAATTAATTTGAAATTCTTAAATATCTAAATACCTTTATATAATTTAAGAGATAGATAACTGACACAGTTCATTTAGCAGCTATAGATGACAATACTTATTTCAATGTGTTTAGGTGAGAATGAGCTTGTATATATGATGATATATTTTTGAAAGCAATATGTCCTATGAAATACATGCATGTCATAATCAAATTAATTATTAATACCAACTGTTGGTTAAGAAAACCTCATTGAAAGAGAAACATTTGAATTTTAACCCGTAATTACCATTTACTTCCTTCTAAACAGATATTTAAGGCTAGTCAAAATTGTTCATCCAAAAGTTTGTGCAGATCTTTTTATCTGTTCCTAACTTGAAATAGTGGCAAGGTGTTATAGGAGCTTTAATAATTTCGTTTCAAGAATCCAAATGAAAAGATATACCTATCTTTATAATATTTCACCTACTCTTAATTCTGGCCTACTTTTTCATCATGGTAATGAAAAATATCAACTTTGGTATTGAAATAGTTCATTTTCTTGTGAGCGAATATTTCATAGAATTGTTTGTTTTTTCTTTTATCGTCTTCTCAATAGAGCTCTAGCTCTTATACCTCCTTTTGACTTCTTACATGGCTGTAGGCGCCTGTTTTGATGTTCCTGGCTGTAATGTGGCCTCTCCAAAAATAGATGTATGGCCTGCAACCCTGCCTGGACCCTTAAGGATACTCTGAAATGCTTTCCTCACTCCTGGATTAAGACTCCAAGAGTTGCCATTATCAACCTGTCCATATCACCTGGCTATTTTTCTCAGCTATGGCAATGCAGCTGCTCTTTGACTATCACTGAATGCAGGAGCTCCCTGAAAGGCCTGTAGATAATTACAGAGCATACTAGCCTCTCTGATTTCCCCTTGAGCACCAACCTCTACTCTGATACTCAGCTGCTAAATTCTTACCTCCATTTGGGAAGCCTGTTCATTTCAGCATATATTTTTCTTCATTTTATTGTTAATAGCATAAACTGTACTGCCAGTCCTATAGGTTTCATAGGCTTCCAAGGCATATTTTCTCTCTCTCACAAACAAAAAACTGCCTTATTAGAAAACTTACATATTTCTTCACTCTCCTTCTGTTACAGATTTTTTTAATCCATTCAGAAATTCAACTGGCCCCTGCTATCCACACTGCATTACTTTCTTCCTAAGGATTGTGTAGATAAAAAGAAAGCATTGCTTATGTGGTTGGGGAATGTGCATGCCCAAGATGAAGTAGAACAGAAATGAGAAACAGCTACAACCTCTTAGTGCCTTTTAATGGTCTTATAAGAATAATGAGGAAATTGGGAATGGGCACAGTTTAGAACAATATATGTGGTACTGAATTTTCCTTATCAAGGAAGTTTAATCCTTTGCTTTTAAAAAAATATTACAGGGCCGATGGTGTAATGAGGACAATGGCTCCCGAAAAGCTTCTAAAGAGTATGCCAATACTGCAGGGACAGATTGACGCACTGCTTGAATTTGATGTATGTATCTCATCAGAAAATGTTTCTAGCACAATCAGTATTGGTTTTTCTTTGAAGGTGAGCTGCAGGCAAATCCAGAAGTTCCTCAGGAAGCAGTTTGAGATCTTTCTCATTTAGATGAATGAGTTG
Organism: Fukomys damarensis; assembly: GCF_012274545.1. NCBI lineage: Eukaryota > Metazoa > Chordata > Mammalia > Rodentia > Bathyergidae > Fukomys > Fukomys damarensis. The sequence continues at coordinate 49,291,005 of NW_022900926.1, read as the reverse complement.
AATACTTAGTTCAGTCTGTTGTGCTCAGAAGAGATGATTTAGGTTCCCCCCAGATTTTGCAAGGGTTTGTCAGGTTTTTACTAAAGTTACAGAAAAATTTGGATGCTGAAATCTTGGAAATTTATATTCTTAATAGTATGATAGCCTCCTGTTGGGCTTGACAAGTGAGGTATCTGCAAGATCTACATGCAGGCAAGTAAATAACTTGATCTGCTGTATTTTATATGGATTGCTTAAGTGACACTCTACACCAAAGGTAATTTTTTTTTTTTTTAGTTTTTTGAGACAGGGTCTCACTGCGTAGTTGAGTCTGATCTGGAACTCGCTATGTAGCCCAGGCTGGTCTTGAACTCATGACAATCCTCCTGCCTCAGCCTTCCAAGTGCTGGGATTACAGGAATGCACCACCATGCCGGCAGTTTTTGTTTTATCGTCAATAACATTAAGTCCTTTCAGGCAATATTAGTATGATTTGTCTCTTAAAACCATATCTATATTTAGCTGTGGTAGTAGATACACTAACCCACTCAAGAGATAAAGAACTAAAGACATGCATGTACACACACACAAATGAGTACACATAAATGTAGGGAAATTGAAATAACATCCATTGTGTCATTGCTAATATTCTGATTGTGATATTATTAATTGTAGTTACAAAACAATATTTTGTAAGATGTCACCTTGGAAGAAACTGGGTAAATGGAATGTGGGATCTCTCTGTGTTACTTCTTGGATCTGCATGTGAATTTACAGTTAACTCAGAATTAAAAGTTTAAGTAACCTGACTCATGAAAATAAAATATTTTTTCACATGTAGGAAAGTTCTTAATTCACACTGTCCCCTTTTCTGCATTTTGGTGGTTGCCTAAAACACTTTATTCAAATATTAGTGGCTTAAAGTCTCTGTTAAGATTATGTGCTTTAGTCTATCATTGAGCCCTTATTGTAACACCTAACTGCTGTAAAATTTCAGTAAAATCAGTAATCGATCTTAATGTTTTTGACAGATTTTACAATAAATACATTATTAGATCTCTCTTAACTTTTATTATTTTTGTTCATATGTTTTTATTCATTTTCCTTGCTCAGTAAGGGTTCTTTATTAAAGGAGAGATGTCACATAGAGGGGGAAAAAGTCTGAAGAGATGTGAAAAAGGATTGGGGAGTGGGAAGAAGTCATTTTTTTCTGTATTGGCAATAGAGTATCTATGGTAGTAGATGAGCGGATGACTGCTAGTCTTAGAAAGTATTTTAGAGGGAGTTGAGTAAGATATTCTCCATGCTGTTCTTCCTCACTGAGTTCTCTAGGGGTCTGCAAAGACCTAACCCTTTTACAGAAACCATTAGGTAGGGGAAATGAAAGAGATGTGCTATAGCAAAAAACTGAATGTCAAAAGCTGGATTTGAGTAATCTGTGTATCATTGGTCAAATAATGTGTATGTCTTTTAACAGATAGGTCTAACTTTATTAACTTATATTGAGGCAACAACATTTGTAATTCGTCTTTTGATATTGTTAAATTGCTAAAACAGCCAACATGTGTAGAATATGAGTTTTTTAGTTATTATTTGAGACATTTTAATATGATTTGAGAAAATACTCCTTTGATATGCAGCTAACATTAAATTTTTGTCTTTCTAGGTGCATCCAAATGAACTAACAAATGGTGTCATAAATGCTGCATTTATGCTTCTTTTCAAAGATCTTATCAAACTTTTTGCTTGCTATAATGATGGAGTTATTAACTTACTCGGTAGGTGGAACTACCCGAAACATGTCTGGGTTGATAGGATTCATGGTATGACTGACAAAGTCTGTGAGGTGAGTCTCTGATCTCACTTCTTGTGCAATAAAGTAAGTACCTTGGTAGAAGCATTGTGTGGGATACCATGATTCTGAGTAAGTCTACAGATGGTGCTACTGGCAGAGCAATGTGGGCAGAGAAAATACATCCATATCTAGAGTAACTGTGAATTATAGAGTAGGCAGATTCCTGCTATCCTTCCAAATGATAGAAGTTGCCCCTCAAGCTGTTAATTTGTGAGTGGCAGATCTCCCTGGACTGTGGTACTGTGGTGGAAGCTCAACACTGATCTTTGGTGTTGGACAAGACAGGACTCTGCAGTAATGGCCGGCAGTATTAGGGGGAAAAGCCATGCTGCTCAGTTCATACCTCCTTTTCCCATGTCATGGCCACTTCCTGTGGCATTCTTTTATCCCTCCAGTTGTTGAGTGCATAAAATGTGTTATATGCCCCTTGGTATGCATTCATTTGTGATGAAAATAGTCTCATGCTAATCATTCAGTCTACAAGATCCATCCACTACCTTTTGCCTAGACTACTTTGTCACTGATCCTTCAATTAGATTCTCCCAAATCCACTGTCATCCAGGCCTACAGTTAGTTGTTACACATAATTTGGTACTATGTTTCTTGACATCTTTCCTTTGACGCAAAGTAGAAAATAACATAAATATACTTCTGAAAGTTTGGCCTACAGTGAAGATTTGTTTCTGTTGTCAAGGTCACCGCTTTGTGGAGGCATTCATGAAATCACTTCCACCTGTTACCAGCATGAGACACCAAACTTGAATTTTTTTCTTAGATAGCTGATCATTAAGGAACTCCCTAGAGATTATAGGTATGATTTGAGGGAAAAATGATTATATGGAAGAGAGAAGAAGTGAATGGGGAATACAAACCTACTGCTCATCAACCTATTTGTTTATTTATGACCTGCTTGTACCTGATCTCTTGTGTATCACTTTCACTTGATAATAGAATACCCTCGTACTTGTCCAGTTTTATGGTTTGGTACATAAGATAATACCTACTTTAAGTCTGAGGAATACTTCATGTTCTGTGGTCAGAATTTCAGACTCTAAAAAAAGCATCATAAATTGAACATGCCTTAAATACACCTAGCTAAAAAAAAAATTACTTTCCCAAATTAATATCAGAACCAAACCACAAATCTAGAAAGTTCAGAGGACTCCAAGTGCAATAAATAGCCCCCCAAACAACAAAGCATACATAATTTTCAAACTAGAAAATCAGAGATAAAGAAAAGTCCTAAGACATGCCAGAAGGGAAAATAGAGTATCCAAAATAAAGAGTCATATCCAAGTTCTCTTCAGAAGCCATGTAAAGCAAGAAAGTAGAGTAAAATATTTAAAATATGAGAGGAAAACCTTAAAATTCTGTACCCTGTAAAATTATCCCTCAAAAGTTTCTTAAATGAAATTGAATTAATTGTTGCCAATAGACCTACACCGTAAAAAAAAAGTTAGATTTCTTTAGTGAGAAGGAAAATTATACAGATCAGAACTTGGACCTTCTTAGAGAAAGAAGTACATCAAAGCAGGAATATGTGAAGGTAAAATAAAAATATTTTTTCCTTAACTAATCTAACAGTTTGTTCAAATAATAGCAATAGCGTATCTATTATATATGCTTCTGTATATATTCTTATATATAAGTGAAATGAATTACAGCAATGATACAATGAATGGTAGGAAGGAAATAAGATTATTTTGTTATTACAAGATATGTTTTCTACTGTGAAGTGGTATAGTATTTGAAAATGAATTTGGATTAATTGTATATGTATATTGAAAACTCTAGAATAACTAATAGAAAAAGTACATGAAGAAGTATAGGCCGGGGATTTAACTCAGTGGTTCGGTGGCCTGCCTTGCAAGTACAAGGGCCCAAGTTCAATCCCAGTACCAAAAAACAGAAGTATAGTAGATATGATAAGAAGAGAAAGGAAATGGAATTATATAAAATGTACAGTTAAAACCACAGAAAGGTTGGGTACTACTCAGCCATAAAGCATGAGAAACTAGCGTCATTCATAGGAAAATGGATGCATATTGAGGCCATACTCTTTTTTTTTCCAACTGGAGATTTTATTCAGGGGAGCAGAGCAGAGAGAAAGAGCAGAGAGAGAGTGAGGCCATACTCTTAAGTGAAATAAATGTGACACACATGTATAAATACTGAGTAGTTTCTCTGATGTGAAAAACTAAAAGTGTAAATAAGATCCAAATTGTATAACTGACAATGTGAAATAGGAAGAAAGGGGCTAAAGGTGTAGGGGAAGTAGAAAGGATAGGGGTAAGGAAATAAGGGAAAATAAAATATGAGAAGAGGAAAAAATGGAAACAACGTCTTTGTAAATAGGGAAGGGTGGAGGGGGTGAAGGGAGGGCAGGAGTATGGGGAAAAAATGAGAACCAAAAACTGTCATGTAAAGGTACAAGATCCCAATGATAAATGTAACTGTATTGTATTCTTAAAAAGTACCAATAAACTCAATTAAAAAAAAAACACGGAAAGGCTAGACACTGAGGTGCACCTCTGTAGTCACAGGTACTTTGTAGCTCTGAGGCAGAAGGATTTCATAGGGTCAGGAGTTCAAAGCCAACCTGTACAATATAGTGAGACAACCATCTCTTAAATACACACACACACACACACACACACACACGCACACACACACACGTGCACAAGGCAGTATAACAATAGAAAGCAAAAATAAGAATAAAAACCATGGACAACATGGGCCAGGAATTTAGCTCAGTGGTTCCAGTACCTGTCTCACAAGAGCAAGGACCTGAGTTCAATCTCTGGTACCAAAAAAAAAAAAAAAACATGGACAACAAATAGAAAACAGTAAAAAACATGATAGATACTAATCAATATCGATATGTCAATATCATTTAATATATCAATAATCACTTAAAACCTCAGTGGTTTAAATGCACCAACTGAAAGACAGAGATTGTCAGAATGGATCAAAAAACATTTTAGGTGTGTGGTGACTACAGGAAATTCACTTTATATGTAAAGACACACAAATTTAAAGTAAAATAAATGTATGGAGAAAAATATATGTTGTAACTATAACGAATATGCAGGAGTAGCTATATTAATTTTAGAAGAGTTTTGGGAACAAGAGCATTACATAATGATAAAGTGTCAGTTCTCCAAGAAAATAGAACAGTCTTTAGTGTGTATGTACCTAGCAACAAAGCATCAAACTACAGGACATAAAAACCTATAAGACTGCAAGGAGAAGTAGATGAATCCACTATTATGGTTGAAGACTTCATTCTTCATCACTCCTTGTCAGAAATGAACAGATCTGCCATGAAGAAAATCAGGACACATTTGATCTCAATGTCAGTCAACTGAATATAATTAATATCTACTGACTGTTTTATCCAGTATCAACATACTGCACACTCTTCTCAAGTTTGCATGGAAAACTCACCAAGATCACAATCTGGGCCATAAAATATATCTTAACAAATTTAAAAGAATAGAAATAATATAATAGTACTATATTAATACTATAGTATTAGTATTAATACATTAATAGTGTTAATCTATTTTACCAACCACAATAGTGTTAATCTATAAATGAATTTTAAAAAACAAGCAAAGATAACAAAAAAAACCTGAGGAATCCCCAAAGAGTGAAGATTAAACATCATACTTCTATATAACACATGAGCCAAAGAATAACTTTCAAGAGAAATTTAAAGATATTTTGAATAAGTGAAAATGAAAGTACAATTTGTCAAAATTTGTATAATTCAGTGAAAGTAGCATAGAACTTCAGTTTGATAAAGAATTTCTTCAAAAACTTATAGCTAACATGATACTTAATAATGAGAAGCTGAAACTTTTCTGACTGAGGTCAGTAACAAGACAAGACTATCCCCCCTCATCCCTGCTTTCAACATCATACTGGAGGTCCTAGCTAAGACAATAAGACAAGAAAAGGACGGAAGTAATATAGATTGGGATTGAAGAAATAAAACTGTTTTGTTCACATATGACATGTTCATTTATGTGGGAAATCTGAAAGAATCATGAAAAACGTCACCTGAAACTAATAAGCAATTACAGCAAGGTTGCAGAATAAAAGTAAATGTACAAAATACGAAGCACTTTCTGATATACTAGCAATGAACAGATGCAATATGAAATTTAAAGTGCAGTATTTGCATCAGCACATGAAATAATTGTCTTCGTGAGGAAAGCAATAAAACTCTAATGAAAGACATTTAAGAACTAAGTTGTCGCCACCTGCCTCAAAAGCACAAGGTCCTGAGTTGGATCCCCGAAACAAACAAACAAAAAATTCAGTCACTGGGGATTTACCTCAGTGGTTCTGATGCCTGCCTTGTAAGTGCAAAGTCCCAAGTTGGATCCCCAAAACCAAAAAAAAAAAAAAAAAAAAAAAAAAAACTAAGAATTACATGATCATGCTTAGGAAGACTCAGTAATGTCAAAATGTTCTTCCCAATTTGATCTATAAATTCAATGCAATCTGTAATCCCATCCAAAATCCAAACAAGTTTTTTTATAGATATCAACAAACTGGTTATTAAGTATATATATATGGACAAGCAAAAAAACCTAAAATAGCCAACATAGTATTGACTGAGATCAACAAAGTTAAAAGATGTAAACTACCCAACTTAAAAACCTAGGACTATAATATTACAGTAATCAAGACAGTGTAGTATTAGGAAAGAAATAGAAAAATAGATGAACAGGACAGAATAGAGAACCCAGAAATAGATTCACATCAATATAATGAACTGGTCTATGAAAAAGAGCAAAGATAGTGTAGGAAGAGTTGAATACATGTAAAAATATGAATCTAGAAGTAAATATACTCCCATCACAAAAAATTAACTTGAAATAGGTCATAGAGCTAAAGTATAGAAATCCTAGAAGATAAAAGAGAAGAAAACCTAGGTGACTATGTGTATAGTTAGGACTTTTTAGATACAATACCAAACCCGTGATCCATGAAAGGAATAACTGATAAGTTTAACTTCATTAAACTTAGCAACCGCTCCATAGAAAATATCTAGATAAGAAAAAGTTCTTGCCACAGACTGAGAGAAAATTG
>NW_022900926.1:49152835-49283920 GCF_012274545.1 Fukomys damarensis | reverse complement strand
ATATATATAGCCTTTTAAAAATTATCTAGGTATGTCCTTTTTCCCTGTGCATATTTAGTCTGGTATAAGTGCCTTGTTGAGAAGACCAAGAAAAAGTGCTTTGAGTAGTGTTCAAGAACTTTCCTCAAGAATATATGGAGGCTTCATTAAAACATGAGTCAAGGACCCCCCCCAATTTCTAAGTCAAGTATGCTGTCAGATGCTTAGGCTTGAATGTACAGTTTTTAGCAGATTTATCCAAATTGATCAGTTGTCAGTTACATTATAAATATAATGCAATATTCTTTCTTTCCTGCTCAGCAACTTTAGAATTCATTCCAATTTTCTGGATTTTTTTTTTTTTGTCAGGCTTGCTAGATTTAGGAGGAAAAAAATACAAGACACCTGGTTAAATTTATATTTGAAGTTAACATGAATAAACTTTTTAGTATTAATAAGCCCCATGGAATATTTGAGATTTACAGTAAAAATTTGTTGTTTACCTACATTTTAACTCAATATCTTGTATTTATCTGGAAAACCTACTGCCAACAAAAATTTGCAAAATCCTGCCCTTATTTTGGCATGTGTATGTTTACCTTCTGGGTCAGAGGTTGTACTTATTTCCCTAGGGCACTCTGGAATTGCTAAATTCTAATTCTCATTCCAGATATTGAAGCAATTGGCAAGGAGAGGGTATGGGGAACAGAGGACTGGATAGGAGGAGAAATTCATTTCTTCATGAAACATGGGTTAACATGGCCTCCAAGTAATGTGGGACCAGCCTCTTCAGACAGGAGGAAAATCTTCTTGTAGGAAGGGAAGCTCATTTTTGTTTGACTCTTCCAAAAAGTTTTCCCCTTTCCACTTTTCTTTCTGAAAAAATGCCTAACTTTCACAAGAGACCACAGTGAGCCTATAAATAGAACTTCCTCACCTATGCTATAATTGAGCAACTCAGAAGATTAGACCCTCTCTCTGGAATTTAGCTATGACAGCTCTGTGGCTGCAATAGATAAGGTTACTTTAGGGCAGTCTTTGAGTATCACAGTCTGACTATGCCTTGAGCCAACAATTAAAATCCTATGTTTTTCCTTTTCCTTTTAAAGCTCCCTAGTGGAGACAAGCAGCCATCTACCCCACGATTCTATTTGCCTGTTCTCATTGTGGTGGTTTGTCCCATGGTTTGATGAGCATTGTCTCAGAAAAGTTTAGGTGGTAATTTAAGTAATTGTCTTGCTTCAATATAGCATAGACTACTACAAGGATACCATTTTGCAGCAGACACAGGTGGTCATCACCTTCAGATCTAAGAACATTACATATCTATTCCCAAGTTTCTTTATTGACAGTTTGAAAGTCTGTTTTCTGCACTCACTTCATGCACCAAATACTATGTGTATTCAAGAAACAGAAATTGCTCTATGTAGTCTAAATAAGAAGGAATTTAATATAGGGATTAGGTGCTTCTATAACTATTGAATCCTCAAAAAACTGGTTATCAGCTGAGTTTTCAGAAATGACTCCCAGAATTACATACTGTATTCACACATAGAGGAGCTACTAATTCAGAGGCCAACTATTTAACCCATTTCCTCTTTTCCCTAAAAGCACTTACCAACAGTGCTTACAGCCATAGGGTTTACCTCAAGATAACTTACAGATTACAGTCATAACCTTATCCCCAAAAGTTTTCCACCAAATAGCTCTCTTTTATTACTATTTTCACATCACTCTACTGTATCAACAGTCATGGAAACATGACTGTATTTATGGCATTCTGTTTTTAGTAGTAATATTTTCATTTATAAAATACAGGAATTCTTGATTCCTGAAAATTAAATGAGTGATGACAGCAAGTTGCACTTTTTTCTTCTAAACAGGAAATGGATTTAAGGAATGCTAAAAACTAGAAGCTGCTGCTACCACTGTAACAGCAGGAAGCTGAAATTGGGACACCTGTAATCCAGGGATTACAGAGTCAAATCAAGTGGCTATGACTTTAATCATTACTTCTCAAAACTCCAAGGAAATGGGGAATGGGATGGAAAGTAGAAGGTTGTTGAAAATTAATCTCACATGCCTGTGATCTTTCCTATCACAAGCAATATCTGAAAAGGTACAAGGTGGCAGCTCTTGTCTCAGTTTTACCTTCTAAATATCCCACTGCAGAGCTGACTTTGTCTCCAGAACCCTGGCTTCACATGAATTCAAAAGAAAAAAGGGATTGAGTGAGCCTTCCATCAACATCAAACACAGTGCTCTCAGATGCTTTGGCTTTAGTGGGGAAAGATTCCTGCCCTAAATATGAAATTCAAGCCTAAAAATATCTTTATTGCAGGTTATAAATTTCATCAGGAAGCCAGATAGGGTATATTTTTCCTATTATCTTTTGCCAAGTAACCTTAGTCTTCTTACTGCTTATAAATGTACGCTTTTGATGAAGTTCACATCTAGGCAACTACTTTTCTGCTTTTTTTTTTTTTTTTTTTGTATACACTCATGCCTCAGTCACAAACTTAATTCTTAACATGCTTGTGGTTGCAAACAAGTGTACGAGAACTGAATCGAATTTCTCTATAAGGTCAACATTTGAAACCTAACCATTGAATATGATTCGGTTCTCATCTTATTTGGTTTACAGCCAGTGTGGAAAGAATTAAGTTCATAAACCAAGATACCATTGTATTCTGCATTGAAAAAAAAACTGTCAATTCCATTATAAGGAGCCCCAAATCTATTTTTTGAGTTCTTACCCTTATTCTTTATTCTATACTTTAGTTTTGCATGTGTATTTATAGGCACTTACATTTAGATATTGTTTCTTATCTAAAACATCAGAACCTTTAAAACTGAACTCTTTAACTTACCCATCCTAATGTCTTTATTTCTGTTGAGACATAATGGTCTTTTAAGCCATAAACCTGTTATCTTTGAGTTGCTCCTTTTCCTGAAATCCACAGTTGGTCAGAAATGAAGTTCTGTTGGTTTATTCTTGTACTCTGACCTTGTTTATTCCCACCTCTGCCTCAAGAGACTTGGATTTAATGTCTTTACAATTAATTCTCTTAGTTCTTTGACATGTTCAGCCATGTGATTCTTCTCTATTGTCCTGAACAGCTACTTAAATGCTTAAATGCTTCTGCTTTACATTCCCTTTCTGTTGACTTCTCAGAATGATGGTTTTAAGAATGCAGTTTCTCTTTATATTAAAATAACCATTTGAGGTATTTTAATTTAATTTGAAAATGATAGTCTGCTGGCTAATCAAGAAAAGGAGAAGAGTTATACCTTTTCTTATGAGAGACTTTTCAAAAGGAATGAGAGTTTGTTCTTGCCTTGCAACATTACCATATTTTACAGTTTCATTTGGTATTTTTTGTTAGAACTGCTCTTGTTAAAGTGGCAGCCTAGAAGAGTGGTGTTAAGATTTGTTGCATACATGTACCAACTCCACATAAGGAATGTAAACATCATGTATTAAAAACATGTACAGAATAAGGGAATCGAGATGGATGGAGAGAGGAGAGAAGGGAAAGGGGATCAAAAAAAGAAATTAAGATGTAATATGTACATGTACCAATTCCTCACAATGAATGTAAACATATGTACTACAGATGTGTACTAAAGAAAAAGAGTATTGTTCAAGGCAATTATGTTTTTTGTTTACTAGATGGCATTAGGAGTTATCCTTCTAAATGTATTGTAAGTTAGTTTTAATAAAGGGCCCCCTGGCCAATACTTTATGTGTAATTTGGAATCTGTTTTGGAGCTGATATATAAGTGAGATGTTCCCCTCACAGACTCATGGTTATTAGTAATAAACCACGTGGGAAATTTTAGTTTGTCTCTCAAGAAAGAGATTCCTTTTTAGGTCATTTCTTTCTTAGGACATTTATCCTTAATACACTGCTAAGGGGTAAATAATTTATTATAGCTTTACAAATATTCATTCACAAATATCAAATGTGATCATGTCAAATACAAAAATCAACATAGGTTATCTTAGTATGAAAGGAAGGCCAAACTCATTTTGGGGTGCTTTTTCTAGACCCAGCCCTGGTCTCTGGAGGGAAACAAAACATGGCTTACATATATCAGTAAAACAGTGCATGTTATCTTTCTGTGTCATTACTACCATCACAGAAATTATTATGAGATTATATGCTGATGCTACAGTAACTGAATCTCTTTTGTTTCTGAATCCAGAGAAATTGCTTAAATTTTTGGTGTATTTTTCTGAAGGAAAATTGAGGTTATTCAGTTTGATTTCTCTTTTTGTGTTATTGATAAAGACCCGATGCAAAGAAGTAAACTTAGATTGTAGTAAAAATAAGTAATTTAGATATTTAAAGGAAATTATTTATGTGCAGATGTTTATACAGAAAGAAAAGTATGTTTTGCCAGAATTCCTTTATTTTTAACCTTTTAGACTAAAAATGATTTATTTACATATAGTATCATAATTCTATTGATAGTATGAGAGAAACAATAGTGTAGACAAAGAAAGTGTCCTCAGATTTGGTCATTTTTAAAGTCTCAATTCTCTCTCAAACCTTCACAAGTAGAAAACAGTATAATATGTGTTTGTTTTCTTGATCTTTTTGCTTTTCTTAAATGCCCTACAGGGGAGGTCTGTGTTAAAAGTAAAATTACCCAAAGACTGTCAACAGAAGGTAATGAGTAGCTGCCCTGGATAATTAGTTCTTTACATAATTATATATTATTAAACTTTTCTTGAGAAAATTAAAAATACTTTAGGGTAGTAAAATTATACACTAAATGTCATAAAGAACTCTCAAGAATGAGAGAATATAAAAGTAGCATGTATTTAACCACATCCAAATATAAAATAATGAATTTACAAAGAAGATATTGGGCCTTCAGTTATAATCCAGAGTTGCCTAGAAGCTCTTGTAGACATTGCTGTACTGTGAATGACTGGCAAACACTGATGAAATAGTGATTTTTCTTTAAAGTGTATCGGGGAGAAACACTCTCATGATACATTTACAGTAGGAATGACTGAATTCTAGTCTTCTAAGTGCAAAAGAGAACAGCAAAGTGATCCTGTTTTCTGTCCTTAAAGCTAAAGGTTGAGAAAGAGAATAGGATTACAATCCAGAAAGCCTTCAGAGTTTGACAAGCCAAATGTTTTTCAGAAACTCTGTTTTATAACTAAAAGTTACATTCCTGTATAATGTTTGAAAAAAATAATATTTGACCAACAAAAGCAAGTATCAATTTATATAGTATCAAAAATTTAAAGAATTCTTTAATTCAGAGAAATTATAATATATAATTATTGCTTTATAATGAACTAATGATAAAATAAGGATGTAATATAGTAGAATATAGTTATAACTTTCTGAAATTGTTAGGAAGAATTTGCTGTTTTTCAAGACTAAATGGTGGAATATATGGATGATGATTTTACATGTAACCTGTTTTGACAGTTCATGTATTCTTTTTTTTTCATTATTTACATTGTTTCATGTGGACAGATGATTATTTTGGGCCATAACATCTCTCTTAAGCTGCTCAAGGGCCCCTCCTTAAAGTGCTTAAGTACTTGTTATAGGCTGTAGTGCCCAAGCGTTTTGGTTCAAATCTTAAGTTTTAAGTAGTAATTTAAGTAGTAAATTTAAGAATAAAATGTGTATACCTTAGGCAAATCTCATCTCATCTGAAAATTAATCTCCCCCAATAAATCTGAGGTGGCATTATTGTCATCTGAAGCATGAGTGAGAAATCAGCAATGCAATATATATGTATTTAAATACAGTGATTTAAATGCAGTAGAGATGAAGTCTAGGTTGTCAGTTCAAGAGTCTGTTTACCAAAGATTGGGAGCAGAGGCCCCAAACATGTCCACTCCTTTTCTTCCTCCTGGGACATTTGGGGCCATTCAAGGGTATGGTCTGCTTCATGGGTTTGCCCAGAGAAAAGCACTGTTCTTGTGTGTCTTTTGTGATATTAGAAAAATAAACTTGTACAACCTGCAAAAAAAATTAGTATTTGGGTTAATGTAAGTTTGGACTAAAATAGAATACTCTTTTCCAATTGCTTATCATTTTGTCTCTTCTAGAAAAGTTTTTTGAAATGAAGAAAGGACAATGTAAAGATGCTCTAGAAATTTACAAACGATTTCTAACTAGAATGACACGAGTGTCTGAATTTCTCAAGGTTGCAGAGGTGAGTAATATTAAATTTTGTTGGAAATATGATTTAATTGTAAAGCTATTAGTTTGTGTATCCATAGTGTTATAGACTATATAGTCTGGCAAGACGTCTACCGCAGAGTCACAGTGTCTTAGATTTAGAAGTGACCTTAGAAGTCATCTCAGTCATCTGTTCTCTCCCAAATGATCATTCTACATTAAAATAAGTGTTTCATGGATAGTAAGATCCTTGCTAATTTGCAAGATGGTCCATTCCTTCTTTCTACCTAAATGCTCTCTGATTCTAAGAAATAACTCCCTTTTTATTGAACTCCAGATTTGCCTTTAGAAAAGTCTGTCCATTATTCTTAATGTGTAATCATAAATTCCGATCCTCCTTTATGATTTAAACACAGTGAACAATAAAATAGAAAGTGTAAATCATTTTGTAAAGTTTATAAATTATTCCTGAAAGATATTTCTTTATACTTAATCATAATAACTGTATAGCAATACATTTAGTTCCTGAGGTTATCTATAAATTGTGTTTTTCATACAAAATCCAATTATCAATTCATGCTAATATTGGAAATTTTTGACATTGCTATTGTAGTTCTTTGGCAGGATGACTAGTGGATTTTTATCTTATATGTCAGCTAAATGATTGCTAGAAACTTAATGGAGTGTGATGCGAGAGAGGTTCTGAGGCTCAACAGCCAGAGCCTGGATATGGAACATTCACGTCATGTTTGTGGTGCTTTATCATTTTGAGAATATGGAATAAGCACACATATTTAAAACACAATTTCAAAAGTACTATAGTGCATACATTATCTTTCAGATCTCATTGTCACAGAAGTAATAATTGTCACATTCAAATTTTAAGACTAAAATTCTATCCTAAATATTTTAATTCTTGAATTTTGACAAGTACAGCATGTAATTGGAATAAAAATATGTTTTAGCCTGGGAAACAAAACATAGGTGTTAACTTATGTAAATTGCATGTACATTAGAGTATGTTCATGTGTGTTTCCTCATGGGTTTAATAATCGTGATTGTCTTTAAGGAAAAGTAAAACATGGGTTGAATTTTTTTTCTCTTGCTGTTACACAGATTTCATGATTGATATTTGGTATGATTTCCCCATGGATTAGCCACAATTATCGATATAGTTTATTAAAATTTGTCTAATTTCTTTCTGTGAAAGGATTAGTTATACCCAAGAACTCACAACAGATTATTTCATTGTTCTGTTAAATGCTAGGCAACATGATTCCCAGTTCTCCCATTTATTATTGTGTGTGAGTAAACAACTGGATATGTGATGGCCTGGGTATATATTTCTGTAGTCAGCATAATAAAGCTGGATTCAGGAGCTTCATGAGGAAAAGGCTATTTGTTGACTCCAACTTTTTACACATAAAATTAGACTTTGTGTCTATAATAGCACAAGGAAAATTTAGGCTACTGTGATACACTGAAATTTAATGTTATTTTAAGAGCCTACCTTTAAATAGCTGCATAATAAATATTTTTATTTGAATATTATAAGACATTTTATAGAGTAGATACTAATTTATGGGATTATTTTGAATAGAATAAACACATTAACTATTATGGAATAACCTAAATCATTTGTCTCTGTGATATTTAAATTGCATTATTCACAATTATTCACAGTTTAAACACTGTTTGAAGACAGTGTTGAGTGGTTTGGTTATGATTGGTTGATACAGAAACTTTTCAATAAATTGCATAGACCTTCTCCCTACCCAACAGTGTTCATGTGGTATATTTATGTGTGGATCCATACTTAATAGATATTCTGTACTTAGTACCATTTGCCTGAAGGGTCTATAGAAGACTTCTAGGATGCTATTTACAAAATATAAGTGAGAGGAAAGAAGAGGACAGGGAGGGAAGGGAAGGACAGAGGTTGACAAAAGGAATTAACATGTGTCATGTATCACCTCCACACAAGAAATGTAGACATTATGTACAATGAATATGTACCAAAAAAAGGAAGGGCATCAAAAGATGGGTGAAGGAGGTAGGAAAAGGGAAGGGGATGAAAAAAGATATTCAGATATATTATATACATGCACCGACTCTCCATAAAGAATGTAAGTATTATATTCTGTACACATGTAGTAATAAAAATATAAAAATAAAAATATGAAAAAAGTAACTGGGGCTGGGGATGTAGCTTAGTGGTAGAGTGCTTGCCTAGCATATGCAAGATTTTGCATTTGATTCCCACTATGAAGGTTGTAAAATAATAATAAGTTGTCCCTCATATAGCACAGTTGAACAATTTCTATGGAGATATTCAAATTTCCCAGAGGAATAGCTTGAAGTACAAAGAACTTACCATGTCTTGGATTTTTATACTGAAAATCTTGTAAAGCAGACAACTGAAACTCTGTAAAATGGCTTTTTTACAGGCAGTAGGGATTTCTGCAAAATACTATAGTATTCCATTTCATAGAACCACATTATTATTAGTTTGCTGTTCTAAGGTAAATATCAGACTCATGGGAGTTAGATCTCCTAGAATATTTGCAGTCAGAAAATGACTAGATTTCTGTTATACACTTCACCTCAACCTTATAGTCACGTTGTGATTCAGATGTTCAGGGAGGTAAAAATAGCAATTTGATAAAGAATTTTTTTTAATTGAATTTATTGGTACATTCTAGGTAGACAGTACAGTTACATTCATTACTGGGATCTTGTACCTTTACATGCCAGGTCTTGGTTCTCATTTTTTCCCCTTGTCCCCACCCTCCCTTTACCCCCTCCTCCCCTCCCTACCTTCAAACACTTTAATTCCATTTTTACATTTTCTCATATTTTTTCCCTTTTCTCTTATTCCCCTTTCCCTATCCTCTTTACTGTCCCCACACCTTTGGTCCTTTTCTTCCTATTTTACATTGCTAATTGTCCCATTAGGATCTTGAGTGCTATTTTAGTTTTTCACACCAGAGAAACTATTCAGCATTTGCATATTTGTGACTTATTTATTTCACTTAGGAGTATATCCTCAAAATGTACCCATTTACCTATGAATGAATCTACTTTGTCATTCTTTATGGCTGAGTAGCATTATCCACTTAATCGAAACACATTACTTTTCTCTAAAGTTATCACAGTATTAGATATCCATAATATACTCATGTTAAAATGCCTTCATCATTCAAAATAATATTTTAAATTCATCATCTAAACAGGTGCTTAGATGGAAATGAAGTTACTTAAGTTTATCATTTCCATAATTTATAATAGAGTATAGGGAGGCCTCCATAGCTTCTGTAAAGCCAAAATTCAGTCATTGGAAGGTAAAATCTGAAATTCTGGATCCCAGCATAATTTGATCCAGAAACAAGAAAGCCAGTGATTTGCAGTTAGTATAGTGATTTTGCCCTCCTCTCCTCCCCCAGGACATCTGAAGATTGTTCTAGGGGTCAAAGTAGGGGCAGGCTACTGGCACCTACTGGATTAAAGCCAGAGATGTTGCTGAACATCCTATGGTTCATAGGACAGTCACCAATAAGGAATTATCCTTCCAAAATACCAATTTCAGCCATAGAAAAAGCAAAGGAAAAAGAAGTAGTCGACACACAAACAAGGCCTTAAACCTCCCATTTGCCTTGTTTTTGTAGGAGCCCAGAGCTTTTACTTCATCTATTTGCTCCTCCATTTCCATCATTATGAAGAAAGCACTTCATTTGTCAAGGAGAACTTTAACCTATTTTGTTTCTTTAATCCTCAGTTTCATTACCTATTTTATAAAGTGATAGAATTGAAGTTATGATTGGTATTTTCTTCAACTTTTTATTTGGAATATTTTTAAAATCTGCAAACATTTTGATAGAGTTTAATGGATACATACAGTACATTCTCTTTGTTTCAGGTTTATTAATATTTTCCATATTTGTTTCCCTTTGCCCTTCTTCAGCCTGTCCCCACGCTAACCATATCATCAGTTTTCATATGCTTCTACCTCCTTTACCAGGGTATAGCCTACACATACAAGATGGTGTATGAAATAGTTTTTACAGTGGCAAGAGATTGGAAGCAACTGTATATTCATTATTAAATTAGTCATTGAATTGTAAGGCAAGGAAGTTCTATGCAGCTGTCTAAAAAAATGAGGAAGTTCTATATATTGATATGAATATATGTCTAAGATATATGGTTGTATGAAAAATATGAATCCAGTGTATATAATATGCTATTATTTGTGTGAGAATGGGGAAATAAAGATATATTTCTTATTTTCTTGCTTATACATAAATTTGGGTGGGTAAGAAATACCAAAGTGGTTCCTTCTGTGTGAAAAGTTAGAAATTTCCCTGTAAACAAGTTTTTAAAACTAAATATAACCCTGATCATATAACTTAATAGGCATTATTACCTTAGTGTATCATTTAGATTTATAGTTGCTGTTGACCTTCAAATTTTATGTTTCAGTTTATTTTCATTTTTTAAACTCTAGCCAAATTCTATATATTAATTAAATACATTAATTATACATCTATTAAGCCACTATTCTGTTGAGTGAAGAACTGCATAAAGAACACATTTTTAAATGGATAGACAAATACAATTCCTTTACACCAGAATTTAACTACAATTTAATCAAATTCTATCAGTGATCTTTTGTTAAATGCAAAAATATTTTACTACCATCAAGTAACTTCTCATTTTTTTAAATCCACAGCAAGTGGGTATTGATAAAGGTGACATTCCTGACCTTACACAGGTAAGTGTTGCTCTTGGTGGAGGATTCAGTATGCTTGAAATTATTATTCTAATATTATCTTGGAAGCATTTTTGGACTTCGAATCTAGGCCAACCAGCTATCTTGGAAATTATTCTATCTTATTTTTTCAGCTTTTGACTTTTACTGGAGGTAACGGAAAGGTTTCCTGCTCCTAAGATATAGTTTCTTCTTTAAAGGCAATTCAATCTGGTAAATTGAGTTCATCTTCTCATTCTTGAACTTGAATCAAAAGGAAGCCTTGAATAATTTTAGTAAAAAATGTGTTTTTCTGTGAAATATGACTGTGCATAGAGGCATGATGATCAAAACACTAGAACTTTTCTTCCTCTTTTGTGTTTAGTTTTCCAGTGTGTCCTTGGTATAAGGAGGACCACAAATGAGAAAAACTCAACTGTTACAGTTGCTCTATACTGATTCTAGACTTCTCTGTGAAGAGGAGGAATTTCTCTTATTTAAAAAGAGTTCTTTTTTTTTTAATAAAAAAATAGTGGTGATCAGTTAGTGATATTTTTCTGGGGTCCATTTGGTATGTGATGACAATAATAATAGAGCGTAATCATTTTACCTGTCAAGAGTGCACAGCTTGTATGACAGAAGAGAATTGAGGTCATTGAGATACAGGATTACTTTAAGATTTTTCTCATAATCGGCAGAAACTGTTTTTTTTTAATCATTCCATTATCAAATTCCTGTTTCAAACATACTTTTTAACTAGAAGTGATGTTGTATAGATGATGGGAAGCAATGTAGAGATGCTATCTCATATACCAGTATTCAAAAAGTCACCATAGTAGAAGAAAATTGTCATAATGAAATTACACACTTGTTTTTCTTTTGTACTGGGGATCAAACCCAGGACCTTGCACTTGCAAGGCAGGTGCAGTACCACTGAACTAAATCCCAAGCCTGAAATTGCACACTTTTTAATAATTTGTTTAATAATTTGCTCTCTTTATAATGCCTTGAAATATATACATATTTAAAATAATGCTTACCAGTACATTTTTATTAAAAAATTAGGTGCATCCAAACAAATGGTCATGAATTAATATTATTAAAATAACAATAAATTAACAAGAATTCTTCACAAAATTCAGTCAGAAGTTCAGAACATGATTACATTGGATTTTGTAGTTTAATAACTGAGATAGCTCCATCTATCAGACAGTGTATTAGTATAAAAAGTTTCTGCTACTACTAGAAACTAGTGTTTGTTAACTAAACCTTACGCATAAAAACGTTATGTAGAAATCTATATTAGAGATAGATTTACCTTTAATAATAAAATAATAAATAACGATTCTCATTTATTCAGCTATAAAATAATTTACATTTAATTTTCTCAAAATATCCCAGATAAATAATACACATTCACTTTAGGAAGAAGGACATTAAAATGTTTAGCTCAATAAATAGCTTTTAGAAATGGCATATCTATAATACTACAGACTTCACTGTGGCATAAAGCAAAAATTAGATATATTGTCAGAGAGACCTTCATATTGTTTGTCTCCGGGCAAAGTGTGCATAGAAACTAGGAAAGATTTAAGGGACTACTTAAATACTTTTTAAATTTAAATTTGAAAATGATAGTGTGTCATTGAAAGAAAGGTTCACATACTTGGGTTTAATTTTTAGTGATGTCATTATAGTTCATATAATCTCTCTAGTAGTCCAGAGACATATTTAATAAAATGATATAAGGTGTATGTTTTCATAATTAGGGGATCATACTTCACCATCAAAGAAATAAAATTTTGCCCTCTGTTGAAAGCTGTTAAGTGGCAGAGATTCATTAAAAGGTAGTCATACTCCATCCTTTGCTTCTGTTATGTACCTTTAGAGGTACATAAACTTCATTATTAATATTTATTTTTAAATTACCTTCTCAGGGCCGGGGATTTAGCTCAGCAGTTCAGTGGCCTGCCTTGCAAGTGCAAGGACCCAAATTCAATCCCTGGTACCAAAATAAATAAATAAATAAATATATAACCTCCCCATAAAAACTACCTAGTTAAATTCTCCTGCATACCTTTAAATTCTAATATAATATTATAGCATGTTTCTGAAGTAACCTAATTATTATTTTTTTAGGTTTGTGAAAAATAGAACTAAATACCCTCCATGATTCTTATTTAAAGCCCCTCCTTGGGCTGATAAAGGTCTCTAACTGAGCTTAGGATTTAGACTCACTATGACAGTACAATAATTCTGGGCTGGAATATAAGATATTCTGGGGTTAGTCCTTAAGATAATATTAGACCAGGATAAATTCAGAGATGGATCTGGAATGCCAGGTTGAATGAATTCAGCTCAACTCCTTTGAGATTAGATTTCTACTCTATGCCAGGTTTCTCCATGGCTAACATGACAATTGAATCTAGACATAACAGTAGGCAAAAAAAACTCTGTTAGAAAAGTGTTAAAGAAATGATGGAGACCAGAGGGACTTCTCTTGACTGAGAGTTGGAATGGGATACTCATGAGTAAAAGAGGATTAAAACTCCTCTTGCAGAAAAAAAAAATTGTACAAGGAATTTAATGAATATCTTTGTGAATTTAATGTGTCTCTTTTAGGTTTATTAACTTAATGTGTCTCTTTTAGAATGCACAATAAATACCAGTACGGTCATCTGTAGCCTTTTTAAATTTGTGCCTGTAATATCATAACTACATTTAAATGATTATTGAACATCACTGAAATTTTTTATAAGATATTTAAAAGTACTTTTTTGGATAAGAAGTAAACAATGTCAAAACTGAAATACTTTCAAATGGTTGCTTATGTCTGATGATCATAATTTGAATAATCTTTTGGTTTTTTCCATTTGATTTCAATGATGCTTTATAATTTAAAACACCTAAATTTTAGATGGATTCTTTCTTTTTGATCCTGAACATCATAATCAGTCATGAATTTATTTTTAGAATATAATTTTTAAAATACTTCTTGTTCAATATGTATGTGTTTGTGTGTGTTCCAAATATGAAAAATATGTTAGATTTTAATGTCAGGAATTCTGATTGACCTGAAAACTATTGATTAAAAAAAAAGTCTCCTTTAAAAGATTGTGCCATTGAAAGGCCAGGGATTTTAGCTCAGTGGCATTGTGTCCATCTCATAAATGCAAGGTCCTGAGTTTGATCCCTGGTACCACCCAAAAATAAAAAGATAGGCCATTGATGAATTGGTAACCATTGATATATTGCTGTTATATATTAGCTTCTATAACTGACTTTTTTTCTTTGAATTGGTGTTTCCATCTGAATGATTAGTTGATTTTGCTATTTTTAAATGAGCAGATAAATGTGTTGCTAATTATATTTTATCTTACATTTCTTTTACAACAGCATTGTTTCTTCCATTTCTTTTACAAAAGACTTGTATTCTAAAATGTAGATCATTTTCATTTGTACTGTATGTGAGGATATCCTTGGGGCCAAAAGTAGAGTTGAGCAAAAGGCATACATTATTGTGCTCCTGGATATTGCTATGAAAATACTTTTTTCTCAAAAGACATTTGAGGAAGTTGTTTTCCTTAGATTCTTTATATTTTCATAAGAAAAATAAATGATGAGGCACTTTTACGACATCTGTGATAAGATGTTCCAAACTTAATTTACATGTGGTGTATTGCTGATTCACGCCCGTTGCAAGTGTTTTGCAGCTTTATATTTCTTTGTGAGATGTGCCTTTCAACTATTGTGATTTTTGTGATTTCTACTTCATTTTTAAATTTTTATCTAATTTATTAAGAAATGTTATAAGAAGAATTACATTGCAGTCTATTTTCCTAATACTTTGTTTTATTTTGGGTAACTAAGGAAATGTAGAAAATATTACCATTTCTATTATTTATATTTGTTGTTCTCTATTTTGTAACTATAAACAAGGTATACTTTTCTTAAACAGTATTTTAAATATAGATTTAGCAGTGAATCATGGTTTCTTG
This sequence comes from Fukomys damarensis, assembly GCF_012274545.1. NCBI lineage: Eukaryota > Metazoa > Chordata > Mammalia > Rodentia > Bathyergidae > Fukomys > Fukomys damarensis. The sequence continues at coordinate 49,269,038 of NW_022900926.1, read as the reverse complement.
CCATTCACTTAACATTCAGAGGACCTGAGTCTTCTAATTGGAAAAAGGTTCATGATATATTATTTTCTTACCATGATTTCACCAGAAACATGGAAACAAGAAAAAGTTTAAATTTATACACCCAGGCTTCATAGTTCTATCATTAAAATCATAATCATCACCATCAACAATTATTACAACAATTTGAAGTTATTAACTCATCTAAAAAATTGGAAGCATTCATAATTTTTCTTTTTAAGGTTACAGTGTATAGTCATCATTCAGTGAGCATTTCTTTATAGTTTTTCCCTCTTAAAAATTTATTTTAAAAACATCTTTAGCTGCAGTTTCTGTAATTTGTGAATCAATTCAATCTTTGCCTGAGTTATATTTTTAAAATCCAATTTTCTAAATTAATTACATTTTTTTTTTTTTTTTTTTGGTACTTGGGATTGAACTCGGGACCTTGTGCTTGCAAGGCAGGTGGCGGCACCACTGAGCTAAATCCCTGACCCTTTTTAATACCTTTTATTCTTTAATCCAAAGCTTTTTAGATAATGCTGATCTGCCCTTTCTAACCTATATCTATCGCTTTTAGCAAGTTAGTATTTTTACTTACTTAGTAATTTTTATGTATTTATGAATTTACATGTTTTCCTTAACTTAATTTATACTTCTAGTAATCATGTACTTAAAATATACGGTAATATAAATGTTGGCAGTTTATGATTATATTAGCAAAATTTAAATGAATATTAAGTAAATGTCCTGAATTTCTAAAATTTAAAAATGTTAATAAAATATTGTCATGGAAAGTACAACATAGGGCCTGGGATTTAGCTCAGTGGTTCTGCCACCTGCCTCGCAAGCGCAAGGGTCTGAGTTTGATGCCTGGTACCCAAAAAAAAGAAAGTATAGCATAAAATTTACAGTGATATGATTTTTTTAATACTGTGAGCTATTTTAGCAGCATAATTGCTATAAAGTCCTTCAAAATTAGTGTCACATTGAAAATTATTAAAATTAAGAGAAACAAGACTTGTCATGTAGAGGTACAAGATCCCAACAATGAATGTAACTGTACTGTATCCCTAAAATGTACCAATAAACTCAATTAAAGCTGAAAAAAAATTAAATGTATCTGTATGTTTAGTTAGATGTTTCAGTCATGAAATGAATGCCTATGTTAATTTTAAGGCCTAATTTGAACTAAGCTTATTTTAGAAATATGAAATAAAATATTGCTTGAGGAATAAACTGGATAGAGTACTTTTATGAACCTATTATTTCTCCTAATATATAGTAAAATGCCATCACTTCATATTGTCTAAAATTTTATTTAAAGACGGAAACCCTCAAGAATTTTTTAATAAAAGTAAACTATATGAATTCTGCCAATACACAGTACTTCGCTGTGAATATAAATTGATTCAATAATAAAATTTAATTTTTACTGTTAAGATTATATTTTATTCTTCACAACTTTAACTTTCCCTTTTTAAATAAGATAACAATTTTCCTAACGTTTCAGTCAAATATGAATAAGTGAGATTTTACTGTATTTTCAAATTTCTGTAAATCTGTATTTGGGTACTATTTTTTAGGATACAAATTCCTTTTCCATTTTCACTGTGGTTTTATGGGAAGGTGGTAGTGAATTTGATTTGAGTTTACTGCATCTAAGTAATATCAGTAAGAGTCTACGAATGTAATATCCACAATGAAACCACACTATAAAGTTATTTGGTATATAGTGCAGTTAGTATATTCAAGATGTGCCTAAGTGAGAACCCATGGAATTTTAATATTTAAACACCAAAAGAACCTGACATGAAATTATCTCACATAAATATTGAGATCCACTCACAGACCTCCACCATAAAAAATTGCAGTGATATTGCAGAGTGTTTATTTTGAAAGAAAACAATGCAGACATTTATTTTTACTTTCTTATTATAGGCTCCCAGCAGTCTAATGGAGACCCTTGAACAGCATCTAAATACATTAGAAGGAAAGAAACCTGGAAACAAGTATGCATTAGTTGTATATTCTAAATAAGATGAAAAATATTAGAGTTTTTTTATAAGAAATATTTGTGAAGGTGCAGCTTATACTACTCCAATTTCAGGGTATGCTATATTGTCATTTTTCTGGGTTCCTTCTGAACTCTGCCTTTCCTAAATTCACTTATATCAGTGTAATCTCATGTCCAGGCAATCTGTCCACCTGCTGATGTAGGAAATTAGTAGAGTTTTCCCATGTTGATGGAATCTGATGACTTACATATTTGCCCTCAGAAATAATTCATAATACAGGGAAACAGCTGATTATGTTTAAAAATTTAAAATTTTATGGCTGGTCATATGTACAAACAAGACAATTTCAGTATCAGCCTTGAACACTCTTATGTTACCAACTTCTTTGTGAAAAAAAAAAATCTTCAAGCATACTTTCCAGGACTCTGGTTTCTCCTCACTTGAAACATTAAGCTTGGCACAACTACTAATGTTTTATTCAAGAATCTTTTTATAGAGCAGGTAGCAACCAAGACACAATAAGTGTCATTTTTCTGGATTTTCATACCTTTTTATTTGGTATTATATTTTTGAGTATTTTTTCCTCATTGCATGCACAGTCATCCAGGTTCTATGATTTTTTCTATTTCTATAGTGGGCTTGAAACTTGTCTATTCATAAGACCTGATGCCTTCCAGTCTTTGTCCCTTGTTCAGACTGTACCTCTGCTAGTCTTGGATGCTACCTTTATCCTCCTGTAAAAATCTTATGCATCCAAGGAGAGCCATCTGTAGTCCTACTTTCTGATGAAGCCTTCTTTCATCACGAACTTCTCTATATCATGGCTATTTTTTCCACCTATGAGATTTCAGTAGATTTTCTAGTTCTAAAATTAGAAACTTTTATACTTCATTATCTAAACATTTAATATAGATCTCTACAGAATCAGCTTGAAATCTGTTGTTGGTGATACCACCTTTATGTTTATTTAGGTTGACAGAAAGACTTAGCAGAGGCAATCTCTGAACTGCTCATTGCAGGGCTTATAGGCTGATGTGTACTTTACCTGTAATAAAGCTGTCACAATGTAACTTCTTGCTTTCTTCTTTTTGAACATTCTCCCAGAACTTAGGCTTGTGTGTCTCTCTCGTGCTTTTTTGCTGATTATTTCATTAACTGTTATTTCTGTCATCTTTTCCAAGTTAGTATAGACATCTTTGTGTTTTAAAATAAAAACCATAGTAAAAAAGTTTTTATATAATTATGGTAGAGTTACTCAGAATGATGGGTCTTTTAGGACTTGGCGAGGGTGTTTCCACAGTCTACCTACAGTTTTGGTGTGGCTGTGAATGATCTGGCTTTTGACATGAATGTATGTTAAATCACAGTGTGGAACACCCACCTCCAGTTTTGCTGGGACCACCCTCTATCTGGGTATGTGGGAAGCCAAGTAAGTTACCCAAGGTTTGCACAAATGGAGACAAGATCCTGAGAAATGTTTCTGCACCTTCTGTAGCAGAAGGACCTAGTTAGCTAGGAAAACATGCCCATCCCCCAGAGTTAAGGGTCTTCATGCAGTGCTACATGCACACTGCAAGTTGGCTTCTTTGCACTCTTTTCTCCTCAGAGTCCCCATACACTGCACAGGTTCATCCTCTCCCCCTCTTTTTTTTTTTTTTTTTTTTTTTTTTTTTTTTTTTTTTTGTTAAAGCTACCAGTACTGCAGTCCCCAGAGAAACCTTCACCAGCTACAGTGTACCTTCGTACCCCTAACTTCAAGTCTAAATTCACCCCCTTGTGGCCACTGCAAGCTATTTTTGGAAAAATTAACTGGACATTTAGTTACATTTAGAGAACTGGAATAAAAACTCAGTAATATTTTATCTGAATTGCCTTCTCCGTAGATATTTTTCTTTCTACTTTAAAATCATCTTATGTTTGTCAGATTTCTTTTCTAAATTGGCTGCAAACACATTGAATTTGTCTTTTGCTTATTCCCTATTTTTTTAAAAAAAAACTATAGTAGTTAACTATTTTCTTCTTTGTATGTTTGCGCTTACCTGGGAACTTAAGTGAAGGGTGAGTACTGTATTGAATGACTTTTTTGCATTTGGTAATTACTAAAAATGCAAAAAAACATTCTTAATACTCCATATTTTGTATTGATGACATTTAAAACTGATTTATTTCCATTTTGCACATCTGTGGGTTTTTTGTTTTTGTTTTTGTTTTTTTGTTGTTGATGTTGTTTTGAGACAGGGTCACACTATGTAGTTGAGTCTACACTCACTATGTAGCCCAGGCTGGTCTCAAAATCACAGCGATCCTCCTGCCTCAGCCTCCCGAGTGCTGGGATTACAGGCATGCGCCACCACGGCCGGCTGTGGGTTTTTTTATTAGACTTTATTTTTGTCTTCCACAGTGACTAGCATAAATGGTTTTACTTTCTTTTGGTCTTCTTGGATCAAAACTTAATCTCATTTAGGAATGTAAATATTTTTCTTCAATTTGTAAAGTAAAAGAATTTTCATTTGTTGCATAAACAAAAGATTTCCCCCTGGAATATAGTAGAATTACCAAAAGACAGTTTCACAGTGAAACTTGATTACTTGAGATTGCTTCTTTGTCATTGAGTAGCAATATAAATTATCCAGACTTCTACTTTAGTGTATACATAAAATAAAGGATTTACAAATGTCTGTTATGAAAAGTATGCATGCTCTTTATATTTGGTGCCTTGTATCCACTGTTTATTTTTTAAAATGTATGCAATGCAGTATGATATACCTTTGTATATTATCTGTTTCTATGATTCCACAAGATTAAAGATAATTTTATTCTATAGATTTACTAAGTGTTGAGGGTGCAGGAAACTCAAGTTTGTCTTTTGTAATAAAAATTATTTGTAATACGCAGATTTTTCACATCTGTATTTTTTCTGGCTAGTATTTATACTCAATTACATAGGGATTAATGTTTTTAATCAAATAAGTAATAACAAAATTTCCATAAAAGCCTATGGATTTATTTGTACCATTTAACAGAATTTAGATTATTGTATTGGTCATTCTCTTCTAAAATTATCTTAGTGCCTTAGTTTTCCTAACTCAGTTCACTATGTACTAGATTTCTGCAGATAAAATTAGAAATATATAAGTATTGGTTTTTAATAAATATCACTTGACTATATGTAAAAGAATGTAGTATTTCTTTCATAAAGGAAAATGACCAACAGTAAAATGGAAAACTCAGCAAGGAATTTGTAAGATTCAACAATCTGTGTGTTGTGTAAGAGAACAATCATGATTCTAGGTTTATTTGTGCTTTCCATGGGGTAGGCTGAAACAGGAAGCACGCACAGGCTCTAGGCAGCAGGTAATTTTGGAACAGAGCTCTGAATCTGCCACCAAAGATTATGAGACTTGGGCAAGTTACTGTATTAACCACTAAACCTAGGAACCCTCAAAATTTAATCATTGGGGCTAATGACGCTTTTTAAAGCTGAACCCATGAAGCTTTGGTTCTCATCTTTTTTACTAAATTACATCCAAAAATGTCAGATCTTATCTATGGGAATAGATCACCATCTTGGTAGCTTGATTTCCCAGAAAATAATTTTATAACTTCTGGTTAATTTATTTATTATCAGATATACAAATGAATCTATTTCCCATTTAAAATTTCCAATAATACAGAAAATCCAAGTTACTAAGAATATAAAACAATGGGATGAGCTCCTTCTTTTCTAAGAATTTAGCACCCAGTGGTGAAGACAGATAATTAAGCAATTAAGTTATAATGTGGTAAGTACGATGATAGCTTTACAGAGACAGTAGAAGATTTTCATTTGTCTAATCCATGGAATAACTGTGAGTATCATTTAGTAATAGGATTTTGGCAAGCTGATTCTTGTGCTAATTATGACTTTTCACACTTGGCTTTTAAGTATGATATTCTTTAATAACAGGTAGCAATTCTATCATTTTTATTATATGTTTATTCTTGCATAGGGGCAAATACAGGTTATCAGTTTTTATACATTGCCTGGGAAATACATTTCAACCTTGCTTATTTTCAATTCTCTTTTATGTATTAATCTTTCTGAATGTGTTAGTACCACAAAGAATTGGTTTCTGAAATTTTCTTAGACAAGTTAATTTAAATTCATTCTCAGAAAGTAACCATATCAAATGGTTTGTTTTGTGTTTTGAAGAGTCAGGCCATTATGTTCTTGGATTTTTATTTAAATTTAACTCCCCTTTCTTTACACATATATTATTCACAGTGAGTAGACAAAAACTCCTTAGAGAATTTTCAACCTTAAATTATACTAGATTTTTTTAGGTCTATAGGTATCTTTTCATTGATACAGAAAACACTGTATTTCTCATTATTTCTAAAGTCTTTGAAATGAGTGATTAGAGGTAAATGTATATAAAATCTGCCATATAATATGACAAATTGGTGAAACTTTATAATATTGTACAAAATTCAAGTTAATTCTCATTCTGTTTTGCTACTACTATGTGTGATATTTTTCTCTGTAAATGACTAGAAAGCCATCCTTTCCATCCAGTAAGACCCTGAATACAGCTTCTGAGTGAAAAGTATTTTTGTCTTTATTTTGTTTTATTCATTTTTCTACCATCTCAGACTATTAACTTGTGAACTATTCAGGCAGCTGTTTCTGGATCATTTACTAGACAATGGTCAGTGGCATCAGTTGTCTAACTTAAAAAAATATTTTCCCCTGTATGTTCCTTCTCTTTCTTAGAAAGAAGCGTGCAATTTACTGTTGTTGTTGTTTTTTTTTTCCCAAGGTCTCACTAGTTATAACAGGATAATAGGAATATTTTTCCTAGAAAATTTTTATTACAGCAGTGAAATTAAAAACACAAATTTCAGAAGTGTGAATGTGGATATGAATCATCTCAGACACAAGTTTTTCATAGGATCTTTTTTTTTGCATCCTGGTGTTCTTCCTTTTATGCATCATAATTATGCTTAAATAAACAGTGACAAAAATTAATTATAGTGAGTTTTCTCACAAAATAATTCCTATAATAATCAACCAGAGGGTTTTTTTAAATTCTATATAGCATTATTTTTCCCAATGATTGGCCAATTTTTAAAACTGAAAATTGGACAGTTTGTTTTTGGTGGACATGGGCAAAAATGATAAACTCAAAGTTACTAGATAGAAAATAATTTTGAATTTAAAATGTCTAATACTAGAAATTAAGTCAGTGGTAAACATTGGAAGAAGACCTATTTGAGTAAAATGCATATTTAAAGTATTGTAATAACTTGCCTATTTTTTAAAAACTAAATGTTCAACAAAGTGGTATCAAACTTGAATGTCCTATAGATGTATTTGTGTATATTCAGTTTTAATTTTCTTACGTTGCCTTTTAGATCTGGTGCTCCCTCTCCATTAAGTAAGGTAAGTTTGGTTTTTCTTAGTTTTTTAAAACCATTTTACCATCTTTTTGTTTGTTTTTGTTTGTTTGTTTGTTTTTTGTTTTTTGTTTTTTGAGGCAGGGTCTCACTATGTAGTGAGACTTACCTGGAACTCACTAATAGTTCAAGTTGGTCTCAAACTCACAGCGATCCTCCTGCCTCAGCCTCCCGAGTGCTGGGATTACAGGCATGCGCCACCACACCTGGCTTCCATTTTACCATCTTTAAATGTTTGCTTCAGTGGCATCAAATATATTCATAGTCATGTGACAACCTCCACCATACATTTCTAGACCGTTTCCATCTTCAGAAATGAAAGTCTGTACTCATTAGGCAACTTCCCTTTCCTTTACCTCTCCAGTTCCTGACCTGGAGACTTCATTTTACTTCCTTTGTCTATGAACTTGATTACTCTACATCATTTAAGTAGACACAGTATCTGTCCTTTCATGACTGGTTTATCTTATTGATATGTCTTCAAGTTTCAGCTATGTTGTATCATATGCCAAAATTTCCTTCCTTTTTAAGGTTGAGTAATATATTATTATGTGTCTATACCATAATTTGTTTATCCATTCATCTGTCAATGGATACTTGAGTTCCATCTACATTTGGGGTAACATGAATAATGCTGCTGAGAATATGAATGTAAAAGTATCTTGTTTCATTCCCTACTTTGATTTATTTTGGGTACATACCAAGGAGTGGAATAGCATATTATATGATTTTTTAAAATTTTAGAAAGTTTTTTTTCTTATTAGTACATAATTTATTTGTACATTTTTGCAGTACATAAAGTTTACATTCATCCTGTAGTATAGGTCCATGAACATAACTATCTTGATTTTTTTAAATTTCCTTTCTCCTCCCTACCCTACCCAGTTTCTAGTTCCCCTTTCCCCATTTTCATTAGTATTCTTATTTTATTTCATGCTTATGATATATGTTTACCTTCATTGTGAATATTTGGTACATATATTACTTTATATTAAATTTTCAGTCCATTGTAATAAAGTGTATATAATTTAATCCTCTCTTGAGACAAAGTGTTTTTTATTTTGGAGGGCACTGAGGATCGAACTCGAGACCTTGTGATTGCAAAGCAGGGGGTGGAACCACTGAGCTAAATCCCCGGTCAGATAAAGTGTTTTTAAAGTAGAGATTTTCATGTGTTTATGTTACAAATGAAAATAAATGTATCAGTGTAATGTTTTACTAGTTATGACACATTCCAAAGCACAGCCTATGAGATAAGTAAAGCAGATGATCTTATGGGTTTTTTTAATAGTAGAGAAAAATTGTAATTAGGTATCTGTCCACAAGAATGCCTTTTAGACAGATAACTATAATAGTTTTAATAACTTTCACCTCCCTGTCTCTTTTTTTAGTATGTTGAAAGATAGGATTAGCATTACAAGGAATGAACACTGACGTCCATAGGTGTATAGTTCACATTTGCCATTGTATTTTTCAAGCAAAATGTGACTGATATGCTCTTTCCTCTGACAAATTTCCCTTCTGTGATTGCTGTTATAGGCATTCAAGTGTATCATTTGACTGTGTTGGTGATTCCAACACCATGCATTGTGCCTGGCTGCCTACAGTTCCCTTAGAACTTCAAATAAACAAATTAAACAGGCAGAAACTTTCTGGATTTTAATACAAAGCCACTATGTCTATGTGAAAAAACCCAACGTATGACTACTAAAGAGTGTGTGATATAATTGTGGTATCCTGGGGCCGGGGATTTAGCTCAGCGGTTCGGTGGCCTACTTTGCACGCACAAGGACCCAAGTTCAATCCCCAGCACCAAAAGAAAAAAAAAAAAATTGTAGTGTACTTTGAGGTGGTCTTTTTCCACATTCTGGCCAAATAAAATTTTACTGATGTTGTCTTTTATAATAATGGGATTATATGGGTTCTATTGTTCTAGCTCTCATATCTCCTCAGATTATTGCTGCAAGGCTCTTTTAATGGACTTTCATCATTTCTGCATTTACACTGGTAATATTTATTTGCAGTCATGAAGTTCTCAATGTTATTTCATAAATGTTGCTTTTTTGTGCTTATTTGGGAGTATTGCTTAAAAAGAAAAAAATTTTGTATTTGTCCATGTCCACAATGGACAAAATACAGTTTACTTTAGTGAATTTTTTTTCTGTTGTTGATCATTTGTATTTCATTTGGGAAAATTTGAACTTTATTGAATAGAGAGGTTTAAATTTAAATTTTCAGAGCAGTAATATATATACTGCTCATGTGTTTATGTCTCTTGAAGAACTGAGGGTTTAGAAATTATACATCTAGTCAGGCACGGTGGTGCACTCCTGTAATCCCAGCACTGGGGAGGCTTAGGCAGGAGGATTGCTGTGAGTTCGAGACCAGCCTGGGCTACATAGTGAGTTCCAGGACCGCCTCAACTACATAGACCCTGTCTCAAAAAACAAATAAAAAAAGAGAAAAGATATTACACATCTATTAAATTTTGAATTCTTGAATTCTGTTCTTAGAGGAATAGATAATAAAAACTATTTTATGTCTAGAATTTCCCATACATTTCTTATCTTGTTCATTCTTTCTCTCTCTCTCTCTTTCTCTTTTTTTTGCGGGGGTACTGGGGATTGAACTCTGGTCTTTGCCCTTGCAAGGTATGCAGCAGCACCATTGAGCTAAATCCTCAGCCTTTCGTACTCTTTTTAAATTTTCCTTTAAATTTGGTCTTATTTCAAACCAGACACCTAGTTGTGGCACTAGCTGATAGTGTTTGATTCATCTTGGTCTTCATGTATTTTAACTCACTGTTATGTCTCATTTACACTTAGAAAGCTAAGAATTGATGGATGAGTTTTTTGGGGTTTTTGTTTTTTGAGTTGTTTGGCTTTTTGTTTTGTTTGGCTTTGTTTTGTTTTGTATCAGGGATTGAACTCGGGACCTTGTGCTTGCAAGGCAGGTGAGGCGCTGCTTAGCTAAATCCCTGCCCCATGATTTTGTAATATTCCATTAATCTTTCTCTTGTTGATATAAGGAAAATGAACTATACTAGATAAAATAGAATTAGGATAGTCACTCCATAAAAATTTTTACTTTTTGATAGTTGACTATAAATTCCTCTTCTTTAAAAAACAGGGAAACAAGGTTTAGATTTTGTTTCACTTGTTAATTAATTTATTTATTTCATATTACTGATAGGATATAGTCCCAATGTTCTTATACTGATATTGATTGGAGTTTGCTTATGAATTTTTCCCTGCAAGCTATAACTATTTGTTGAGTTAAATTTCCAGGTGTTAAGTCATCTGAGCCTAAGCAAAAGTACTTCTGCTTCTCCACATAAAGTCTATTTAGGATGCAATGGAAAAAAAATGACATTAGTTTTATAATGAGCATTATGGCAGCAAGTACAATCTTTTCCAATAATTTTATTTTCAAGATACACATTTAACTTTAATTTTAAATCAAACTATACGAATGAAAGTCACTGCAATGTTAGGACAAACATAAGATTTTATGTAAATTAAGTTTAACTTTAAAATTTTAAGCATATATTTTCTAGTAGTGATTATTTTAGTATAATTCCTGATTTCAAATTATCTTGAGATTTTTTTTTCTCCCATGAAGAATATCTGGGAATGATATGGGTCTACAAAGCAAAAGTTCTATTCTTCCATGTCCTGTAGATTTGTATTTGACTACAGTGTGTTATATACCTTCAATTTCAGTCTTCTCCAGCTACAACTGTTACATCTCCTAATTCTACACCAGCTAAAACTATCAACACATCTCCACCAGTTGACTTATTTGCAACTGCATCTGCAGCTGTCCCAGTCAGGTTAGTAAACGATTATGCAGTGAACTGTTTATTAATATTTTGATTAGATTTTCATGTACTGTACCCAAATGATTTCACAAAATAAAATGTACTCTTAGTAGTGTGATGGTTTGGCTTATTTTTGCTTGAAAGTAAGTACTTTTATACTCTTGCAGTTAGTTGGGTCTGTATCTCTTAAATCATTGAACCATAACTATAGAAATCACTGTTGCTCACACACTTGGGAAAAAAAGTGGAAATATTGCACACATATTTCAGGTTCCTTTGAAATTGGCTAATATGGAAAATATCTCTGAGAATTTGCTTCTTTTTGTAAGAAAGGTAAAGGTATTTTAAGTGCTTTAAAAGCAACAACAAACTTGTATCTGTAGTCCAGTTAGTTGCTGCAAATGAGGAATCAAACTCTGGTGATAAGAAGAGGCCTTTGGAATACTCCTAAGCGGATTTTATAGACCTGAATGTCAGAACAGTAATGAGAAAGGTAGTGATGATTGTGCATTCTGTACAGCCTCAGAGCTGCCTAAAATGAATTGCTAACACTCTTCAAATAATAATTTTGGGTCAATTTTTTTGACGATAGAATTCTAGTCCATGGTATCTATGAATTTTGTTATGAATGCCCTTATTTGAAGAATGGAATTTTGAAGTAAGCAATCAATCCAGGGATTATATACATGTTAATTGTGTGCTTTACTTTCTACTTGCTTGGTTCTGCTTTTTAGAATCAACCTTGATAAAACCAAGTCCTTTCTGCACTAAACTGAGTTTTTTAAAAGCTTTATTTTTGTTTTTGTTCACATTACTGGGACTCAAACCCAGGGCCTCATATATGCTAGGCAAGTGCTCTAACAGTGCTCTAACTCTGAGCTATAAACTGAACTGGTGATGAAGCTTCTACTAACAAATATGTTTTTCTTCTCTGTTAGTTCAGTTTTTAAGAAATTGACATCAAAATTAGGCAATGCTTTCAGGGGTTTTGAAACATTTTTTTTACAACAACAGAATCCTTTAATAAAAACTACTGCTAGGAAACCTAATATTTATTTTTAAAAAAAACAAAGATAGAACTGTTATTTATGAAGATGGTTGGGAAATTTAGGACCCTACTCGCTTGGTACCTGACCTGGTGATTTTCAAACCAGTGCTCCTCAAATTTGACAGTGCCTGTGAATCATATGAGGTTCTTGTTAAAATGATAGTTCTGATATATTAGGTATAGCCTGATATTTTTGTATTTCTAATAAGATCCCAGAATAATGCTCATTTGGAGCCCACATTTTGAATAGCAAAATTTAGGCTTCACTTGAAACTGGCAGATAAAGAAGCTTTGAAAAGTGTAACTGCAACCTACTAAGAACAGAAACATGCAGAAGTGATTATAGATGAGTCTTCATACAACAAAACTTGATATAGTCTAATTTAGGAAAAAGGTAAATCAGTAATTCTCTTTAGTTTTCTTTGTTTCATCAGTTTTTCTTAAGATTCAATATTTTCTATACAAAAATTTTAGGAAGTAAATATAGCCTCAAAGTTATGATTTTTATTGACCTATAGAATACTACCCATTAATGCTATTAATGTTATACTTTCCAGAATATTGTTGTTAGATTTAAAATATCCCAATCTTTGATTTTTTTGCAAAAGTCTTTGTTTTAATGGAGCGCTACATTATAAAATTTCAAAATCTGACTTTAAAGTTATATTTTCCTTTTAGTGCTTCGAAACCGTCAAGTGATCTCCTGGACCTCCAGCCAGACTTCTCTGGAGAGGCAGCAGCTGCTGCCGCTGCACCAGCACCCCCACCATCTGCAGGAGGAGCCACATCGTGGGGAGGTGAGTGGAACCAAACAGGCTACTTCTCTGTTCATTTTATGTAGTTGTTTTTATTTAAGCTATAATTGTTATATTTATCTTCTAGTTATACACAGACATGTCAGAAGTTTGAAGGCAAAATGCTAAGAGTGGCATCTACTGATTGAAATATATTAAGAGACTGAAAGTACCCATAATACAATTTAAATGTTCAAGTACTCATACCGTTTTTTGTTTTAATAGCTGGAATGAAGGATGCATTTTTCTTTGCCAGAAAGTGCCAACTATTCTTTTAATAGTTAAAATTCAAACTTTTTATTAACTGCTCTCTAGAGATTCAGACTTTAGAGGATTGAGTATTCCCATGAATTTCAAGGTAGCACTTCTAAATTAACTTGGCCAGGTGTACTTGGTGGATTCCTTTAGGTCTGAATTGGTTGTATTTATTCACTGTTAATCAGCTTTTCATCACTAGGACCAAATGCCCACCATAGAGGAGGAAGGATTAGCCAGGCGTGGTGGTGCACGCTTTTAATCCCAGCCCTCGGGAGGCTGAGACAGGAGGATCACTGTGAGTTCAAGACCATCCCTGGCTACATAGTGAGTCCAGGTCAGTTTCAACTACATAGTGAGACCCTGTCTCAACCCCCCCCCCAAAAAAAAGAGGAAGGATTTATTTTTGCTCATAGTTTCAAGGGGTTCAGTCCATGGTCAACTGGCTCCAAGGAAGAAACAGCAGGCAGAAGAGCCTATCAAAGGAAAGCTGCTCAATCCATTATCAGAAGTCAGTCAGTCCTCTGACTGCCTAGAAAGGGGGACGGCAAGGGCTAAAGAAAAAAAGAGACGATGGACGATAGACACTTTCATAATTTCAAAGTATGTGGTAGGCAGGATGTCAGTGCCTCAGAATGGGCAAAGACAAAGACACTCCAAGCTTGTCACTATTTTGGGGATTCATAAGGAGTATCATCAGATGACTCAGAGAGTGGCAATGATCCTAAATTCACAAGGATTTTATAATCCAAGGGAGTATCAGATGTTAGAAGGTGGTGGTAATCCTATGAGGATGAGGATTTTACTATGAGAGGATGGTGAAATGAGCAAAAACATTTTTACAGCGGTAGGTGTGATGAGTTAAGGTGATAAGAAATTTGCCCCTCCCCAGCTAAAAATGTTCTCTTTTGTATTACTACTGGGTTCTTATCCAGGATGATTTCAGCTGATATAATCTTGCTCTTGAACAGCACAGCATCACAGAACCACCCTAATTATAATTTAATTGTGAAATTATTTTTTCCCTAAAATTTGAAAAATAAATGTTGAGATGATAGCTAGGTTAGTGTCTTACTCATTTTCTCATTTCTGGGACCAAGGAAGTTTATTTTGGCTCATGATTTTGGGAGGATTCAGTCCACTTTGGCATGGTGGAGGAAAACAATTCAACCCCTAGTAGCCAGGAAGCAGAGAGCAGGAGAACCCAGAGATGGAGCTATCCCCTTCTAGGTCATGCCCCCGGTGACCCACCTCTTCTGCCTTTTCTGTCCAGGCACTGACTCTTTACAGCATATTCAGCTATGGTGTCACATGACTCAGTCACCTTCCAGAGCCCTGCCTCTGAACACATCAGGTTACTGGGGGACATTCTAGATCTAAACCATAACAGTTAGAAACAGAACTGTTAACATCCCATAAGGTAATAAAAGTCAAGACCTTGTGGTTATCTTTTCTCAAAAACAGAAATTATGGGCATTGCTAGCCAAAAGGAACTGTAATATGTATATTATTTCATAATCAAAGTCTTTAACAGTTAATAGCAATGTCAAATGAAGGGTGGGTTTATCAAACAGTATGTCATCAAAAGTACACCCTGTAGTTTCTTGGCCTTATTTATTTATTTATGATACAAGGGATTCAACTTAAAGACTTTGCGCTTGTCAGGCAGGTCGTGGAACCACTGAGGTAAATCCCCAACCCCTCTTGGCCTTATTTCTAAGATTTTTTTATTATAAAAACAACAGAATGATAATCAGTTTGGAAGTAAAGTTACTAACTATAAATATGAACATTTTAAATGTTGGCCTATTTCCATTTTAAGTAAATCTCTTCCTGTATTGAAATGTTCAACTACTACACCTACAACTATCAAATTTTAGAGTAAAGTTATTCTTTATACTTTATTAATTAATTCAGTTGGCAGTGGAAAAATATTGCTGAGGAGATTTTATAAGCACATTTCTCTTGTTCTCATGTTTTCATTCTGAGCTTTATCTTTCAAAATTTTATTATTTGTTTGCTAATAATTTGTGTTCATCACATCAGTGTCCTGATAAAGTGTTTTCTAGTTACAATTTCTTTTCTAAATCCATATCCTTATAGCAAATTTTCTGAGCCATTAAATTCATATAAATGACTTTAATACAACTTATATAATTTAAAATTTAGTTTTAATTATAAATTTATTGGACTATGTAAAAAGTTTTTCAGTTTTATATGAATATGTTTTTTAAAAATTCTTTCAAATTTAAATCTGTATATGTTCATGCTTATGTTTCGAATTTATCAAACATTTAGTGCCCTGTGAGCTTTTGTCATTAGTGTGTCTGTATCGCTGTATTTTAACCTTCCCCACTAGAGGGAGCACTTTTTCTTAAATGATACAAAGGCACAGGTAGGCTGGCTGCCAGAAACCTTGGCTTTGGTCACTATATAACCATTTATACAGTGTTTCTGCCTCGGCAGATATGTAGAACTGAAGCATTTTACAGCAATAGAAAAGCTTAGGGTAATTGCTAATAAATTATGTAATTTCTAAGCAAACTTGTACAAAATATATGTCAAGAAATTGTAAACTATCACAAAAAGGAAAAAATTACTTTCTTTGTATTTTTCCTGTAAATACCTAATGGTGGTTTAAGATGGTGCTAAATTGTTATAGATGTATATTGGCTCATTTGACTTAACAAAAACTCAGTCTTGTTTGATGAGATCAAGGTACTCATACTATTAAATTTATTTGAATTTTGTGTAGAGAGTAAAATACAAACTCTAGAACTCTACAAACCTGTTTAAATATTTTTGTAAAAGCACACTGATAATCAGAGAATTTCATTTTCCATTTTCCAAGGACCATGGCAATTTCAGATGCCTATTAATTCTGATGAGGGTTATATTTTCATTTCAGGGAACAATTGTAATGATAGTATTTTTTTCTAATGGCATAAAGCAAATTTTAGGAAATTTATACTTTAGTAAATTCAGTTGAGATGGTGTATTTGTAAAGATTGGACATTTGTACAGATATTTGTGTAGACATTTGATTAGAAGAATACATAGAATTTGCCAAATCTCTATTTATCTTCATAATAGGGAGAGTGTTTTGCTTTATAATAAATTTATGTTTCAGGAGTACAAATTTAGCTTTATAAATGTTTGAAGTAAAATTTACTTTTTGAGAAATATTGGGTTGTTGATAGGTTTTATTAGAACTGAAATCAATTACCAGTATGCATTTGAAAGCTAATTAATATTATGTCATCATTTCACTCTCATTTTCTATGTGGGTTGTTAGCTACAGTACAAGTACTTTTGTGGCCCATGTTCTTGCCATGTTGAAATCTGAGTACACAACTATAGGCCGTGCATTCGTATACACATATACCACTCACATACACTTGGGGACTTACATAAACATTGAAATTCACACTCTTAAAAGAAGAAAATTTAACTTCATCTAAGTATTAACTATTACTATAATTAACTATCATCAGCCCTTATGTCCCAGATATAGGTGTGCACTTTAAATACATTTACAAATTTGATCTTCATGATAACCTTTAAAAATCTAGCTATATCTCACTGAAGAATGTAGTTTTCTCTGTTAATATAATTGTAGTTTTTTCTAGTTTGCAGTGAACATTTTCTAGTAATTTCTCTGAAGAAAAGTATTTCTGATTATGTACTTCTTGTAAATGAATTGAATTCCACTGCTGTAATTTGTATGTAGTTTAATCCTTTATAAAATGGCAGTTTCAGTAATATGTAATAACTGAACCTATCATCCTAAAATAGGGACTCCCTTTTATACTAGAGAAAAATTTGGCTAAAATAATTAGTAGTATAAATTATATTTCATCTAGAAAACTTTAGATTTGGAAGACTACAATTTGTAGTTTCCAGAAATTGAAAAAAATCTGATATCAATTATCGATTCATGTTTAGTCACTGATCATATAAAGAGCATTGATGAAGGCAGGGCTGGTGAGGGCCCCACTGGTGCCAGGAGAAGAGAGAAAGAGAGTCTGCCTGACTTCTTTTGGCCCACCTTGATTTCTAACATATTTTTAAAATGTGTAGCTGTGAGATGACAGTTGTATTGGGCCAGCAACTATTGGTTTGAAGAATCACCTGAAGGACCATTTCTCAGATTTTTAGAGCTAACCACCTAACAGCAGAAAATGTCCTGCCCTCAGGTCAATACAGGACTTGTGTTTTGCTCCTAGCCTGCTATTTATTAGGTTTACAGTCTAAAATTTAATTATTTCTAAGGTCAAGTTCTACACGTGGTATAACTGTCTGGTAATGTTATGAAATATATGAATCTTTATTATCTTAATGTATCTACAGAATGCTTCAGATAATATTTATTGGGGTTGCACATTATATTTTATTTTTAAAATTTTTAAAATATATGTCTAACAAATACCAGTAAAGGGAATTTTTTAAAAGCCTCTGTTAGGGGCCGGGCATTTAGCTCAGCAGTTTGGTGGCCTGCCTTGGAAGCGCAAAGACCCGAGTATAATTCCCAGTACCAAAAAATAAAAAAAATAAAAGCCTCTGTTGATGTAGAGATGGTATTTTCATATAAATAAACAATGTTACTCTTTTCAGTATCAAATTTATGTTTATCAGTTTTATAAATTTCTTCTATTAATTTTAGTTTACTGAGTTCTCAAATTGTTTTTAAGGCCCTAGAAATTAAGTCCCTAGTAAATTCAAATAAAATTAAATAAATTCATAATTAAAACAGATTTCCTATGCTATTTATGAATTCTAACATGAGCCCTGACGTGTATCACACATTACACAACTGAACACAGGAGAATGCCACAGGATACCTTGAATGCTTAACGTGAAGTCAGTCTGTAGTTAAAAAGAACCTCTGTTAGGCTTCCTATTCAGAAGTTTAACTGTGATTCCATTGTTGAGCTAAGAAAATATCAATCTCCCATGGCAGCCAGATATCAGAAGGGCTGAAAAGTTTTAATGCCTTCTCATCTCTCTCATATTCATCTTAAAAATAATTTCTGTATATGTCACATAACGTTTACAAGTATCAAGATTATACATCATGCTGAAAACATCTGAAAATATGAAAGTTTTGGAGGAAATGGTTTTGTTTAGAGCTTCTTTTTTCTAACACTTTATCTTGAATTCAATTATTTAAATATGCTTGGTTTATTCTATGATCTACTCTACAGCTATGATAAAAACCACTTATTCTCTGTTATTCTCTGATAATGATATCATATCAAGAAGATCAACAAAGTTCAGCTAACTACCTTTTTAAAACTTATTTATTTACTTTTGGTACTGGGAATCAGACTCGGGTCCTTATGCTTGTGAGGCAAGCAGTGGAACCACTGAACTAAATCCCTAGCCGTACTGCCTTTTTTTTTAGAATTAACATATTTTAGTATAATGAAATCAGGAAAAAAAACAGTTGAAATGGTAAATATGATAGGAAATACACTGAGTTTGTCACAGCTGTTTAGGCTAGACTTCAGGTAAGTCTCTTGACCTCCCTTGTCCTCAGTGTTCTCATCTGCAAAATGGGACTCTTGGTCTAAAGGATCCCTAAGGTCTTTTCCTTCTTGAAAATTCCATGATAATAAATGGTCTGGAGAGGCACATAGAGCTAAAATGTCTTTGGTCCATGCCTCACCCTGCTTGGATATTGGTATGATTGAATGTTTCATCTTTAGCTTTTATTCCTTCATATGCTGCCACATGTTGGACATCAGTAGACCTTTTGGGAGAGGGTGAGTACAGTTCATTTTTAAACTCCTCTTTTTAGAGACTTCTATATTTTGTTTACTGTCCTGTTGTGACATTTTGGAGCCTGGTATATCCTTTGTCCTTTCCTTTCCTTCTCTCCCATTTGCTCTCCTTCTCTGGTAAAATATAGATTCTTTGGCTGCACTTTCCTCTGTTCCCTCTGAAGCACAGATTACAGACCCATTTGCACCAGAACCTACCCCTCCTACTACAACTGCTGAAATTGCAACTGCTTCAGCTTCTGCCTCAACCACCACGACTGTGACTGCTGTCACTGCTGACGTGGATCTCTTTGGAGGTTAGTTAGTCACTTCAATGCTCTTTAAATTTTCCTTTCAGAATGACTAAAATTACATGAAAGTGAAATCTTTTTACATTGTATAACAGCATGGCAGAGTGTTTAAATACATTTCCAATGGTCATTCATATGTTTGTCTTTGCCAAATTCACCCACTTTCCCTCCATTTAGTTTTGTTGTAATACTCTGAACCCAACTGTTCTTACATTAGAATGTATGCTGTTGCCAGAACTCTTGTCCTGTCACTTTCCCAGTGTGGTAATGCTGTAAGAAGGGTGCATCTCTGTCATATTCAAATTTGGCTTTTTGGCCAGATTAGAACTAGCCCAGAGATTACTTGGCGAATATGAGAAGGCAGTGCTGGCTTAAATAGTCTCTTAATATTTGGGGCAAAACCTCTCAGAGTAGTTCAGATTTGGAGGTCTCTACAAAGAATGTAGGTCTCACTCATGCAACTTTTTTTTTTTTTTTTTTTCAGTATGGGAGATTGAACTCAGGACCTTACACTTGTGAGGCAGGCAGCAGCCTCACACTGAGCTAAATCCCCAGCCCTCACTCATGCCAACTTTTAAATTTGTTTTGCCCAAGTAAAGATTTGGATCATTTTACTTTGACTTTGGAGCTTTCAAAGAGTATCTGAAACAGCGCTTGACATGGTGATTGAAAACAGGTTTAAGTCAGTCTTTGAAATGATTGTCTAGAAATTTGCTTTCCAGGCAAATGTAAATTATGATGTATTAAAATACACTATAATATGCCTAGACCTAAAAAGCATCTAAAGCCAGTTTATTTATATAATCTTATTTGAGTGGGGCTGGTATGCAAACCAGAAAAGTGTTCATATAAAATACATGAACCAAGTGGTGGTATATTCATTATAGTTTCATGTTTCTTCATTACCATATAACATCTTTCGCAGGGAATTCTGACAATATAGCAAAGAAATTGGAGAGAGCAAATGATGGTAAGGGGAGGAGAGATTTGGCACACTCTGGTGGAACGTGTCCATTTCCCTGGGAAAATACACTTACACCCTGTCACATACCATTCTGCCAGTCTGTGAGGCTGTCCAAGGCAGGTATTTAGCAATTTTCTCGCACCTTGCTGTCTTGCCATTCCTACAAGAAGAAGCCTGTTTTTTTCACAAAGGCAAAGGAGAGGAGATTGCAGACCCTTCAGTATTTTATTAAACAGAATCACCTAAAATTAAAAGTTCATTTTTCAGTTATGCCCTGATGTATTTTGAGACCAAAAATTTAAGTTTCAGCCTCAACTTATAACAGCAGTGTTTTTGCACTGTTTCTCTGTTCCTTCATTATTGGTGTTGGGTTTAGGGAATTTCTCATAGGCTTGGGATAACAGAAAACTCAAGGAAAATGGAAAATATGGACAGGCTGGGTAAAAATTTTGTGCTGAACTGCTTCTACATATTTTGCTGTTTCACTTTTTTGATTTTCAGTCACTTTTAAGGAACTTTACCTCTCGGGAATCAATTAACTCTTGCTTCTCTCACAGCAAGCATATTCTCTAGACTAATAAAGCACAAGATACTTCTTTGAAGTGTTTTTTGAGCCATTATGTTGCTTTCATTTATTACTGCTTTGACTCTATTTGTCAAGCAGAAAAATCTGTACATTTGGAAATGTTTTCATGACAATGCTATTTTTACCTTTAAATACAAGTTTCAAGAACTGTAACAGAGTTAGATAACTTAATACCAAACAACAGGGCGGCCCTTGCAATTTTATCACTACCCTGTCTAGTCATATAACTGAAAAATGAGTAAAGATGAATGCATCTGCAAACTTCATCACAATTATTGCGTTGATCTACATAGTTCTATAAAGTGTCTTCTGGCCTCTGACAGCTGTAAAAAGTTTACCCTTTATGTTCAAGAGTCTGCATGTATCATTCTCTGTGATTTTCAGTGATTATTTTCCTAATTTCTTTCATGCCCATTATTGATTTATGAGAAATCATTTAGAGATTTGACTTTAAATAAAAACTTAAATTTATTTTTTAAAACACTTTTAGCCCTAAATGAGTAAGTGGTAGAAGTCCAGATGAATAAGGACAATTTATTACATGTATATTACATTTTGCTTACATAAACTTAAAACATACTCTCTTGAGGTTCTATATGTTTGCAGCAACTAATCAAATTTCTTTAGTGATAAGCGTGAATTTCAATTTCATAAAATTTGCTATTTTCATGAATATGAAATAATATAATTTTCTTTGTTTTTAGTATTGTATGTGAATTACAAATTTGGAAAATAGGTAATTTGTTACCTTTAACACAGATATTCAGATTGACACCCTCATAACATTTTAGTCATTTCAATGTAAGTAGTTTTTTTAAGTCACTAAAAATGTCTTCAGATACATTACATGGGCAGAGGGGGGGTGCTCAGTGGGAGAAAACTTGCTTAGCATACCTAAGGCCCTGGGTTCAAACTCCAACACTGTACATTTTTTTTAAATGGAAAAAAAGTAAGGAGAGAGGAAGGAGGAGGGAAAGAACGAAGAAAAGTGAAGAAAAGAAAGAATGGACTTTGTTTTTTTAAGTGAACTTTTAAGAAACAGACTTCTGTGCTCATGTAAAACAGGATTATAAGGCAGTGTTGTGCTTAAAAACAGTAAAACTTACAAATTCTGATAAAAATAAAGGAATAATCTAGTGCTTACCTTGGCAGCACATATACTAAATTGGATACCAAGAAAATTAAAATGGCCCCTTGCTCAAAGATGACATGCAAATTCATGAAGTGTTACAGATTATAGATATAGATATAGATATAGATATAGATATAGATATAGATATCTCCTTGCACTTACAAGGCAGGCAGCGGGACCACTGAGCTAAATCTTCGACCCTGTTCTATATTTTTTTTTAGTTTAAAAAGGAAAAATTCTTAAAAGCATCCTGCTTTTCATATGTGCAAGCACAAACTACAAAGCACATTAGTAACATGGAACATGGAAGTGCTAGAGTGCCAAATTGATAGTATTTCCTCAATGTTGCACACAGGGTACCCTATGGATCAACTGTGTCAGTTTGCGAACAAGCTTTTGTGAGGATGCTGGTCTACAAGTGGGAAATCAAGTGGGTGGGAATCAAAAACACAACTTCCAGGCTTGACTCTGTTTCTACATGTTGGTTAATTAAGTCAATCAGCCTTCCTTAAAATCATTACTTAAATATAAGCGCTCACAGCTATATATCATGTAACAGCTTTATAATCTGGAGTCTTTGGAAAAAGAATAGGAACCAGAATAGTGACTCTGAGGCTGATGAGAAACAATTGCCTCCTTTTGCTGAGTATAGGATTTACAGACGGCATATGTTGCTGGAGTAAATGGAGCAATTAGGGGTGGGACAAACAATAGCTTCTAGAAGCTTTGAGAAATGTAGTCATTTAGAGGAAAATTCTTTCAGAGTGCTCACAGGGAAAATAAAAATAAAAAAGGCTGCAACAGTCAGCTCAGCTTTCTGGTGAGGACCTGCCCTGAGCTTATAATTTTAGACTAGCAGAAGCATGCATGCATTTCCTGAAAATAACAGTGTTAGAAAGAGTGGAAAAATGTAAAATGAACTGCAAATGGAAAGAGCACTAGATTCGAAAAGGCTTTAGTTTTCAGTTCCAGAAAGATAATGCTGCCACTGACGATGAGAAAGACTAGCTATTACAAGAAGCTTTACTTGTGTATTTGTTTTACCAAGATCAAAATTTTATTTTCTCTTACAGTTCTGGGTGTTGGCTGGGCTGAGCGAGGGCAGTTCTCATTCAAAGTCCCTGTCATGACTGCACTCAGAAAGTGACTGGGGCAGGGTCACCTGGAAGCTCGTTCACCTCTGTTTTGACCTGGGAAGACTCAGAAGGCTGGGGCCTAAAACAGCTTTCGGAATAATCTTCCTCAAATTAGATGAGTTATGTTCACAATATTTAGTCTTAAGTAACAAGAGCAGTATTGAAAGGAGTTGTGTTACTGATAGGGGGCTGGGGAGCACACTTGCCCGAGGAAGTAGCCATAAATATGTTTCACCTTCTTTCATGTAACTGATGACTGGAAGAGGTCATTTCATGAATATCTCCTTGACCCCTGACACTAATGTTTTTATCGCCCTAGGAGGGAAAAGTATAACAGAGAGCAGCATGGTTCATAACAGTGCAGTACAGTGGCTAAATATGCAAATCTCAGCCAGAAAGATGCAAGACAAATTCTGACTCTGCCACTTGCTGGCAATATGACTTTGGCCAAGTCACTCAGACTTTTTAGATATATTTTTAGCTATAAAAATTAGATATATGGCCAGGGATTTAGCTCAGTGGTTCTGCCGCCTGCCTTGCAAGCACAAGGACCTAAGTTCAATACCTGGTACAAAAAAAAAATTAGAAAAAAGCCGGGCATGGTGGCACATGCCTGTAATCCCAGAACTCGGGAGGCTGAAGCAGGAGGATCACTGTGAGTTCAAGACCAGCCAGGGCTACATAGTGAGTTCCAGGTCAGTCTCAACTACATAGTGAGACCCTGTCTCAAAAAACAAAAACAACAACAACAACAAAAATTAGATATATTTGTCACGTGCAACATTTTAAAATCTGTATAGAATGTAAAATAGCTAAATGAAGCAAATTAATATTTGCATTACCTCAATCATTTTTTTGTGATGAAAACACTTAAAATCTGTAAGTTTTGCTTCTTTTCTCAACAAAATGGAAATAATAGAAGCTACATCACAAGATAGTTATGGAAAGTAAATTTATTCATATCCAAAAAATATGACTATTTCTATTTCTGCTCTTCCCAATATTATTGGCCTCAGTTCCAGATTATATAGGAATGAAAAGGAAGAAAACAGACCTGACTCATGGCAGAATATTTACAGCACTCCCTCCTCCCATACTTTTCTTGTGTTCTCCTGCTTGCCTCTTAACATTTTCGGGTTGCTGAAAGTCCTCTAATAACTGGGGAAGGAGCCTGCCCTATTTCTTGATGCAGTTCTCATTCTCCAGGATTTATTTGGCCTCTCCCTGACTTCCATGCTCAGCATATATTCCCCCAGTGTAACTGAGAGAAGCAATCAGATCAAATTATCAGCACATAAATAATTGGTGTCCTGTTTGTATTTTCCTAAAGGAATGTACTGCGTGGCATTTCCAAATATATTTGACAAATTCTTTTTAATGGCTGAAGACCAGTATTCTAGGGTGTACCAGTAGATATTGTGAATGATGACATTTGATATGGAGAAGTCTAGCAATACAGGGTAGGTGCTAGGTGGGTGCTGGTCAAACTCTCTCAAGGCTTCTTCTTTTAAGTCTGTCATACTTACGATGGCTTGATTCCTTGGGTACTTTTGAAACAATGGAAATTCTCTGTATGCTCCTGGACACTTTACCATAATTAACATGGCTTGCTGGTAGAAATTTGTTAGAACCATTTGTGTATATTAGCCATTTATAAAGTAGGTGTTTATAGAGCCAGGGATTTAGCTCAGTATTGCTGCCACCTGCCTCGCAAGCACAAGGTCCCAAGTTCAATCCCCAGTACCAAAAAGTAAAATAAAATAAAAAGTATGTATTTCTAAATTGGGCCTGGCTGTATATTAATGAACTTCCTTCTATAAATAATAATGCATCTGTAGTCTTAAAATATGAAATTATATTTTAATATGTGGAAAACATCATTTTCCAATGACTAGAAAAAATATACTTGAAAACAATAAATTTATGTAGAAATAAAGATATAGCATCATGCCCTAATTTTGTTATCTATATTTCTTGTTTTAAAAGTCTTGAGTTATACAGTATTTGAAGATGCTTTTCAAGGATAGTAAAGATGTAAATTTATAAATATGTACTAGACCTCTCATGATATCACTATAATTTTGTCTGTACTAGACTATAAAAAAATGTTAAAACTAAAATTGTTTACTTTGCCATTATCTCTTTAATATTATTTTCATTAAAGACATTAGTGTTTGCTAGAAGCCACTAGTCGGAGACTTTCTACTAACAGGGAATACGTATTATATGGACATGAAAGTTTAATATCTTCAATAGTAATTATTTTTATATTTTAATTTTCACATCCATTAATTTCTAATGAGACATAAAACATGCTTCTCAGAGCCCTTATACAATGAGAATCTCGTCGGATCCTAATAGGCCTCAGCAGTATCAACACTGTACCACTTGCATGTTAACTGACATGAAGGTGTGCAAAGAATAATTGTTTCATGTTTGCCAGCAGTGCATGGGCCATAAAAATGCATTTGAAGAAATTCATGTTGTATAAGGGAGCCTTCTTCACAGTTTAACTTGGTTCTTTTACTATATTTTCTTCTCTTTTTTGTTCCTTTAATTTCTGTTGTTTTAAAACCCGCACCCAAGATGCCTTTGCAGCTTCTCCTGGGGAGGCCCCTGCAGCATCCGAAGGGGCCACAGCACCAGCTACCCCCACCCCCGTAGCAGCAGCACTTGATGCATGCTCAGGAAACGGTGGGTTACAGTCATGAGCCAGTCTGTTACTTTTCTGTCCTAACGTGAAACCCTCGTAGTTAGATGTAGTCATATGTTTTTCTAATTTTCTTTTCTTCTGAGTATTAACTATCACTCATCATAAATGAATAAATAACGTCAGCATTTAAAACATTAAGACAATAAAGTGCATACTTATCTAAATTGACAATTTCTCAAGATTGACAATTGTTAGTGCAAGTATGTTCTCTTAATGTTTTTTTCCTCTAATGCTGTGTTTTACTCCTTTATAACATTGAGTTCAAATACATCATGTTGTTTTAATGAACTTTCAAAGCTACCAAATTAACTAGATTAAAAAAGGGTTTGAAGTGACAGTCTCTACTGTAGGCTAATCTTGCAGCACTTTGCAAATTGTTTCACATTATTAGCTCATGGCACCTATGACACTTTCTTTTTTTTTAGAAAAACATCCCAATTGCTGACCCCTGCAAATAGGATAGTAGTCAAATATAACCAGCCTGAGGACTAGCTAGTGTGTAAATACTGTATGTGTGCAAGCTGTGTCTTACCCGTAGTTATGATGCCTTCTTGTATTTCCTCCTCACTGATGCTGTATGTGTCTCCACTTTGCTTTCCAAAAGACCCCTTTGCCCCGTCTGAAGGTAGTGCAGAGGCTACACCTGAGCTGGACCTCTTTGCAATGAAGCCACCTGAAACCAGCGTTCCTGTAGTTACCCCTACAGCTAGTACAGCCCCTCCAGTTCCCGTAACTGCTCCTTCTCCTGCTCCCGCTGCTGCAGCTGCCACTGCTGCCACTACTGCCGCCGCCGCTGCCACCACTACCACCACCTCTGCCGCCGCCACCACCACTGCTCCTCCTGCTCTAGATATCTTTGGTGGTAATTTGTTGTTTGTTGTTGTTGTTGTTGTTGTTGTTGTTGTTGTTGTTGTTGAACTCTTTCTGTCTAGTATATTGGATTCTTTGGTCCTTCAGATATGTTGCATATACAACTCTTACTGCATGTATACTGTGTAATTAAATGGTTCTCTAGAAACCATTTGTTACTTAATTCAGAATTCTTCAAAGTGCAAGTTCAGAACTGGGAAGTGATCCCATTTCTGACTTGATTTTTCAAGTGAAGTAAAGGCATGTGTGTTCTTGGTCTTAGATTTATTTGAGTCTGCTCCTGAAGTTGCTGCAGCGCCTAAGCCAGATGCTGCTCCTAGCATAGACCTGTTTGGTACAGGTAAAACCAAAGCCACCCTTTCTTGTCATTTTAGTTTTCTTAGATATTTTCATGATTAAGCTCTTTGTACTCACCTGTGATAATGCATTTGTTAGATTTGTGACTTTGATTTCAGCTTTCTGCTACTTACTTCTGCTTGGTTTTGGTTTGTTTCACTTTTGGAAGATGCTTTCTCCTCTCCACCACAAGGGGCCTCTCCTGTGCCTGAGAGTTCTCTCACTGCTGACCTCTTATCCGGTGAGTGCTTTGCCAAAGTCAGTCTTCAGAGCTGTCTCCTGCAAACCATGCATGGAGAGGAGGGCACAATGACTTGTGGGTTTATTGTATGTTCTTTTGAATGTGAAATTCACTTAGGAAAAAAACTCATTCTTTGACCCATCACCAGCTGATGAGAGTTAACATTTCAAACATAAGGCTGGTAAAAAGAGAAAACATCACACTAAAACCTCTAATTTGAAGGAGTCAAATTTTATTTTGTTCTGGAGCATTTTAAAATTCACTTGCTTTTCTTAACTGTTAAGAGTCTACTGTCTTCTTCCCCGAGTTACCCATAACTTAAGACACTACTTGTCAAGACTGCTGGTTTCTTTTTCCTCTGTGTGACACATACTTTTTCATGTCCTGTGCTTCACTCCAGTGGATGCATTTGCAGCACCATCTCCTGCAACCACTGCCTCTCCAGCAAAGGTGGAGTCTTCAGGTGTGATAGACCTTTTTGGGGGTGCGTATCTCTTCTCCTTCAAGACTTCAGGAGTCTTTTTTAAGGATAATTTCTAGATATTCCATTTCATTATATTTTATCATTTTTTCTTTTGACTATGTGAAATTATCTCTTACAGATAAACTTGAGTTTTTAAAATCTTTTCCATTTCTTTGCCATCATATTCATCCTCATCAGTTCTCCATAATTTTTAGTTCATGACCTAACAAAACCAGGTAGTTTTTTCATAGGAAGTCTTTGGTTTTCAACATTTTCTTTATTCTAATGTGGAATATCCTGATTGAAATTTCTTTCTATCCTTCTTTGTTGATCCCAATCTGTTGACTAAATCAACATTTCTAAGTTATTTTTAAAAACAGTATAAACATGAACCTAGGGCACTCAGAATTGAGAACAAGCTAGGCAAAACTGGAGGCATACCATCAGTTGGAGACTGGATAAAGAAGATGTTGTTTTTCTATAAAATGGAGTACTACTCAGCCATACAGAATAAGAAACTAGAGTCATTCATAGGGAAATGGATGCATATTCAGGCCATATTCTTAAGTGAAATAAATAAGACACACATGTATAAATACCGAATAGTTTCTCTGGTGTGAAAAAACTAAAAGTGTAAATAAGATCCAAATTGTATAACTGATAATGTGAAATAGGAAGAAAAGGGCTAAAGGAGTAGGGAAAGTGGGAAGGGTAAGGGAAAGGAAATAAGGGAAAAGAAAAAAATAGGAGAAAATGAAAAACTGGAAACAAAGTTGTTGTAAATAGGGGAGGGAGGAGGGGGTGAAGGGAGGGTAGGGGCATGGGAAAAAAATGAGAACAAAGATCTGTCATGTAAAGGTATAAGATTCCAATGATGAATGTAACTATACTATATACCTAAAAAGTACCAATAAACTCAATGAAAAAAAACGGGAAGCACAGATGCTAAATGTCATACATTATGCTGTAGTGTATTAACTTTCCCCCCACTCCCTCTTTTTTTGGTACTGGAGATTGAACTCAGGACCTTGTGCTTGCAAAGCAGGCAGCAGAACCACTGAGCTAAATCCCCGGCCTTGTAGTTTATTAACTTTGAGTTTAATGGTTTTAAATCCCTTCAGATAATTGAAAAATGTTTTCCTGATTTAAATGCATTCTTTTCTTCCTTTGGATGTTATCCGAAAGCAGGATGATGTATTGAATTCACTCTTAAACTACACATTTGGATAATATATCTAAAGTGTTAATTCCTAAATATTTTAGAACTCATAATGCAAAAAAACTGTTTAGAACATAATTCATCTCAATCATTTCACATATCTATTGGAGATAAACTCACCAAACAAAATGTCATGTCTTTGCATGTCTCTGCATAACACTTAAATTACTTTACTTACTGTTTACACTGTCTTACTTTTTTGCTGCATAATGGATAATGGATAGATGCATTTGGAAGTAGTGCTTCTGAACCCCAACCTGCACCCCAGGCTGCTTCTGGTTCATCAGCATCGGCAGATCTACTAGCTGGTAATTAACTAAAATAAAATGGTATTCTGTAGAAATTAAGTTTGTATTTATTTTTAGGAGTAACAAGTATTGCATAAATTACAGGGTTCATTTTTTTTTCCTTTCAAGATGAAAAACCAAAAAACAAGACATTATATATGAACCTACGTGGCAGTTTTAAGCTTCTAATGTCTGTGTTCATTGTTTTGAAGGAATTTGTGGGGAAATGTGCTGTGATGTTTGACAATTACTTTTGAAATATATAATCTTAAGTCATTTGTAGGAAGATAAACGCACTTTCGGACCATAATGTTAAGCAAAATACATCAAACACATAAGCTTAAATATTGCAGTTTCTCTTTCATGAGAAACCCAAAGTATAATAAAGAGAAAATAGGGAAGTAAGGAGACAGATCTTTCTCAAAAGGGGAGGGAATCAAAGGATAAGGAGGAGGGAGAGGGAATGAAAAAAGAAATTAAGATGTATTATGTACCAACCCCAAACAAGGAATGTAAACATTATGTACTACAAACAAGTACAAATTTAAAAAATGATCTGAAGAAAATATTAATTTAAAATAAAAGTTAAGAAACAAAAATATGAATTACTGTGGGAGAAATTGTTACTGGTTTATATTTTGAATTGAAGCTATGCTATATATGTCATTTTTTAAAAACTAGGTGATCATTTATCTATCTGAAAATATATGGGGTGATCATAGTTCAACAGGGCCACAGTATGTAATAGATTAACACAATTTGCATTGGATCATTGCTCATTGCTAGAATAGAGTAGATAGAATGAAAGGGAATAATTCAAAGGCAGTAAAAGTCAAGTATCAGTCTTCCTGAAGAGCAAGACAAAGTGTACTTAATAAGAGACCTAGAAAATGCCAGTTGTAAGACCCAAGTAGTAACTTTCAGTTCATACTATCAGTGGAATTCACAAGATGCTGTGGACTTCTCTGATTTTACTTAGAAGGGTACATAATAGGAAGTGTAGCAGTGGTATCCCAGAACCCTCAGACGCTCAGATGCAGGTTCTCTTGTCCTTCTCCAGGTCACCACAAGGGATGCATTTTGGTCCTTAGGTTGACAAAAGGCTGATGACAGTGTGCCCCATCAACACAGGGACATCTATAGTCTCTCAGCCTAAATATGCTGAGAGTTCTGTGGCCCTTTATAATGTAATTAACTAGTACCAATGTTTAAGTGCGGCCTTAGCTCATATATTATAAGAAATACAGTGAACAATCCTGACACCAAATGTAGGAAGCTAAGGAACTCTTAGATTTCTTGGACTTGTAATGGAAGATCCTACAGGACCTTTGTCACCCTTAAGAATTGCAGAATATTTTACTTGAAGTGAAATTTTTCTTTAAGAAGCTAGAGGAAGTACAGCCAACTGTTAACCTTTCCTTCCATCAGTAATTCATTCTGGTTAAGTCTTTGCCAAAGACAATAGCACTTCTTTTGTGTCTTTCCCATCCTCTTCAGACTCCTTGATCAAATATGACACTCTTGTTTGTTAAGTCCTTTCATCCCAGTGATTGACAGCGGGTATTTTCTTGCACTATTAAGAATCAAAGCCCCACTGTAATGTGCTTAGTTCTTTGGAAGCTAAAATGTAAAAGGCAATGCATCTCGTATAAACTCTTACTGGTTAGTTGAGAGAAAGAAAAAATGCTAAATTCCCTGGCTTTTCTTCCTTCTTGATATTGAAATGAGATTACTGATTATAAACTTTTGTTTTAACTTATAATTAAGGTAGAATAGCACATGAAATGTTCTGACTTTCAGAATTCTGAGACGTCTTTACTGGGTATCCCCTGCCCCACCACAGACACCAAAGTGGAGGGCTGGAGCCTGCTAGACAGAAGACTTACAGGGTGTCCAGGCATTGTTCACCATTTCCAGTGCTGTTCCATTGTCTGCTCCATTATCCTTGATCCATTGTGGACTTTCTGTGCCCTAGAGATGGAACCTGAAGCACTGTGTTTCTAAATGAACATAGAACACTAGGAACTGGAGCAGACAGGCAAAGCCTGTGGGAAAGGGAGCATTCCCATCCAATTCCAAGTAAGAGGTCAGTGACAGAGCCAAGAGATTCAATTCTGGGGGTGAGATGGGAACTAAACGAAGTGTTCCCCACATCTTTCAAGATCTTTTCAATGGTGGGGAGAAGTTATATATTACATAAACTTTCTTATTTCTGTTTTTCTATTTGAATAGATTAATATTTGACATATATATGTATACGAGTGTTAATGTCTGGTTTGCTTTCAAAACAATTCTAATAATTTAATTTAGACAAATGGAGGTATATTTTGTACTTGGGGACAGGCAGTTTTTTTTTTTTTTTTTTTTTTTTTTTTTGGTACCAGGGATCAAACTCAGGACCTTGTGCTTGCGAGGGAGGTGGCAGGCAGCACCACTGAGCTAAATCCCCAGCTCACCTTATATTTTGATAAAAGAAATTATAAATTACTAAGTTCTGTTAGGGAGCTAGTTTCTCATTATTCCCTCTGCTTTGCTTATAGGAAAAATCTGTATTAAGGTGGAATATGTCCTATCCTATCTTTTGGATGGAACTCGGGACCTTGCACTTGCGAGGCAGGTGGCAGAACCACTGAGTTAATTCCCTAGCCCTGGCCTATCCTATCTTTAATCCAAAAGGCAAAGAACAATATGTACCAGCCTATGAGGTCCTTTGTAGTTTTGCATTCTTTCTCTTAACTGTATTACTCAGATAATTTTTAGCAGAACCCAAGAATTTCTTGAACCAAATTTAAAATGTAAAAAATGTTCAGAGTGAATTAAAAGAAAACCACTTCATTGAAATGGGATGTCTACAGAGTATGAATTAATTATCATTCTGTAGAGATACAGGGAACAATCTGAAAGTAGACAGTAGGCTCAGGCTAGTACTCCCAGAAATACTATTTCAGGTCCATTTTAGCAAGTAGAATGTATGAACAACCAGTTGTACCAAGAATAATTGAAACAACATTACCTTCAGCATAATGGAACAAATGTGAATATCTAGGAAATATGTATGGAAGTGTTTATCTGCAAATAGTTAACCTGGGCTACATAGTGGGTGCAAGGCCAGCCTGAACTACTTAGGGAGGCCCTGTCTCAAAAAAGAAACAAAACCCAAGGGAAAAAAGTAAGAACTGAGTATAAAAGAAAAGGCCATTCTGCCAGATCTCTATCAAGTTTATAAACCTATAGGGACAAGACACATCAGTGTTATTATTGGATGTGACGAAGAGGCTGCGTACTGTACTGCTAAGAAGCCCAGGCTCTGGAGGATTAACTGTGGAATTTTGGACCTACCATTTTTGCTTGTGACCATGAATAAATTATTTCATTATTTCTTTGACCTCAGTTTTCTGATCCATTTACCCTTATGGACTTGCTGTGAGGATTAAGTGAGCTAATGTATGTTTTAAGGTTGAACCACTTGAAATTATAGTTTTTGTAGAATCAAAATGGTCAAATATAGGCAATGCATGTGGTTCAACTTTAAAAATAATGCTTAGAACACTGTGTGGCATGTGGCAAGCTTTACATTTTACTTTCTTATAGAAGGTACAAACTTTTTCAGGGAGTATTGTTATTTCTTCACATATGGATATGTTCTTACCTTTAAGTGAAATTCATTACTACTAAAAAATTAGCACTGTATCAGTGAACACTTTTTCCTCTTTCTGCTGAATCTTGGCTAGGTATGTTTCTTCTCTTGGAGCCACTTCTTCCAGCCATGTAAAGAAATGATTAAATTAGATGGTTCTAAAACTGTTTATTATGCTTTGATTCTAAAACATATTTTTCCCTCCTTGGCCAGGTTTTAAGAAACTGTTTCAAGTGCAGTTATCTCAACATTCATCTGTAACAAAGAGAAGCACACAATATAACAATTGCCTAAATTAACCACAAGCATACCACGACTTGATGTGTGAGATGACTTTTAAAAATCTGTCTTAATGCAGCCAAATATCTCCCTAAAACCAAAACAGTCATACCTCTTCAAAAATAAGTATTTCTAGCCCATCTTCAGAATCTTACTAGTTCTTCCTAATCTTGAGAGAATCTTTCTTCAGTAAAGAAATGTACAAGTGATGCTAATGTCACTCAAATACTAATATCACTTACTGTGGTCACTGTGAATTTTAAAAGGAACATTTTCTAGTAAGTAACAATTTTTTTCAAATTGCAATTCTTTGTATATGTATACAGGGAAAGCTTAAAACCATGCCACAGTCAATTCCCTGAGACAGCATGAATTGAACATTATTGCTGCCTCCTTTAGAAAACAGAGTTTTAGTGGAAGTTATTTTCAAAATTATAAATTGGTTTTATAAGTTGGAATATAGTCTCTCTTTTTTTGAACCATTCTTTTATGTCTTTGTAAGCTGTTTTTGAAGAGATGGTGGGACTGAATTTGAAAGAAACATACACCCAAACTGGGTATAAGAAAGACTTACGGTAGTAATGAATTCTTTTATAATAGAAAATTACCTAGTGTCTTAGCTACTTTCTTATCTCTGGGACACAGTACCTGACACTCATAAATTAAAGGAGGAAAGGTTTATTTTTGACTCACAGTTTGTAGAAGTTTCAGCCCATACTCAGCTGGCTCTAGGGCAGGGCAGCATGGCAGAGGAGTTTGCTTATGGCCTGGCAGTCAGGAAGCAGAGAGAGTAAGTAGAGGGAGGAGTGAGAGAGACACCCCTCCAAGCCATGTCACCACCTCTTCTCACTAGGAGGCTTCACTTCCCAGGATCACATTTACCCACAAACTAAGTGTATCATGTCCCCATGATCCAGTCACCTCCCAAGAGCCCCCACCTAGAGCACATGAGGCTTTGTGAGGACGGTTAGATGTAAACTATAATACCTCATGTCTTACAAAGAAATTCTTTCTTTCACAGGTTGCTTCCAGCCTTCAAACAAATTTGTTTAATTTCCAGTTACCTTTAATATCCTCTTACTTTCTCAGAAGTGTCCTTCACTCAGTAAACATTAACTCAGTATTTTAGGTGCTATGCTGAATTGAATGTGTGTGGAAAAGACAAAGCTTTTGGCCCCAGAAAGCCATCCCTGTGGTTTGGATTTGGGGGTCCTGGGAATAAAGCCATATGATAGGAATAGGATTGGGCTGTGTGCCACATGTTGAAGACAACAGTGTTGTGCATGTTGGACTGTGGGTGGGGTGCATCTGGAATCAGTGAGTAGCTGCATCAGGGCAAAGAGGTCCTCCCAAAGCCAATATGTGGCACTGGAATTGGATTGTTGCTGCAGCCTAGTTTGGAGGGATGGGAGGAGATAGTGAGTAGACAGAAAAAAGGGTGATTTCTGTATGAAGAGATTTGCATTAGAGGAATCTGAAAGTCATGGGGAGCCAATAAAATATTTTAGAGAAGCAGCTTTGTTAGCATTTTCTACTCAGAAAGATTACTCTGGCAGCACAGCAAAGATTAGACTGGACTACAGACATCCCCTGGGTAGTGGTTAGGAATTCTGAGAACAGTGATAAGAGGGACCTAGACTTAGTGGTAAAAACTGGCAGTAAAACATATAAACAAGATATTAAGGGAGATTTGATGCATATTTTTCTAATTTGTATTTTATTGTACTGTCAATGTGCAACTAAATATTTTATAGCTTTCTGGCATTGTGATCTGAAGAAATGTAAAATTTCAATGTAATAAAAATTAGCTGAAGGGGGTGAAGGGAGGGCAGAGGTAAGGGGAAAAAGTGAGAATCAAGACTTGTCATGTTGAGGTACAAGATCCCAACAATGAATGTAACTGTACTGTATCCCTAAAATGTACCAATAAACTATTAAAGCTGTAACAGTGATAAGAGGGACCTAGACTTAGTGGTAAAAACTGGCAGTAAAACATATAAACAAGATATTAAGGGAGATTTGATGCATATTTTTCTAATTTGTATTTTATTGTACTGTCAATGTGCAACTAAATATTTTATAGCTTTCTGGCATTGTGATCTGAAGAAATGTAAAATTTCAATGTAATAAAAATTAGCTGAAGGGGGTGAAGGGAGGGCAGAGGTAAGGGGAAAAAGTGAGAATCAAGACTTGTCATGTTGAGGTACAAGATCCCAACAATGAATGTAACTGTACTGTATCCCTAAAATGTACCAATAAACTCAATTAAAGCTGAAAAAAAATTAGCTGAATTTTAGGACTACCATTACCTTCTTTACCTAATGTACTCCATTATAACAGATTTGGATGCCATGGGTTCTCTTAATAAGGGTATAAATTCTTGTACGTTATTTTATATCTATATTAAATCTCATAAGTACAAAGCACATGAAGATACTTGAAAAACTTTTTTTAAAAACAAACTTCCCCAGTTTCACTGACTACTAATGTACATGCACTTTTGTCTTTTTCCATTTCCTTTAACTTTTTCTGGCTGTTTTTATGGCCTTAACTCACCGTTAGTTCCTTCTGCTTATGTTTTTCTACAAATTTTCTTCAGGATTTGGGGGTTCTTTCATGGCCCCTTCTCCATCACCAGTCACTCCAGCTCAGAATAACCTGCTGCAGCCCAATTTTGAGGCAGCTTTTGGAACAACACCTTCAACTTCTAGCAGCAGCTCCTTCGATCCATCAGGTGAGGCAGTGATTTTCAAATGTTCTTGTCATTTGTACTGATGATAAAATATGGTTAGTATGTTTTCAGAAAATTTACAGCAAGCAAATATTCAGTGATAACTTTGTTTTAAGACTTCAAGAAATCTCTTACTCTATCACGTAAATAAAAATTTCCAGTACATTTTGATAACTCTAAGGATAATCTGCAACCCTTTCTGTGTTTCTGTTTTTCTATTCTTATCAGAAATTTAGCACACCATCTATATGCATGAGCTTACATGGGCATAATCTAGAGATGGTAAAAAGGAAAGCAAATACTTGTACTAAATATTTGAGTAGGATCTAAGTATGTGGACTCTCCCCTGCTATTGCTTACACACTCTGAAGCTTGCATGGCCCTCAGTTTTATGAAGTTGAGACACAAACAGTATTCTTTGCCTGCCTTTAACCTTTCATCACTGCTGTCATTTTGTTTGTATTCTCTTCCATTCTACTCTTCTCATGCTGGGTCCTTACTACAAATTTTCAATTGGTGAGTTTTTGGCAATTAAATGTGTTTCAGAAACACTTTAAATATATATCCTCTGCCTGACAATTTGGTTGCTTCTATTGCCAGTGCCTAGTTGAATGCTGTCCTTTTTTACTTTAGAATTATTTCATCGTAGTGTTTATGGTAGATATGCATAGTTTTTGATAAAAATTTTTTAAAGTTTTCAACATAGATATTAGTAATATCTTATGCAGATACTGAGTCTGAATTTTGAATAGTCAGTCTTTCTGTATTCTAGGAACTGAACAAGTGGTATTTATCATATGCTAATCAGGAACCATCAATGATGAAACTTTGTGTCTGATATTTAAAATACTGTTTAATTTCAATAAGTCCTTAAAATCAGAAGTGATTGATATGTGAGGAAAAAATAAAAATTATTTCTAAAATATGATCACCTATTTTTCAGATATTTATTACTAGACATTGAACATCAGATCAGATTTTATTTAGATAGTAATATCCTAGGAAACTAGGAAATTCAATTTTTTTATAGTAAGCATCTTCGGTTTTTGGAATAAATCATTTAAACTTTGCTATAAATCACTACTGTTTTGAATTAAAAAGTGTTTCAGTGATTGTTTTCAATAAGAATGATAATGGTTACCACTTATTGAGTGCCTATACAGAACAGGCATTATAATAAGCATATGGCATATATTGTCTAGTTTAATATTCTCAACAAAGCCATTTACAATATTTGTAGTGCTATTCCCATATACAGATAAGAAAACTAAAACATTCAGAGAATAGTTTTTTCAAAACCATACAGCTACTGAGAAGTACAGCTGAATTGCAGCCCAATTTTGTTTTCTTTCCTGTACGTTATACAGCTTTCTTCTTTTCTCATGTTCATTAATATTTCCATACTATTATTAGTAGACATATGTAGACATGTTCTGGGAGTTCTAGCCACAAAAGGTGTGAATTACATGCCTTCTATAAGAGTGCATACTCATTTGTTTCCGTAGTTTTTCAAAAGACAATGTCTCTCTTAATTTTGTATATGGTCTTTTTTTTCAGTTATTCTGAACCTGGTCTATTTGATTTCCAGTGTTTGATGGTCTAGGTGATCTTCTAATGCCAACAATGGCACCAGCTGGGCAGCCTGCACCTGTCTCAATGGTACCACCCAGTCCCGCGATGGCAGCCAGCAAAGCCCTTGGGAGTGATCTTGATTCATCTCTTGCCAGCTTAGTAGGCAGTGAGTACTCTCAATTTCTTCAACTGAAATGTGAGCTAGAGTTTTTCTATTTTTTTATTTGGGTTGTTTCTGGTTTTGCTTGGAGGTAAGTATATTGAGAAATAGATATAAATACTTGGTCTTTTACCTAACACAATTCCTTGGAAGGCAGACAATTGCTATCCCATTGTTTCATAGGAGTACCTATGCCATTTTTAATCTAAACTACCATAGAGTTCATTAAGAAGCCTATTCAGTTATGGAAGGAAGTACTTTATGTGTAGTAAGTTCTTTATTCTCCATTTTATTCGAAAACAAGAGTAGAGGGTAACTTATGTTAAATTCAGTACAAGTATCCACATTTCAATCACTCTGCACAAGGCATTCTCCCAATCTTCAGGGATAAATCAGTGAAAAAAACAAAATTTCTATCCTTATGATAGAAAAGGGCAGAGAAACAATAAATTTTATAGTATGTTTAGTCATGTTGCCATGAAGAAAGGTCAGAAGGGCCAAAGGGTTGCTGAGAAGCTTGCAGGTAGAAGTTAGAGTAAGCCTTATTCTACAGGTAAGATTTGAACAAAGATTGGAAGGTAAGGGAGTGAATTGTGCGGTTACCTGCAGAACATTTGCAGGCAAAGGAATTAGTCAGTGCAAAGACACTAGGGCAGAAGATTGCCTAGCAAATTCAGATAACATAAAGGAATCAGAAAACCATAAATTCATGAAAAGAAAGAGCCCTAGCACACAGTTATAAAAATTGGTTTTGTATCTCTGGATGTTTAAGATGAATGGGCTTAATAATACAGATAATTTTAATGACTCAAAACAGTATCAGAAGTTTAGGAGATCAGACACAGATATATTTACGTATATATTTTCTTGTGTATGCACTTTTTGTTTTTTATTCATTACCTTTGTTCTGGAATCCATGAAAATGTTTTTATTATACCCATGGAGAAATTAATTGAATATTTCCTCCCACTCTAAAATTTAATCTGAGAGATTGCTTTTGCTGAATACTGTAATATGCCACCAAATCCCCCTTCAGAAATAACTTATCCTCCTGCTACTAAGTTATCAGCATATAGCCCTCAGCTGTTAACCATCTTTGAGAACTATCTCAGCTAAAAAAAAAAAAAAAAAAAAAAAAAAAATAAAAAAAAAAAAAAAAAAAAAAAAAAAGTAAGCCCACTAGAGGAATAACCAATAAGAACATATTTGGAGGACTCATGTTTCCCAGTTTCAAAATTTCTACAAAACTGCATTAATCAAGACAAATTGTACTACCATAACAGAAGACATAGTGATCAACAGAATAGAAGAAAAATCTCAGAAACAGACCCTCATATATGTTGTCAAATCAGTTTTGACAAGGATGCCAAGACCATTCAATGAGGGAAAAGACAGCCTTTTCAGAAACTGCAAAGGACAACTGATTAGCTTCATGCAGAAGAATAATGTTAAACTCTCCACAAAATCAATTTAAGATGAATCAAAAATATAAATGTAAAAGACAAAACTATGAAATCCTAAGAAGACAACTTAGATATAATTCCCTGTATCCTTGAATTAGGCAGTGACTTCTTAGATACAATACCTAAACACAAGCAGTCAAAGGAAAAAAATAAGAATTCATCAAAATTTAAAACTTTTATGCACAAGTGATATAAAAAAATTGAAAAGAGTACATACCTCTAATCTCAGCTATTCAGGAGGCTACAGCAGGGGTACCACAAGTTTGAGGCTAATCTAGACAATTTAGCAAGGCCCTATCTCAAAGTAAAAAAGAGCTGGGAATGTAGTTTGGTGGTAAAGCACATGTGAATTCAATTCCCAGTCCCACAAAAAAGAAATAAAGTGAAAAGAAAACCCTAGGATGGGAGAAAGTATTCCCAAAGCACATATCCTATAAAGGGCTTGTGTCTTGAATATAGATCTCTTACAATTCAATAATAAGAATATAAATGATATAATTTAAAAATTGAAAAAACTCAAATCGATATTTTCCCCCCAAAAAAGATATATAAATTGCAAAGAATTATGTGGAGTGATGGTGAACATCATTAGCCACCAGAGTAGTACAAATGAAAACCACAGTGGCATCCAAGATACATCATGTAAAGGTACAAGATCCCAATGATACATGTAACTGTATTGTTTGCTTTAAATGTACCAATAAACTTAATGGAAAAAAGTCACAGTGGCAAATGTAATATTATTCAGCCATAAAGAAAAATAAAATCATGTCATTTGTAAGACAATAAAGAGAACTGAAGGTAATCATGTTTAGTGAAACAAGCCAGACTCAGAAAGACAAGGATACCACGTTTTCCCTAGTATGTGTAATCTAAAAAAGATGACATGAAAGTCGAAGAGAGATTATTAGGAGGAAAAGATTA
This sequence comes from Fukomys damarensis, assembly GCF_012274545.1. NCBI lineage: Eukaryota > Metazoa > Chordata > Mammalia > Rodentia > Bathyergidae > Fukomys > Fukomys damarensis. The sequence continues at coordinate 49,228,884 of NW_022900926.1, read as the reverse complement.
TAGGAGAATGATGATGGATGTGCAAGAGAGTGTAATAATAGGCGGATAGAAATTATCAAAATACATGCATATATGAAAATACCATATTAAAACCCAACACTTTATAAAGTTAGAGTTTCTCATAAGATGTATGTAAAATGTTCTCTTCTCTGCACGCTAATCACTCAGAGCCTTCTTCCCAGGCATCCGTCCTGCAACAAAGACCTAGGACTAGACTTAGCATTCCATCTGCCACAGAAAATGGAGAAGGGGTTTATGTATCTGTGATTATGATACATTTATGCTTGTTTTTGACTTTTCACATTAATATAGGCATATTTGGTTTTTATTTTTAATGCATATAGATTGTTTTTTAGTCTATTTGAAAATGTTTTAAATGAAGTTTATCTTTTACAAACAAAAATAACTAGTGAAGCATGATGGCGTGAATCTAAAGTTCTAGCTACTTGGGAGGATGGTGCAAGATCACTTGATCCCAGAAGTTCAAGGCCAGCCTGGCAACAAACTAAGTCACTGGCTCCAAAATCATGGCTAAAATTATGTGCAATAATTTCTATGTGTGATTTTCAGTTAAGATATACCTTATTCTATTTAGTCATACCAAGATTTGGCAAGAAATAAACATTAACATCATCCTCCAGCAACTCAGTTCTGTGCTTGACTGGGGCCTTTGTGCTGACTGCTGCCTCAGCCTAGAGAACTTTTTCCCTCAGCTTTGCACAAGTCTCACTTTCTCCTTGGGGCCTTCCACAGACACCCTCTTCAATATCGTCTGACCCCTCCATCCCACCTTAATCTGCTCTTTCTTTTCAGTTTTCCTTATGCCTTACATATCACCCTCTAGCAGCCTATGTAATTTACTTTTTGTTATTTCATTGCTTCTCAATGCAGCAAGCTCCTACTGGGTAGAGATCTTTGTCTGTTTTCTTCCCTGATATGTTCCAAATGCTTAGAGCAATATCTGCCATAAGGCTCATTAAATCTTTGCCAGAGTAATCAATGAATTGAGATTAGAGCAGACATTAAGCCATCTATGTGGGGATTCCCAGGATCACCCTCACATTCATACACTCTCTAGAAAGCCTCATGATTCTCCACTGATAATTATTACAATAGCACAGGCAGGATGCACAGCTAGATCATAAAGAGGAAAGACACAGGCTTAAGTCTGTAAGAATCCACATGCCAACTCTGTGTGTTCTCTCTTTTCCATGAAGAGACAGGCATACTCTGCCCCAGCAGCAAGAGTCTGGTAGCATGGGTGAGATGTTTCTGCCCAAGGAACCCTTGAGAATTTTTGCACCTGGCAGTTTTATTGACTGCTGATTTCATAGGCACACTCTGCCTAGCATGAATCAAAATTCCATAATTGTGGAAGGAAGGCAGGTGTTCAGCATAACTCACATTGTTAGTATAAACAGTACAATCATCATTAGTTATCATGTAAAGAAAGTTTTATGTCAATTTAGAGGACTTTCTGCTAGCCAAGTTCCTAGACACCAGCCTGAAAAGCCCTTCTAAGATAGCAGTCTCAAGGTCTATTCTTTCCTGTATGCCAATTCACATCAAAATGTGATCCTTAAGTCTAATGTGAAGGAAGAGAAAATTTCAAATTAATAGATATGTTTCTTAACATAGTTTCTCTTTTGTGTAACTGAATTTAGTCATTCATAAACAAAATATGGAAGTTTTCTAAATCTGTAATTCTCTGATTTCTTGAATGTTACATAAGGTGAATATAAAAGTTTACGTTCTTTTTATTTTATACATGTATAGATCTTGGAATTTCTGGCACCACATCAAAAAAGTAAGTGTTTTAAATTATCTATTTTCCTTCTGACAGTATTTTTATTGGAGACTACCAAACATTGCACTTATTGGAGGATATTATTATTCATTCTCAGGCTAGATAATTTCAAAGTTGGTTTATATTTTATTTTTATTTTTACTGTTATTCTACTGAAACCTCGAAACTGTTGTTTTACAATGAAAAGGAATAATCTGCTTCAGTTTCTGAGTGTCAGTGATGTATATAGAAATATTCGGGGATTGTCATCTGAGTATCTCAGATTTAAATTCTAGGTTCATTATATTTCTAGCTAACATTGATTTTAAAAATTATTTGCTGGAGTATCAGTTTTAAAGAAGGATGATGAGAATAATAATGTATGTTGTTAAGTGTATGGTATTAGGTATTGTCTTACAGTCATAGGAAGTTGGTTGTAGGCATGATACAATCATGTAAAACATTTGTTAAACACTCTAAGACCCAGACCACACCATCACCATTGCATCTTAAATTCATCAGAATATAAATTTATGGTACTTACGATATACCATTTGGAACTTTCTGTGATGAGTAAAGAATTTAGTTGAATCTTCTGTCATGTTTTCCTATTATAGCTGATAAGAAATCTCTATTATTGTTGAAATCCAAACTCTTGCCTTTTTTTCAAATGAGTTTAAGATCTCTTACATACAATATAGTGATACTCCCTGTAAATTTTAGCCTACTCTCTTAACTGCTAATTGACTCAATAGTTTACTTCTAATCCCAAATAAATTAATCCAAAGAGCCACAAACCACAATTTTTTTCTAATTCTTAGTTTGTTGCTATTGTCTGTCTGTTTTATGTTCTTTTAGGGGAGATCTTCAATGGAATGCTGGAGAGAAAAAGTTAACTGGTGGAGCCAACTGGCAGCCAAAAGTAACACCTGCCACATGGTCAGCAGGTGTCCCACCAAGTGCACCTTTGGTACGTAGCCATCAGAGGCCAGGGCAGTGTGGGTAGTTTGCCAGTTTCCAAGGGTACAGGGCAGAGTGCATTTTGCTTAACTTGTCTACTGACACTGTACTTACTTATCCACATTGAAGAAATATAAGCAAGATGCAAATTTTACTGAAATACAAATTCCCATGGTGTTACATTTAATAAAAATTATGATCTATTTTATTATTTCGATATTCTGAAATAGTATTTTGCCTCTTTTAATTTGTAAAATTATGGAAATCCTTTTTCCAAAGCATTTACTATCATTGATCAATATATATTTTATCATATTTCTTACCCAAATTTCCTGATTGTCTTAATAAGTAATGAAAACTTTTTTGTTTGCCAGACAGATTGGGCAGTTTTCTGCCAGTTGCCTAAGTGAAATCTTGATTTAAAACACTATTACCTCTGCTCACTGTTTAAAAATTTAAAGCACTAACATCATTTTTTCTATTACATTTATACAGGTTTCCTTTCTACATTTTAAATTTCCCTAAATTCCTATATTTAGTAAAAGTAGGCAAGTCTGTTTCCCAGGCCCACTTGTAATTTTCCGCCTTTGCTTACCACCTCCACCCGTCTAAATCATACCCATCTCTGAAGCTCACTTGGTACCATCCTTTCCTTGTTTCCTTAATTAGTTCTTAACCATCACTCACTACCGCAGCAGCTCATGCATTAAAGTAAATTAATATAAATTAGAATGTAGATGTTATGCTAAATGAAAGATGCCAGATACAACATAGTATAGGATTCTGTTTAGATGCAGTATCCAGAATAGGCAGGACCACAAGCAGGGAGTAAATTATTGGTTGCTAGGGAATTGAGCAGTAGGAAATTGGAAAGGCCAACGTTGTTTTAGGGAAGGTTGATTGAAATGCTCTGGGATTAGATAATGGTTATGATTTCACAACATTCTAAATGTACTAAAGATTACTGACTTGTACATTTTAAAACTATTAAAATGGTGAATTGAAATGTAAAGAATTTTATCTCAGTAAAACATTTGGGAAAAAAAATAACAACAAAGATTATATTTTTGATTCACTCTTTACCTACCATATCAAGGTGGTGGACTATTCACAGTATCAACCCTGAATTGTACCACTAGGATTTAAGGCTGTTAAAGAGAAAGGGTGTTATTAGTTATCAAAACAAAATGAACTTCCAGAAATTCTTAATTAATATGTTTTTTAATTTCCTTCAACTTGAAATCTTAATGCTAGATGACATTTGGGAGTATCACATTTTGCTACCTATTGCCCATTTTGCAATTCTTTTGTTTATGGCATTTTAAGAGATCTTTATACATTCTGAATAGTATGTATAGATACTTAGCAGATACATGATTTGCAAGTATTTTCACTCATTCTGTGAGCTGTCTTCATTTTCTTTATGCTTTCCTTTGATGCACAAAATTTTTCATTTTGACAAATTCCTATTTACCTGATTTTTTTGCTTATGCTTTTGGTGTTATATTTAAGAAACCTTTGCCCAATTAAGGTCCTAAAGTTTTTCACATGTGTTTCTTTCTAAGTGTTTTATCTCTTACATTATGTCTATGACCTGAGTTCCCTTTGTATATGGTGGGAGATGAGGGTCAAAATTATTTTCCATGTGGAAATCCTGTTGTCTTAGCATCATTTGTTTAAAAGACTATTCTTTCTTACATAATTGCTCTTAATACCTATATAAAAAGCAACTGGCGTTAGTTGTATGGGTTTATTTCCATACTGTTTACTTTGTTTTGTTAATCTGTTTTTTTCTTATGTCAGGCCCAAAATGTTTTGATTGATGTAACTTAAGTTTTGAAACTAGGAAATATGAATTCTCCAAATTTGTTCTTTTTCAAGACTGTTTTGGATATTCTGATATGATAACCGTTGCATCTCTACATAAATTTTAGTTTCATATTGTCTACTTTTCCAAAAACAAGCAGTTGAAATTTTGATAAGGTTTACCTATTGCTATCTTAACAATCTTGTGTCTTCCTGTCTGTGAACACAAGATTGTCTTAACATTTATTAGTTCTTTAATCTCTTTCAACAGTGTTTTATAGTTGTCAATGTAGAAGTTTATATTCCATTTGTTAAGTTTATTCATAAAAATTTTATTCTGGATATTATAAATGGAATGATTTTCATGATTACATTTTTTAAATGTTTGTTGCTAACTTATACACTGAACACTGCACTTATTTTTGTATAATGATCTTTTATTCTGCAACTTTGGGAAGTTGTTTATTACCTTGGCAGTTTTTGCATTTAAATTCTCTAGAGTTTTCTATTCATCTGTGAATAGAGAGAGTCTTATTCTTCCCTTTCAAGTTTGGGTGCTATTTTTCTCTTTTTCCTGCTGTTTGCCCTGACTAGAATCTCCAATACATCCTTGTCTTTTTCATATGGAGAAAACTTTCCATAATTCATAATTTCCATAATTCCATAATCAGACCACTAAGTGTTATATTTTTTGGAGAAATTTCCCCTCTTTTTTTGCTTACTTGAGTACTTTTTTGTCATTTAAGGATGTTGGATGTTATCAGTGCTATCAAAGTGGCCATTGTGATTTTTTTATAATTTGACTTTGAGGTTTGTTTTAGGAAACATGGCCATAAGCTTCAGTTCTACCTTTTTTTTTTGGAACTGGGGATTGAACTCGGGTCTTTGCGCTTGCAAGGCAGGCCACCAAACTGCTGAGCTAAATCCGGCCCTAGTTTCAGACCACTAAGTGTTATATTTTTTGGAGAAATTTCCCCTCTTTTTTTGCTTACTTGAGTACTTTTTTGTCATTTAAGGATGTTGGATGTTATCAGTGCTATCAAAGTGGCCATTGTGATTTTTTTATAATTTGACTTTGAGGTTTGTTTTAGGAAACATGGCCATAAGCTTCAGTTCTACCTTTTTTTTTTGGAACTGGGGATTGAACTCGGGTCTTTGCGCTTGCAAGGCAGGCCACCAAACTGCTGAGCTAAATCCCCGGCCCTAGTTCTACCTTGATGAGGCTCAGGGATGGTAGCTGTGGATATTACAGTGTGCCTTTCATGGGATTACTTATTCGCCCTTGAGACAACCTAGTACCTAAATGTCTGACCCACAAACAGATGTCCTTCTCACAGAAAATTTGTCTATACTGTCAGATATCCCTATGGATCTTTTTTGACCTGTGCATAGTTTATTCTAACCAAGGTAGCTACTCTCTAGGAGAGCATTGATCTGACAAGAAGTTAGGTTCCAGTATGTCGAGTCAGGTGAGACGTGGAAAAGACAGCACTTGCATGAAATAGCAGGCGCAATTTTATTACCGCTCCAAGAAATGAAGGGCAGTGTACTTTTCAAGGTTAATGAGAAGAGAGGAGCTGTCCAGGATGCATATGTTCAACCAGTAGGTGGGAAGCAAGAGAGAAAAATTGAAACCTGTGGGCCTTTGTTAGGGTCTAGGATGTTACTCAAGTAGGTCTCCCAAGGGAAGTCCTAATTGGTGGGTTTATAGGAAAGAGGCATGAGTTCCATGGAGCCACAGTGTGATTGAGAGCATCATTGCAGCATGCCTGTACAGTTCGTATGTGATGTGAAGGTCAATGAGGTAAATCAAGTAGGTTCTATCTAGCTGTCCCGTAGAGAGGTAGTCACCAGAAGGTGATAGTGATATATGGGGAACAGATGTAACTCTCAAACCTTCTAGGTACCCAAAACATGAGTTTGTGTCTAATATCAAAGAATTCTATGGGCCAGGCATTTAGCTTAGTGGTGCCATCACCTGTCTTGCAAGTATAAAGACCTGAGTTCTATCCCTGGTACCATCATCATCATCATCATCATCATCATCATCATCATCATCATCATCATCATCATCATCATCATCATCATCATCATCATCATCATCATCATAGAATTCTAGAAACAATGCAAGTTAAAATTTATTAAGAGAAGGAAAGTGTCTATCTAAGTAAGACAAAAGGGGAACCAGAAAGTGGGTTACCCATCCACCCCACTTTTCAAAGGTGCTTTATACAGCAAAGCCAAGTGGTGAGGAGGATACAAAGTGGAACAAAACTATAACACCCAGTGGAAATTTACAAGGGGGACATGAGGTGGGACAAAACCATGACCAACCAATAAGATTGCAAGTGTAGTCACCCAGGCAATATTGATTAAGTGGCAGTCAAATAGGGGAGCAAGTCACGTAGCAAGCATACAAGGATTTTCAGTAAGGGTTGGGGGTTGGATATTTCCTGAAAAGGCTGGGTTAAGACCTTGGTTCCCCCCAACTCAGGTGAATGATTCCAATTTAGAATATTAGCTACTGCTATTTAGAAAATCAGTCACTGTTATCTTTAGGGGAAGTAATGCCTCTTCTTTTTATGATGCTAACCAGTGAATTTGCCTCAGGTGTTTTCTATGTTGGCTCCTCTCCATGTCAGCTACTGCAGGTCTGGCACCTTGAGGAATGGTGCCTTCAGGGAGGCCCTGTCTCACTTAACTGCCTACAGGATATCTAATTAATTTATCTATGATAATAGTATAAGGTAGATATCTGAATTGATCACATGGAGATGTGGGGAGGAGGGAGAAAACTGGAAACCGTGTCAAGCGTGACTAAGTTCTGCCTCTGGAATGAAAAAGTTAAACATATTTAAAATGAGTGTTGCAGCAACGTAAAATTATAAGAAATCACTACAGCTGTGTATTTTTTATTCTACTAATACAGTATATTGCATAGATTAATTTTCATGTATTAAGCCAACTTTGCACTCCTGGGATAAATCCCATGTGGTCATGATGTACAATTCTAATATGCTGCTGGATTCAGTGTACTCAATGAGGCTTTTGCAACAATTTTCATAAAGCAGTTTTCTTTTCCTTGTGATAACCTTGTCTGGCTTTGGTATCAGGGCAATACTGGCAGCAAAAAATGATTAGGAAGTGTTCCCCTTTCTTTTTTTAAACCTTGAGAAAAATTGAAACTACTTCTCTTTTATATATACTTGGTAGAATTTGTCAGGGAAGCACTCTAGTTCTGGGCTTTTGTTTTATGGATAGTTTTTGATTATGGTTAATTTGCTATATATTTATTCCAACCTTTCTATTTCTTGTTAAGTCAGTTTTGTGGTTAGTACTTTCTAGGGTTTTGACCATTTCATCTAGGTTACATAATATTTTGGCATTTAATTACGCATAATATTTTATAATCCTTTTTGCTGTAAGATTAGTAGTCATGTCCCCACTTTTCCTGATTTTGAATTTCTCTTTTTTCTTAATATAATAAGCTAAAAGTTTTTCAGTTTATTAAAGAGCCAACTTTTTATTTGATCTCTTCTGTCTTTCTATTCTTCATTATTCTTCTTCTGCTTACTTTAGACTTTTTTTTTTTCTTTTTCTCAAGTTTCTTAAAGTGGGATTTTGACATTTTTCTCCTGGGTATGGGTCCTACATACTTGTATCTTTGTATGTCTCATAATGTCTTGGTAAACTTGGACATTTTTAATTGTAAAATGTGTCAAATTTGAAACTCAAATTTTACTTTTTTCACAGAGTTTATCATTGACACCTTGTGTAGTATAGATTGATCATCCCTAATCTGAAAATATGAAATCCAAAATGCTTCAAAACTTGAAAGTTTTGAGGCCCAGTGTGATACCACAAGTAGAAAATTACACTGCTCATTCCATATGATGAGATGTAGTCAAAATGCAGGCATATGAGAAACCTAAAATATAATTAAAGAGCAAAATAAAAAACCAATTATAGGAAGTAAGGAGATCCTTTTCAAATGGAAAGGGAATCAAGAATATGAAGAGAGGGGAGGAAAAGGAAATGAAAAAAGAACTGTGATCTGTTATGTATTTGTATCAACTCCTCACAATGAATGTAATTATGAATGTAAACATACTAATAAAAAATAAAAACTGAAAAAACACAAGCATACTAAAAATATTGCAAAAAATTACCTTCAAGTTAGGTGTATAAGATGCATATGAAACATAAATGAATTTTGTATTCATACTTGGATCCTATCCCCGAGATATTTCACCGTGTATGTTAATATTCCAAAATGTGAAAAAAATCTAAAATCTGAAAAATGTCTAGTCTTAAACATCTTGGATAAGGGATACTCAAATTGTAGTTGTTTATTTAGTGACCATTCTGAAGTTATTCTGTAAAATCTGTATTTCCTTTGTCATGTGTGATCATTGAAGTCTCTGTGCCTTTAGTTAAGTGGTCCATTAATGATTGAACAGTGGTCTGTATGTATTTTTGGGAATCCTTAAACTCATCCAAGTTTGACTTGCCTTAGCCTTTGAGGCTAAAAGTTAGCCAGAGGTGAGCACTTGAAACTTTAAATCTTTGCTGGGCATATACACCCATAGGCATGTACATGATCTTTTAAATACCCAGGGATCTGTTTGAGCTTTTCAAACTGTAATACACAAATCACCTCATTCTCCAGCTTTTCTTCTCAAGTTTTTTGTTTAGCTGTTTGTCCTGAATGTTATGCACTGTCTTAAACAGCAGCAACTAAAACATTTGCCTGTACATATTTTCCTTAAGTACCTTCAGGTAATGACTTCAGTCCTAAGTGCAGTTCTACTTAAAAGACACAAAGATAAAACTTTTGAGTCAATCTTTCCAGAGAACAAATAAATAGTCATGATAACTACACTGGTACCTCAGATCAGGAATGCTTTTGCTTTTGAACATTTTGGGTCACAAACAGAAGCATTTGGCAAAATTTTGTTTTTGTTTGCAAGCTCTGCTTCAAGTGACACAACTGCAACTACCTTTCCCATATAAACACAAACGTGGACATCTTTTCCAAAATCATAGGACAAACTAAGTTCATAAGCCGAGGTACCACTATATAATTATTTTAATAATTCTAACAGCCAGCCATGGTGGCACATGCCTATAATCCTGTCACTTGGGAAGCCTAGGAGGATCAAGATGAATTTGAAGCCAGCCTGGACTACATAGTCCAAGGCCAACCTGAGCTACACAGCAAGACCCAGTCTTAAAAAACAAAAAAAATAATTCTAACAAAGACAAATATATTCTGTGCCTTTTGGTGCTCTTACTGGGAATGTGGTGTTATTTTCAAGAGTACATCTAAGCTACAGAGCAGAAGATGAAATTAAGGTACATTTAAATACCACAAAGCTCATTGCTCTTACCAAGATTCAGCTGATTTTCTTCAATAAATGTTTGCTTCAAGATTGTAGTTTTCAGAGTCCATAAGAGTTGACTCTGAAAGTTATTCCCTATTTTTAATTATTTTTCTGAATGATACTTTTGGAGTTCCTTGGTCCTCTGTTTGTGCTGACATCACTACAGTGTTTTCCTTCTTAGGGTTCGCTCTAATGGTTAATTTAAATTTAAGAGATTATAGTAGGGTTAAGTCTTTAAACAAGAAGGAACTATTAGGGGGTTTTTATGTGTGACTGAAACTATTAAACCTAACCTAAAATGGCATGTGCATGTTATGTTAAGTGCAGACTATTGAATGTTTTCTGTATGGTGAATTAATTTTCATCCTTGTGCATATGTACAATAATCAAAAATTAGAAAGAAGCAAGTACAACACAGAAAAATAACAGTATAAAAATAGAAGGCAGGGGTGGCTGGAGATGTAGCTCAGTGGTACCCACCAGCCTCTCAAGCGCAAGGTCCTGAGTTCAGTTCCTGGTACAAAAAAAAAAAAAAATAGAAGGAAGGGATGGAAACCAATACTGAAATGTAAATGAAAGCAGGATCCTCCAGTGTCTAATCTGATAGCTGTCAGAGAATAAAATGTTAGAAAAAGATGAGTTTAGAGAAGTTTGATTCATTTACAATGAGAGTGAGTGTAAGGAGACTGAGGAAAGAAGCCCAATGTTGTAAATAAGTACTCCAGCAAGTACATTCAAATAGCACTACCAAGAGTAAACATCAAATTGGTAACCTTGTTTATATCATTGGCGTGGAATTAGAACTATTTATTTTTTAATTTATAACTAAAATTTGAGATTTCTTTATTCATATACACAAACTTGATATACACACAAAATTATATCCTTTCATTTTAAAACTAATTATGTTGGTTCTTTTTGTTTATTTTGTGGGCGTGTTTATTTTGTGTCATTTTGTGGGTGTGGGTATGTAGCAAGGAGCTGTACCTCCAACCAGTTCAGTTCCTCCGGTGGCCGGGGCCGCATCTGTTGGACAGCCTGGAACTGGATTTGGAATGGTGAGTGATAACTTGTCCTGTGTTCTTTGCCAAATCCCAAAATAACACATACTCCAGAGTTATTTTTAAAATGCAGTGCACTTGAAAAATTAAGTCATTTGCTTTAGACTTTAATTAGCCTAACAAGAAGTGATAAAAATCAGTTATAAATACTTAAATTCTACCATCAAATTATAATACATTGTTATCTTATTTTTGGAATAATATTTATTAAACACAGTCTTTGCTCAGTCATAAAATTAGGCCTTAATCATTAGGCCAAGTCTTTTCACTTTCACTTTAAGGCCATCTTCCATAAGAAAACAAGTTTTTATCTCTTCAACAGTTATGCTAACACAAAATAAATAAGCAACAATGCCTGTTGGGATGAGGAACTTATATGGCCAGCCAGGCTTGTAATTCATATCAAGCTGTCCCTCAGTGCCTCTCCCCCATCTGACAGCCTCAGGATCCAGAGTTCGAAATTACTAATTACAGTTTCTCACCAATCTGGATTTCTCAAAAATTGTCAGAAGCATGTAAATGCCATACGTGTCAGGGTCTTAGCCTAGTGTCTTCCATTCCTGCTCTGAGCCACTTTTGCTTTTCAGCCTCCTGCTGGGACAGGTATGCCCATGATGCCTCAGCAGCCAGTCATGTTTGCCCAGCCCATGATGAGGCCACCCTTTGGAGCTGCAGCTGTACCTGGCACACAGGTCAGTTTCTTGATGTCCACAAAAAAGTGACATTAACTCTAAAGTATAAAACTTTCTTGTGGCTAGCTGTTTAAAGGTGTTTTTGTCTCCTGTACTCTGTTACTTCAAAAATGAAGGGAGCCTAGGAGACAGATTGGCAGAAATATGAAGCTTAGAGAAAAACGATAGAACTAATTTTTCTAAGATCTCTTTATTCTCCTTTTTCTTAATTCAGAATGGTTTAGAACATTCAAGCATTGAGGGCATCCAAGGCGTGTGTTCCCCCAAAATAGGGGCTTCTGATGCATGGTTTTATTATATGTTCCCAGAGTTAGCCCAAAAGGTTCAAGGCACAGTCCTCCAGGCTCTCAAGTGTTTCCCGGGCTTGTTAACACCAATAATAGTGAATTTACCAAAGGGAATGGTCACCATAAAAATCCTCTTCAGACACCTCCACAAAATTGGGAATCCCCAAGGCCACCCTCGTTTCAGACCAGATGGCTATAAATTTGAGGTTTTTAATGACCACCATTACAGTTAGAATTACAAAGCTCAAGGATATGCTAAATTTATAATCACCTATTATTGGATTAAAAGGATGCAGATTAGATGAAGCTAAAGGAAGAGACAGTGGGTGATGTGGGAGTGTTCTAAGAATGAAGCTTCTTTGTCTTCGGAGATGTGTTTCCCCCCTGGTATCGGTGTTTGACAACACAAACAGTATTATCAGAAAGGTCACTCTAGAGTTATTTATTAAGGCTTCATTACACAGGTAAAATTGATCGAATTTTGCCCATGAGTTGAAGTCCATCTTAAACTCTCTGCCTGCAGATTAGGCTGGTTTTACTTGGCCTGCAGACCCAACAACCATCTAATCATTTGGTTGGTCTGCTTACAAGACTAGTCTCTGAGTCACCTTATTAGCATAAACTATGAAACCCCACACACACTAGCCCCATGAGTCACTTTGTTGATTTAAACTATCCAGTGGGTTTCAGGAACCCACGACCAGGATTAACAAACATTCTTGTCTCTCAGGAAAGCATTAAAATTTAGATTACCTACTAGGGTCCAAGACAAAGGGAAAACCTGTCTAGGCGTGGCCCAATTCCTTGCTATACCATGTGCTGCCTCCTCCATTTACAATGAAGCTGAAAGACTCTGTTGAACTGCTTTGCTGCTGATACTACTAGTCATACTGATGAGTCACCCTTTCTTGATTTCTCTGGCAAGGTAGAGGTATATTTGGAATCAAATTGCTTTTCACCATGAGAAATTGACTTGGATAGAATCAGAACACCAAATTATAACTTTAGTAGCTGTATGCTGAGCAAACTAAACCAAACAGCTCCAATAACATTTAATGATGTTAGTAAATGGTTTCACTCCTGAAATATTTTTAACTTACCAAATTGGCATTTATATCACCATATCCAGAGCATACTTACTCTGAATTTTCTGAGTATGTTTTAAGCCCTTTGCCTCCTTGATCCATCTCTAAATTCCTTCTCCATGCATTTCCAAAATTTGCTTTCACCTTCTTCACTCTGACTGCTCCAAAGCATAGTAACCAAGGCAAGCAAATGGTGAGTATTAAAATGTGAAATGTGTTTAGAATGTGAAAAGCCCCAGATCTAGCAGCCTTCCCATTCCACTGGCTTCAGGACAGGTTTTCTGTTCTGCTTGGCACTAATGAACCCTGCATCCTGTTATTTAGTAAGGTGTGAGGAAGGTTTGGGGCCTACTGGTTGGGATAGCTTTAACTTTTATATACTTAAATTTAAGATGGATCCCATTTTTTGTGTTTCCTTTATGATTGAGTATATCTGTGAATATTTAACACCTCTTTTTTAAAAAAGAAGAACGTTTTTGTTTTAATGAAAGAATGTTTATTAAGATTTTTGAAAATCTTATTTGGTATGCTAAAAGCTTTAGAAATAAATTGAAGTAATTTTTACTTTAGGCAAATGTTTTATACTATACCAATTTTGGCATCAATTGTTTGCCTAATTTGAAGAATAAAAATGAGAACTAGATGATATGATAAAATGCATTGGCTTAAAAATTGAATTTATAGTAAGTCAGGGAATGGCATGTCATATTTGTATAAGTTTTGGACCCTGTTTTCCATATCAAAGAAACTGCATAACTATCCTGAAGAATAAAATAAGCATTAGCTTTTATCTTCATAATACAAAGCAACTTTTTATCACTGATGCCTGGACTATACCATTGTTCTTTAACTGTTTGACAGCATATGATTTTTTCATCTCACCTAATTATTAATTATAGGCCAATTCTTGATTTCCTTCCAAGTAATTTTAAGTTTTACATGTACTTGTTCTCATTATCTCTATAAAGCATTTTCTCTGTTTTTCAATGGGGAATTGGACTGATAAATGATGCAGTCAGTCCGTAGTTTCTAAACATAGGTACAAATTTCATGCTCCTTACTCCTGGAAACTTGATTACCAAGCAAATAAAATCATCAACTCCTGCCTCACAGTCATTACCTTACAAGCAAAGAAGATTAATTAGACTCAAACGGTGGGTGTCAACTATTACGCAAGAGAAACTACATGAGATTTTTCAAGTCCTTTATCCTGACATCCCTTACAAGACCTGATCCCATAAGTTATTTCTGTGATTTAAGTATTGGTCACTAGCAGCAAAATAAATGATTTGTTCCTTTTTCTGCAAGTCCAGCATAGTTTGTTCATGAGACTAGGGTTTAGTGACATTTGTGACTAAGAAGCTGCTTGCTCATCTAAAAAAACAGTGCTTTAAATGTGGCTTTCACTTTAAATAATTTATATGAAATTCTAACATATTTAGCTAAGAATTTTAAATAATTTCTTAGGTGGCTATCTGTAAACTTTCCTTTTAATCTCCCTTCACACTCACACTTACTCTTAGAAAAGCCATTTAAACTTTTGCATTAATCTAGTGGCACTATCTCAAAGTAAAAATGCTTTTGTCTAGAAAAATTTATTGCTTTTTGTATGTTTGTTTTACTGTATATTCATAACATCTTTATGTGACTAGTATTTCATATCTTACCTAACTCATATCCATATTGTTCTACCAGAGTCCCCAACTTTTACTTTGGCTAAATCTGAAAGTCAAATAATATCAAGAAAGCCAATTATTCAAAGTATATTTTACTACTCCAAAATAAAGCAACACTGTGACTAAGGAGAACAAAGTAGATTTTTTTAACTTTTAGCCCTCTATTCTTCTGCATGTTTGTTTTCTGTGATACACGTTCTGCCTAATGCTTATCTTTCTCTGCTTTCTATTTCTGCTCTTTGGAACTGGCTTTTTCCCCGTTAGCTTTCTCCAAGCCCTACACCTGCCACTCAGAGTCCCAAGAAACCTCCAGCAAAGGACCCATTAGCGGATCTTAACATCAAGGATTTCTTGTAAACAATTTAAGGTATCTAATACAGAGCTTTTCCTGTGGGCTTGTAATAATGACCTATGTAATGCTTAGCTATTTCATATATTTTTTATTTCTGTATTTTAAATAGCTGTATATAATAATAATTTGAATTTTAAGAGTTTTAAAATTTATAACAAAGCCATCTTTATCAATAATTTGTATTCAATCTTGCAAATTTATAAAGCTTAAAGGGAAAGAAAGCTCCAATTTGCCCTTACTCTGGAAAGCAGAGATGATAGTGATAAAGAAAAAAGTTGCCCAATCTACCTAATAAATTGGAAGCATACTACGTTAGTACATGATGACTAGACTTTATAAAAGGCTAACATTTATAATATTGCATCTAGAAACCACCTAAGAATATATTTTGCAGAGGAATATTTTTGTTTTGTTTTTCTTTATTTTGTCGTATAAAGTAAACCTTATATTTTTACCCTTGGTGTTCCTCATTTTTTTGTTTGTTTGTTTATTTGTTTGTTTTTTCTTCAGTACTGGAGATTGAGCCCAGGGCCTTCAAACTGAGCTACATCTCCAGCCCCCTTTTTATTTTTTTATTTTGAGACAAGATCTTTCTAATTTTTCCAAGCTGGACTCAAAACACTTCAATCTTCCTGCCTCACCCTCCCAGAGTGCTGGCATTATAGGCTTCTGCCACCATGCCCACCTTCCTTTGCATTTATTTCTTCAAGAAGAATTTTAAATTTCTAATACTCTAGTTTTAAGTTTCATAAATTTCATTTACAAAACAATTTATAATGAACTTATGAGAAAAAACCTGATAGATGAAGAAAATTTACTGTTAACCCCAGCACTTAACATGATGCGTAGGTTCTTTACAAATGCTTGATGATACTGCTTTTCATTTTTTCACATCTACTTTCACATCTTTTCAGTAAATCAAAACACATAAGCAAAAATAGATATTTTTTACTCTATTTTTTAGCTAAAAGAACTAAATGATTTGTCCGGGATCTTGCAGGAAGAATGGTAGAAATGTAGAAACTTTTGGACCACATTCCATGAGGAAAGAGTATTACCTTAGCTATTATCCCTTAGTGTTACTTCATCACGTTTATTAAAACTTTCTCTAATGCCTACTGATATTTTTGTCAAATCTTTTTTATGATTTTTTAATATAAGAGAAATAATGTATCATCTTAGGCCTTGACATCTCAACAAGTAATTTCTCCCCATGCCCAACTTGTCTGTTCCACTTTGGATTGGGCTGATGTAGGCATAACTCAGACCATGAGCACTTACTTTGAAACAATTAAAGTGTGAGGAATAAACAAGGAAACTCCACGGAGCAGCCTTTCATCCACTTCTTGGTATATACTACTGTCATCACATCCAAGAACTTTGATAAGCACCAAAAACAAAGATGCTTTAGGGAGGGTTCTCCACCCACCCCACCCCCATTCACAGCCCAGACAGACATAGATGATTTTATGAGAAAGAGGTGCCATCATGGCTAAGCCTTGTGACCTCAAGAAAGGTTTCCTGACTAAAATGACCTGCGAACAAAGTGGAATGTGGTGTGAGAGAAGGCATTAGGCACCCACGCTCTCTCCCTTCTCTTCCTCACTTGGTCAACTATTCACTAAGTGATTCACTGAGCACTGTAACTGAACAAAAACAAAAAATAATGGAAGTTACTGCCATAGCACATTTTTTATTGCCCCTTCTTAAAATTTAGCTGTTCTTAATTGATACTGAGTATCTTATGACTAAGATTTCTAATAAGTGTCTAAATTTCTCAATTTTGCTAAATACCATTTTTTTTCTAAAATGAAACTATAAATAGAAAAAAAAATTAAAGTTTCCAGGCTGAAATTTTAAGCTTATTTTAAAGAATTTTGAAAAGTCTGTAAGTATGAATTTGCTAACACAGAAATCTTTTGTGTAAAGGTGTTTGAATAACTCTTAAGTAAAATTTGGGATGTAAAATGTTCAAGGTGTATGTAATAGTCTGCTTAGTAACCCAAATACTTTTTTCTTTACAGCTGCAATTTTTGTGACTGAATAGGAGAAATGAGATGAATTTGGAGACTTCAAATAAGATTGATGCTCAGAGTTTCAAAGTGAGCCACCAGTACCAAACCCAATGCTTACTCATAACTTCTCTTCCAAAACATGTAGCACAGCTGTGAAAGTGAACATTAGGAATGTGTACTACCTTAGCTGTTATCCCTACTCTCAAAATTGTAGTGTATTTGGGTTACTTGTGTGTTGTATGATGTAACCAATGAATGAATGTTTCCGATACCTTTAGTGCTTTTTTGGACCTTGGCCATGGATGGGTGGCACAGATTTTGTATGGTGAGCCATTTGGAAAGATGTGTCTGTGTTTCTGAAGGTGTTGATGTATATATACCTTTTGGAAAAACCCTGAACTCTCCCCATCTCAATCCTCTTTTCTTCTGTATCTCTGTTACAAGGGTAATGTGATAATATCAGATAGTAAGAAAAACACTCTTAAATAGACAAAACTGTTTTTGGTGTGGGTACATTTTTCCAACCACAGAAATTTCAACTGTTGTGAGAAATGTTTATTTTTGTGGCACTGTATATGTTAAGAAATTTTATTTTAAAAAATATAAAGGTTAACGGCCATAATAAATATTTCTCCTTGAAGCTACCTTATCAAGAATGAAAAATTATATGGAAAGAATTCCATATTTATCACTGCTATATTAAAATATATATTTTAATTATATTTGACAGGTTTTGCATCTAAATTGACCTATTTATTCATTCTTGATTAAATGCACTGAAAAGTAAGGGTCCATTTCTATCATGTCCATGAAAATGCAATTAGAGATGTACTATTTAAGTGATTATGAAAGCACCCCAAGATATATCTGTAATTTAAAGAATACTACAAATATTTTTACTTCTCTGTGGGTTTTATGTACATCTGTTCATTTAGTATTTCTTTGTGTATTCTGTAGACTAGTGTTTTTTCATCCTTCAATTGAGCTCAAAGTAGTTTTTGTTGTACCATTGTGATTAGAATTTAAACTAATTCAGAAAATTGTATCCTTTACTGTACATACTGTATTCTTTGATTTTTTAATTTGTTGTCATACTGTCTGTGCTGATGGCTTGGCTTAAGATTTTGATGCATATATGAGGTCACTGTTGATCAGTGTTGCTAGTGGCTTGGCAGCTCTTCGTAAAAGCATATTGGGTTGGAAAGGCATTTGCCTATTTTTCAAATTATTTAATAGGTGTATGGTACCATTTAAAAGTGGTTGTATCTGAATTTACTGTGGGGATAACATACACTGTAATGGGGAAAATTACCTAAAACCAATTTCAAAATGGCTTTTCTTTGTATTTCAGTTTAAAAACCCAGTGCATGTACGCCCTCTGAGATGCAATAAACACCTTGAACAAAGAAAATGCAAATACAACTCTTTTCTGTTTGATAACATTTTAGGAAAAGGATCTGTGGCAAATGACATGCACAGCGTACACAAAATACTGAGAATTTTTAAATATTTGAGAAATGCTATCTATAACAGTATAAGTTCATTTATTTTGCCATAAATTTTAAAAGGGAAAAAGCAACTTTAATGAGCTGTCACTAAGTCTGAGATCCCATTGCTGCTGCCAACTAAGCTGAAGTTCCATATTCCAAAATGCATGTTTACTTTTAGGGTAAAGTTTGTTTTAAAACATGTAATTAAAGTCTTGTTATAGTTTTCATAAGAATCTTCTTTAGAATATGAAAAATAATATGCCTTTTAATTCTAGTTTAAAAACATACTTGCATGCATATTACTCTCACACAAACTGTAGATTAGTCTATTTTAGTAAAATTGAATGACTTTAACCCTTTAGCTAGAGAGTTGTAACAGCTCAACAAGTAGTCCAGTCCAGGGATGAAGGGGACAGTTCAGTGCCCCCCACCACTGCAAAAAGTTCATGCCCGCCCAGTATGTGCAGCATGTTCAGTAACCCCCACCACTGGGAAAAGAAAAGTCCTATCTCAAATATAAGTATTTTCCATATGAAATATATTTTATGTATCTATTTTTAAATTGCCTTTCCCTTAGTTACCTAAAATTTATATTTTAAAATTGTTTGAAATAGTTGATAGTTTCTTTTTTTGTTTGTTTGTTTTTTTCCATCCTGGGCATTGAACCCAGGATCTCACTAAATTGCCCAGGCTGGCCCTGAGCTCAAAATCCTCCTGCCTTAGTGTCTTAATTATCTGGGATTACAGGTATGTGCTATCAAGTGTGGCTTGTAGTATGATTTTACAGATTTCAGTTTGACTAGATAAAGTTTTGTGGTCACATTGTAGTAAAATCTGTTTTAGGTCGTAAAAAATTTTAAAGTTAATATTACATTATTTTTAAGCTGATTTTCCGCATTGAATGGCTCATGCAGTATAAATTCTTATGAGCTATATGAATGTTAGTTAAAAATCAGACATTAGGAGCTGGGTGTGGGGGCACACGCCTGTAATCCCAGCACTTGGCAGGCTGATGCAGGAGGATTGCTATGAGTTCGAGACCAGCCTGGGCTACATAGTGAGTTCCAATCCAGGTCAGCCTCTACTACATAGTGAGACCCTGTCTCAAAAAAACCAAAAAATCAGACATTAGGACCTTTCTGTGGAAAGATTATGTCCATGTAGGAGAACGGTCTATGTGAGATACTGGATGAGGTCCTCTAAGTACTGAAAAGACTAACCTCCTGGGATCATTTTTAGGACAGGTCCAGTTTACCCATGGTGCTCTTCTACCGGGTGAGTATTTAGGTGCTGTTTTTACCTATCTCTCTGGCCTCACATCTGCCTCAGCCCACCTTCCACATACCTCCACACACCACATACACACAGTTCCATGTACGACCACTGTTAATCCAAGGGGATACTGGGCACTGTGCTGGCCCACACAGGGCCTGTTGCTTGAAATTTCCTTCCTGACTGTGCCAAGACTCTGCATTCTACCTCTACCCTCTACATTTTCCTCAGACCACAGCCTTCACCCGCCTTGTGGTACTTAACACATTGCATTATAATCAGCAAGTGTCAACTGTTGGGCCATTCTGAGCCTCAAAGGCAGGAAATACCTCCTCCTGTTCCTCAATGACTGGCACTTCTGGAGATGCCAGGTAAGTACATGAGAAATGAACTCAAGTCTATCGGTTTTTAGGGTTCTCCACTGACCTGAACACTGGCGGGCTACTGTTGTATTTCTCGTTACTAAAAAATAACCTTCATATAGTGCATTTCTTTCCAAATGTAGAGTTGTTTTTTATTTTTAACTGACAAATCATAATTATACCTATGGGGGGGTACATTGTGGTGTTAAGATATATGTATCCAATGTGGAATAATTAAATCAAGCTAAGCAACATATCCATCACCTCATAAACTTATTTTTTGTTGAGAAAACATTTAGAATTTATTCTCCCATGATAAGTATATGAGGCAGTACATATGTATTTACTTTAATTTAGCCATTCTGCAGTGTATGCATATTTCAAAACATCATGTTTGAAATTTATAACATTTTTGTCAATTTAAACATTAAAAACCAAAACCAAAAAAATTCTTAGTAATTTAAAAATGTGTAATACCTTATTATTACCTAAAGTTAACATGCTGTGTAATAGATCTCAAAAATTTATTTCTCCTAAACTGAAACTTTGCATTTCCCATCCTCACCTCCCAGCTTCTGATAGTCACTGTTCTACTATGTGCGTTTGACTTCTTTTTTATTCTGCATGCAAGTGATACGATGTGATTTTTTTTCTTTGCTTGGCATATTTCACTTGCTGGATCATGTGGTGGTTCTATTTTGTTAGTTTTAATAGTTCTTTGTCAGCACATTTAAATAGTATTCACACCTATTAAATACTCATCCTGATTTAAATATTTGAATCATTTTTTATATGTTGTGACAATGGCAAGGGTTTAACTGTCTATGAACATAATAGCCTCATGACCACCACTATTATTTGTTGAGCACTTTTCCAAATGCCTATCTCCAGTGCCCCCGCGTTACTTTTTTAAGTAATTTGGGCTTATTTAGGATTATGTGTCCTGCCTCAGGCTACACTGAAGGGAATCTCTGCTCAAACACCCACTGTCAGTTTAGGCAAGGAACTAAACTTCTCTAAACTGAAGTTTTCTCATCTGGGAAATGGGGAAGATTTCTATCTCTGTATGCATTATTAAGTGAGATAATGAGTGGAAAATGCTTGGCACAAAGTAGTACTCAGTAAATGTTGCTGGGTTTTTAAAAATTATTATGATTGTTTATTATAGATTTTGTTCTCTTTTTTCCTATAAATTTAAGACTACTAAAGGATAAAAGAGACAAAAGTATTAAAATAGTAATTGATCATAATATTCCTTAATAACTCACAGTCACCAGGAGTACTAAATGTGTTTTAAAATATGGTGAATGTGTCTGTTCCACAGATAAACACATTTATTCAACACAGAGCAGGCATGTTGTACCACCAGCTGGGAGAGGGTATCTGGACCAGCCACAAACAGCCTCCAGCACAGAGGTTACACTCCATTTTCTGGAGCCTCCTTCTTAGATACAGTCCCCAATATCTAATGACAGCTTTAAGAACATAAATAAGTGATAATAATGGATGTGTTTGGCCAGTGACAGAATTGAAAGTGTTCCTACTTGGAAATCAAAAGTTTGATGAGTGAACTCTGTGTATTGACAATGATGTTTTTAACCAAGAACTATTTAGTGATGAATTAAACTGATGTGAGAGATGCTACTGAAGATAAAAATATCTAGAGTTAACATTACAGTGTGGTGCAGGCTGCAGCCATCAGAGTTGGAGGATGGAGATAATGTTGAGCAAGTCTGTGCTGCAAGAACTATAGCACGTAACAGCAGCAAGGCCTGTAGATAGCAACCCATGAAAGAGCAAGGCCTACAAAGATGTCCTTACTGATGAGAAAATCACCTCGTAATGATCATATCTGCCACTAAACCAGTATTTAACACTACATTACCTTCCAACAGCCAACATCCTTATGGTTCATCTCTCTCCTTTGGCCCAGGAAATATCTTTGGGATGTATTAATTAGTTTTATAACTCATCATTGTATTTTTAAAGCCTAAACAAGAAATTAAACCTTACAGTCTGAAATACTGTATAAATAACGTCCCACGAAAAGCTGAAGTTACTTTTTAAAACCATCTGTACTTTGGGACATGTGGATTTTTAAATTATTGAAAGACAGGTAATAGAATTATGATCATACATGTAATATTTCACCTGTAAATGTAGGATCAGATTTTCACAAATTCAGATCTCTCATATCTCTCAAGGTTAAAAAAAAATATGGCTTCAAAGTTAAGTTGTAAAAGCATTTCATTTAGAGCACAAAAAGATACACTTGCTGTTTGCCAGAACAAAGTATAATTACTGGTTATGTATTAATGAGTTAATTATAGAACCACATAATTTTTAAAACTGTCATTGCTTTCCTTAAGTATGGATGTTGTCAAGCTTTTAATGGAAATATAGCACTTTTTAACATACATGTGTAAGGGTGAGTTCATTATCTCCTTCTTGTGTCTAGTTTTTCTGTCTTGATTGTGGTCTCACTACCTAGTCTCCCCAGTCAAGAGTGTGTGTGTCATGACACCCTCAACTCTTGTCTCCTGCATTCAGTAGCTACATAATACACCAAGCATTCCGCCGTCTCTGTGCCTCACAGACCGCCCTCTCCTGCCATTCTCATTGCCATTTCCTTAGCACAGCAGCTCCAGCAGCCTCTTTATTGGGCTCTTTGTCTCTGATCTGTATCCAAACTCACTCCAGCCCAGGCTAAATGATGCTGCCAGGGGGTTTCCTCTCAAAATCCTACTTAACTGTATTATCCTGATTTTAAGACTTATATCAATGTCTGCCTGTTACGGGATTCCATTCAAGCCATCCCTAACCTAGTGCAGTGGTGGCAAACTATGGCACACATGCCCCAGTGGGCACACAGAGCCCTCGGAAGCCAAGTCGCCCCAGCAGCTAAACATCAGATAACAGTTCTTTTTCTAAACTAAGCCTCAGTACTCAGGTTTAATTGCAGGGATGACACTTCACAATAAATAAGTGGATTTTGGGTTGCATTTTGGGCACTTGGTCTCAAAGGTTCACCATCACTGACGTGGAACTTGGAGCCTCATTTCTTGCTATCCCTTACCACTAGGGGGGCACTATTTTCATGTAGCAATTTCAAAACACTGCAGTAAACACGCTGTAGTGTCACCTTTTCACAGCTTTCTACAGGCTCTTCCTAAGGACACATCTGTTCCCCTATGATAGGGTAGCAAGCTGCAACTCATTCTTCAAAACTCAACCTGTGTCACCTGTTCTGGGAAATCTTTTCATCATACCTGCCCACCCTGATAGAGCTGATTCCTTTCACTGTACTCCTTATAAATGTGCCTTATAAATATTTACTTTTTCTGTATGCATATCTGACTTCCTTACTAAATTGTGAATTATTTGAGAAGTGGTAGAATGTAGAACTTAAAAATCTATCCTAGGTGCCTAAGACTGAACTCAATAAAAACTTGTTGAACTATATTGATCAGTACTGTGAAATGGATTATAAATAAAAAGCAAATATAGTCTCTAATTTCTGGGAAGTAAATAAAATTGAATTTTGTCATTGATTTATAAATCAAACAATTAAGTGTTCTCTAATTTTACTTATTTCTTTTTTTTTTTTTCTACTAGGGATAAAACTCACCACCTTGGCACTTGTGAGGCAGGCGCGGTGCCACTGAGCTAAATCCCTAGCCCAGTTTTACTCATTTCTTATAGAAAAAGTATTAAAATTATATAAAATTTATTTACATTTTATATAAATACTGAAAAAAATGTTGTGCATGTATTTGATAGTTTATACCATCACTCATTTCCCAAAACTATTTAAAATGATTTACTAGGGGGAAAAGGGCAGGAAAAACAACCAACCTAGAAGAAAAAGCCATCATTGACAAGACAGCCACAAGAGGTTGAGATAATAATTCACTTAGAAAAGATAAGTTATGACAGGAATCTATCTATTGCCAAACCTTGTCTGACCATATAGTGGTACTTCGGTTCAAAAATTTAGTTTTTGGGCTGGGGATTTAGCTCAGTGGTGCTGCTGCCTTCCTTGCAAGCTCAAGGACCCGAGTTCAATCTCGGTACAAAAAATAAAATAAAATAAAATCTTTCCATCATTCTAGTTGCTTGAATCATGGAACAAATTCTGCAGCCAAAATCATGGAAAGAATTAAATTTGTGAACCAAGGTACCAGTGTAATTCCTTGGAGATCTTAATCAGACACAGATTTGTGAGGTCCACTCTTAGGGATTCCAGGGCCAATTTCAGGGGGCTCTGGAACCTGGGTTCCTAAATGCTCTTCAGTGATGGCAAACCTATGGCATACATGCCATAGCCGGCTGTTCCCACTGAAAGATTGACCATCACTGCTCTAAGTCATTTCTGTTGAAGCCAAATTTGAAAGTCAGTAGGCAGAGGAAACCTCTGAAATATCATATATTCACTGGGCCCACAGTATGATGCTGTATTTGTATGTTATACATGGTTCTACCGAAGAGAGACTTTTTAAATAACAATTGGAATGCCATAGAGTATTTTGCCTAAGAACTGAGAAAGTTAGTTACTAATCATAAAAAGTGCTCCTATGACATTAAGACATACTACTTTCCACCAAAACTTAAGCTGTTATTTGGCGGTACAGAGGCTGTTATTTGGGCCAGGGATGTAGCTCAGTGGTGCCACGCCTGCCTGGCAAGTGCAGGGTCTTGAATTCAACCCCTGGCACCAAAAAAACAAACAGATGCTGCTATTTGTGGGCTGATGATGGCTGAGGACATCTGTTCATAGAACCATATCACTTGCATACTGGTCTCATGAAGTGCCACAACTGCTCATTTGTTGGGTGCAATAGTGTCACTTATTTTTCTAGGCCACAAAGAAGGCCTTTTAAGTAAATGTTCTAAGTACAGTGGCAGAATACTAAATTCATTCCCCTCTCAAAAATACCACACTTCTACTGTTAGGCAATTGTTTGATAAAGTAATACTTTGGCAATAGAATCTAACTAAATATATTCTATTTTTAAAATGAAAAATAAATAGCATTTTTATAGATATTATAAAGATAATGTTTTAATTTAACAGTAGTGTCTTCTTTGATTGTTAACTAAAAATTTCTCTAATTGAACCAAGGTAGTCTTAAGGAAAAACAATCATGTGTCCTCTCCTCAACTTCCTCTTTGGTACTGTATACCCCAGCACATTTTTTTCTTCTATCTCTTGAGTTTATGTTGATTTGTGATCTGGAATCTGGGTTCAGAGTAGTTTAAATTCTAAGTAAAGCAAAAACTGTAAAACAAAATGTTTCGAGTTCCCTCACTCAGTGAAGGGGAGGGGCTAGTAAAGGAAAGATGCTTAGCACAGCAAGAAGCTTTCCTTCATTACTTTCCAGAAGGAGAAGCCGGATTACCCAGAAAGTCCCTGAATGGCTAATAGTCTATCTCTGAAATTAAAATTTCAAAGATTTCTTTTATCTGTGAGTAATGAAAGTAAAAATTATCCATTGCTTAGGGTGTTCACCTATAATCCCAGCACTCTGGGAGGCTGAGTCAGGACTGCAAGCATGGGCAATTTAGCAAGACCTTATCTCAAAAGTAAAAAGGGCTGGAGATACAGCTCAATCCCAAATACTGAAAAACAGTAAAATTATCCAGGAATGGTGACATGCCTGTAGTCCTAGCTACTTAGTAGGACTAAGTAGGAAAATTTCTTACTATCATGAGTTCTGAGGCCAGCATGATAGATTGCAAGACCCCACCTCAAAAAAAAAATCTAAGGGTGAAATTCTGTAACTCTGGGCTTCATTCATTGCTGAGGTCCAGAAATGTGCCTGACCTCATTCCTATGTTCACGCCTGTCCTCCATAGTGATGATATTAAGAGATGGGACCTCAGTAAGATGGCTAGGTCCTGAGTGATTCCCTGCTCATAAGTAGGATTATTCCCCTTGTAGAAGGGCCTGAGGGCATTTGTTCAGCTCCCATCACATGAAGATGGAGCAGGAAGTTATCATCTGTGAAGAGCAGGCCCTCAGTAGACACTGAATCAGTGACACTTTTACCCTGGACAGTTTCCCAAACTGTGAGAAATCAGGTTCTGCAGTTTATAAAATCTCAGGCTAAAGTATTTTGTTATTGTGCCCAAATGGACTAAGACAGTTACACGTACACCTAAATATTTTTCAAAATGAACTAAGAAGCATATCAAAAAGAAAAAAATTTTTTTAAAGTTGTTTCTGCTCATATCCACCTGAGCAAGAAAAAAAGGAAATGTCATTTAGGTAAAGGGGGAAAAATATACAATTTTAAACCTTACTTATTTTGTAAAGTCATTTGAAATCAACCAGTGACAAGATTCTCAAAGCAGTAAGTCAGTATAGTCCTTCGGACATAGAAGACATATAAGTGTGAGAATGGTTAGCTAAGTGAGTCCGATTTAACTTTCAAATCTTACAAGCATAACAGAAAAAGTATGTGAAACAAAATCTTCTGATTAATACAGTACGGTTTAGTGGTCATTAAAAATTTCATACAAGATTCACGATTTTTTAGTAACGAACATGAGAGATTCAACAAAACTATAAATCAAGTGAACAAAATTTTGTATTTTTGAAAAGTACATTAGAAAGGAAGTTTGTTATCATACATAATCCCTAGGTACATGGGAGGCTGAGGCCAGAGGGTCACAAATTTGGAACTAGCCTGGGTTATGTAGTAAGACCCTGTCTAAAAGAAAACAAGTTTATTGGCTAATGATTTTAAGAAAATACATATTAACCTTAAGCACCAAACTACTGTAGTAAGAATGCTGTTATTCAGAATATACTCAAATCGCAGAAATTACATCTGAAGAATCTTGAAGATGATGTGTGTTTACAAGTGTATAAAAATGCACAATTCACCTGAAATACTTTTGGTTGCAGTGATCCTATAGCTGTTTCTCCCCCCAAAATAAAATGACCAAAGTTTTTGTGTCTATAGCTCTAATCCATTAGAAGCAATAATAAAATACTTAGCAGTGAGATTTACTTAGAGTAAAATAGATCTTTATTTTGTTCCTTTGGTCCTGGGGATCGAACTCTGGACCTTGCACTTGTGAGGCAGGTGCCAGAACCATTGAGCTAAATCCCCGACCACTTTTTAAAGAAATGAGTTACCACTTGCTAAAACTCTTTAAGTAAAACATATATTCAGATACTGTAAGAGTTATAACTGATTAAAGGATTTTTATTGAGTTTAACAAAATTACAAAAGAATATGCATTATGTTGAATTTCAGGTATTTGGAGAACTATTTATAAAATATATCACTTATGATAATCTAATCAAATACTTCTTTGCATACTAATCAAGGGTGTAATCTCTCATGTTGACATATCTAAAAAATAATCATTAAAATAAATTTGTGCCCTGGCAAAAGTCAGAGCTGGGTGTATCTTGAAAGAAGGGGATGTAGCCAGGAAGAGCAGACCAAAAATCAGGCCTCTAATTCCTGCATTTTAGGGTGTACTAGATTACAGGTCAGTAAAACTCCTTAAGCACAGTGCCCTGAACTAACTCCCTTTTATAGCCATTCTGCAAACATTTGCTGAATTCAAGAACTTTGTATTGATGCCCACTCTGCATTTTGCCCAAGGAGAGCTACTGACCTCTTCCTGCTTATGCCACGTTAGCTAGACTGTGCAGCCTTCATCCCTAATGAAGATAACCAGAACTTACTTTCAAAAGTTTTATTTGTAGCAGGCCATGGTGGTGCACACCTGTAATCTCAGCACTCAGAAGGCTGATCCAGAAGGATTGTGGCAAGTTTAAAAAGCCAGCCTAAATTACATAGTGAGAGCTTGTCTTTTAAAAATCCTATTTGTAAATTATACAATGTTTAGTAAAAGAAATATCTAAAATTACTAATCAGAAAATTCACCCAAACACACTACTGGTCCTGTTAAGAAAGTGGCATTTGGAGCTGGGAGTGTAACTCAGTGGTAGAGAACTTGCTGGCCTGTCAGAGGCCCTGGGTTTGAGGGAGGAGGAGGGCAGGAAGAAAGGAAGAAAAAGAAAAAGGTGACTTTATCAAGAGAGAAAAATTTTGAAAAAAAATTACAGAATTCTTAGCCTTAAAAACATAGCACCTCTTAAACAGTAAAATGTATATATAAAATGATGTGGTTTCAATACATAATCTGTGAAATGTCTTCCCTACACATACAGAAGTTCATATTTTGAGTTTTAAATAAAAGTTTTTAAAAATGTCTGTTTACCTATTTCTTTTCTAATTTCTTTCATAGAACAAAGTATCCCATTTTAAATAGATGCTACAATTTCTCTTTTTAAAAGCAATATTTTTGTTTACAAAGTTTGCCACTTCTTCTGATGTGTAGCTCTTTTTAAAAAACAAAAGCCTAGATTTCTCAGACCCAACAAAAAACTAAAAACACGGAGGGCCTGAGCTGAATGAATCCATCTGAGAGCAATACGAACTGTTAATCTTCCTCTCATTCTTGAGTCTAATTGCATTCCTGTCTACTTTTGTATGTGCAGTTTCACATTTTACACACAAGTACTATCCTGTTGGATTCTTCTTTTACTAAGTCCACTAAGAAATCATGTTTTATGGTAGCAGGATGAAGCTTTTTCAAAGTGTCTAATTTCTAGGAAGACAAAGGCTATAAAAGTCTTCTTGCAAATAAAACTTACCACTGTGTAAAAAGAATATACTTAGCATTGAGGCACCCATCTGATGTTTCAATATCTGTCCCTAAACATTTTTAAATGTGTGAACGTATCCTAATTTTGAAAAAGTAAATTTGTAAAAATGCTGAAATGCTGTTGATAGGCTCAAGGTCAGGTATAACCTATGAGGCGACCTCCTTAATCAGAACAGGCTTTTTTCTGCAATTTAGATGATATGTAAACTCTCTTCCAGCTTTCTCCTAGCCAAGAGCACAGTCTGCATTGTTTCCGTGGATCCAGAGGCAGATCTGGGCGTACTTCAGGGGAGTGACGCGCACAGCCACGTTGTAGTCCTTCTGCACACCGTGCACATCCACCCACTGATGGCCGGCGTAGATGGCGATGATTCTGCGCTTCCACTTCTTTTTGTCTGGCTCTTTCAGACGCAGATAGACCCCGGAGCCAGCGGAGCCTGACTCTGCATCGCAATACTGATAGAGGAGATCACTGGACTCGTCAGACACGCTACAAAACCTGTAGACCAACTGATCAGCCCTGTCGCTGTCAAATCCAGAGAAGTGGATCATCCTGCCAGGCACCTTCTTGACAGCTGGACTGATTCCCAGCTCCATGTATTTCTTCTTGTGAGCGCGCTTCAGCTCCAGGAGAGCATAATCATAGTCCAGGGCAGGGTCAGCACTGCCTTCTCTTGCCCAGCCCTTCGGAATGTAGGTCCTTTTGATTCGGGTCCACTGGAAGGAGGGCCTCCCTTCTGCTCCTCTCTGACCCCCACCGAATTCTTTCTTTCTTCTTCCGCCCTGAATTCTCTCCTCTAGACTCTCTTTGGTTGCTTCTCTTTGGTTACCACCATTAGCTTCCCTCCTGTTCCTCTTAGAACCTCTACGCTTTTTGCCGCTGCCTTTATTTCTCATTTTCAGCAATCCTACCCTTAGCTTTTTACTGCCCTTCACATAATCCTTGCCGTTATGGACACAGTGGGCAGCTGTCAGGACGTGAGTAGGGGAAACGAGAACACCGCTGCAGCCGGTGGAGAGCTTCACGGCTGTGCTGAAGGGGAAGTTAGTTGAGAACCTCTTGTCCAGAATGTTGAACCTGCTGTCTGTGCCGTACACCTGTCTCTTTCTCCTAACGGGGGCTGCTTTGGCGGTGCTATTCCGAGTGGGCTCCAGGACCAAGCCTTGAACTTTTACCCTGGTTAGGGTTCGGGTACCATTCTCAAAGGCCGTCTCGTATGAAAGAGAATCCTCCAACTCAGAAAGGCTGGGAGCAGGCTGTTCCTTCTGGCACTCGATGCCACACATTCTGTTTGTCACCATCTTGGCATCTGCCTCAAACCAGGGGCTGGTGAGGTAGAAGGTGCTTTCACTCACAACCCGGGGAACTTTACTTAAGTGCCACATAAAATTCTGCTCCATTTCAGATCCGTCAATGAAAGTCCATGCAGGGGTGAAAAATACCAACCAAAAGAGCATATTTTCCATTTTGTTCTTCTATTTTGTCCTTAAAAAGAAAAAGAAAAAAGAGAAGCTTTATAGTGTTTTCTTTGTAAATTTAACCTATCCATTTCATTTCAGCTTTGAGCCTGAAAGTACCTTAACCACAAGTCAGAACCCGTATTTTCACCTTACTTGGATTTTACTGAGATTAAATATGCGAAGGGGGTTCATACAAACTTTCAAAATCATTCATTGTTTTTCACCCAGCTTTTTCTCCACCAGCCTTAACCCATCTTTTCCTCCCTATCCTCACCTGTTGTTCCCAGACTGCCCAGACCACGGGAGAGGAGAGGGGTCCTCTGCTGGGGTTGCCTTCTTTTCTCTCCCAACCCTTCTACAACCACATTTCTAAATGATTCGTAGAGGCTATGTGAGTCTGTGCTGCAATCTCCTCACAGCGCTTTAGCTCCTAAAACCAGGAACAGCGCGATGTGGTGGTACAGGCCATTAGTCCTAGCACTTGGAAGGCGGAGGAAGGAGGATTGCAGTGACTTTGAGGCCAGCCTGGCCTATGCAGTGAGTTCAAGGTCAGCCTCGGCTACACAGGAAGATCTTTAAAAAAGATAGGGGGAGCATAAGTTCCTCAGAATGTAAATTCCCATTACAGAGTTCAAAAAATGTTCACTGGAACAGAATGAGTTTTGCTGAACTTGAATGTGTAGACCAAGCTTCTGTAAAGATGCAGTGCAAATCATTGAACAATATTCTTTAAAGTGGTAGAGAAATAAATAAATGGGTTCATCAGTCATTGACCTGATTACATTTTTATAGAACCCTTTGTCATAAAAAGAAAATATACAGCACAGGCCATTTTATGCTGAAGATCAAAAAATGTACTATGCATTTTTTTTTAAAAAAGTCAAAGTACAGCTAAGCAAAGCAACATACAAAAAATGCCTTACAGTGGAACATTGTACCAAAATAACTTGTAAGAATTTGTGGAAAACAGACTATGGTATGGGATTTGCCACTTGGGGAACATGTTCATGATGAGATACTTGTTCCTTTTGTCATGGTTATCATTTAAGAGCAGTGTGCTTAAATTAAATATTTTAATATTGCCAGTATTTCAAACACTATATATAATTCTTCTATTGTTTACATTTCCTTGCCCTCTTTTCTCCTTCCTAGGCTCACTGACATGTGAATATATCCGCTTAGTGGAACTGATGTGTATCAGTGGCTGCTGGGCAAGGAGGAAGGAGGCAAACAGTAGTAGTAACCTCTGGAACAGCAATTTGGAACCTCTGCATCACTATAATCTGTGAGCTATGGCTCCAGATTGATTTTAACTAATAGTTAAGATATTAAGGCTTAGCAAATAATTTATGTATTGAATAAATGAGAGGCAATTCAAGGTTAGATTACTCCTACAGGACCTTCACTCTCAATTTTTTCAAATAAACCTGTTTTTTACATGAAAAAAAAAAGTGCCAAGGAATGTTCACAGTGACCAACGACCAGGGTATATCCATAGATAAGAAGATGAGTGTTGTCGTGAAAGGAAACCAGACCCTGACCAGGAGTTGAATAAGGGCAATCCTTAACACCATAGGGGTTAGCCTGTCATACACACACCTGTAATTTTATTATCAAACTAGTCACATTCTTTTGATCGAACAAAAAGTATATATTAGCTTGTTTCTTGGTAAACAGGATTTGCACATGGCAAAACTATTTTGAACCATCATACACTTGAAAATATTAAACTTATAATAACCCTTTATCATGATGGCATCAGCAAATATATAGAAGTTTTGAAATTTCCATTTTTAAACTCACATCTGTATGCCTGACTCTGGTTAATATTAGAGTTAATGTTACTAAATGGCTTGTAATTCATTTTATCTTGAAGATAAGATATTCTTCTGTGGATATGGTTAAAAAAAGAGAATATAATGTTTTAAAAAAACTGCCTTTGTAATCTGTAATCATCACTTTATATAAAGTGGCAAATTTTACTTTATATAAAGTGTTTATATTGCTAACAGGTTTGTTCAGCCACTTAGTATTTTCATTTGTCACTTTCTATGTAGTTTTCACAAAGAGTATTTTATAAACTTTATTTAATTGAATTGGAGTGAAAAAGATTAACAACTCAGCAACTATTCTGAGTACTGGGTAGTTTCCAAAAGTTGTCTTTGTCTAAAAGAAAAATGCAAAAACCAGAGAAGTATTTGCTGCTTCTTAACCTATCAACAAACTAAAGTTACATATATAGGTATAAATACATACACACTTTGTGTGTATGTGTGTATATATGTGTGTGTGTGTGTGTGTGTATAAATATATAAATATATATGCCAAAGGGCTGGGGATTTAGCTAAGTGGTTTTGCTGCCTTCCTTACAAGTGCAAGGACCTCAGTTTGATCCCCGGTACAAAAAATACACACACACACACACACACACACACACACACACACGTGTGCATGCGCCAAATTTTACTCAAGGGATATTTTTTATTTGGGACATGAATTTTATACTACATTGCTTTTTAGTCATTTATAACAAAAGCTGCCTGTAATGTAATTGGTATATAACTATATCAAAGACGGATATTTCTCAGACAAAGAAATAAAAGCATAAAGTAAATATATGAGAAAATGTTCAACACCACTGGTCATTCAAGAGATGCAGATGAAAACAACACTGAGATTCCACCTCACCCCACAAAGAATGGCTGCTATCAAGAAATCAAACAATAACAAATGTTGGTGGGGTTGTGGGGAGAAAGGAACCCTACTCCACTGTTGGTGGGAGTGCAGACTGGTGCAACCACTATGGAAATAAATATGGAGATACCTCAAAGAGCTGGGACTAGAGGTTCCATTTGACTCAGCCATCCCTCTGCTAGGTATCTTTCCAAAAGAATTAAAAGAATCATACCACAGTGATACATGCGCACCCACCCATGTTTATAGTGGCACAGTTTGTAATAGCTAAAATTTGGAGACAGCCCATTTGCCCATCAGTTGGAGACTGGATAAAGATGTGGTTTTTCTATAAAATGGAGTACTACACAGCCATAAAAATGATAAACTAGGGTCATTCATAGGAAAATGGATACATATTGAGGTCATACTCTCAAGTGAAATAAATAAGTCACACGTGTAAATACTGAATAGTTTCTCTGGTGTGAAAAACTATAATGGTACATAAGATCCTAATGGTATAACTGACAATGTGAAATAGGAAGAAAAGGGCTAAAGGTGTAGGGGAAGTGGAAAGGGTAGGGGAAAGGAAATAAGGGAAAAGAAAAAAATATGAGAAAACAAAAAAAAATGGAAATAAAGTGTTTGTAAATGGGGAGGGGAGGAGGGGGTAAAGGGACGGCAGGGACAAGGGGAAAAAATGAGAACCAAGACCTGTCATGTAAAGGTACAAGATCTTGATGTGAATGTAACTGTATTGTATATCTAAAATGTACCAATAAACTCAATGAGGGGAAAAAAAAAAAAGACTGATAGCCACCAGCTATCCACACCAAGAGATACACAGGATCTCAGTTTGTATATTTCATCACGATACTAATCATACCACAGTGATATATGCACACCCATGTTTATAGTGGTCTTTAGAGTACTGTGTAAAAAGCATTCCTGGACAAAATTAGGATGTCTAAATCATGTTATTGTAGAATTGTTTGCTCAGTTAGGTTTCCTTTTTCAGTAGCATTAATTTAGTCTTGCAAGTTTTCAGTTATTAGGTATTATATAAATGTTAAATGATTTGGGCAAGGATTTAGCTCAGTGGTTCTGTGCCTGTGTGGCAAGCACGAGGTCCTGAGTTTGATCCCCAGTAAAAAAAAAAAAAAAAAAAAAAAAATAGGATGATTGTTTACTATGCAAACCCCTGAACTGGCATATGGCCCTCAAATCTAGAATTTACCATACCCCTTTACCAAATAAAAGTACTCTTTACTATGATTCTGTAGATTTTTAAGAAAAGCCCACCAGAGTCCAAATGTATTCAAGTATAATTTCATTTTTTCACTAAATATGGTGTGCTGATTTTCCAATCTGTTGAATCTCAAAGCCCTTGACAAAAACTTTTGAAATGTTTAATCCCATACGTCAGTTTAACATCATACTTGATACAAAGCAGTAAATGTATAGGTGAACACATACTCCGGTAACCAAACTCAGAGTAGTTAAGAATTGTGGTTGAATCCAGCTGTAATCCCAGGATGCCGAAGCAGGAGGAATGCAAGTTTAAGCCCAGCCTTGGCATTTTAGTAAGATGCTGTCTCAAAATAATAATATAAATAAAAAAGGGTTGGGAGGTAGCTCAGTATGAAGGCTCTGGCTTCAATCTCCTGTTTGGTTCCACAGGGGAGTGTTTGAAGGCCCAAATTTTGATTGTTCAGCCAAAGAATACATTAGACCAAGATTTTTCAGATGGTAGTCCCAGGGCCAGCAGCCACAGCATCACTTGGGAACTTGTTAAAAGTGCTAATTCTTAGAGCCCACCCTGTACTAGAGGGCAGGGCTCCCCTGCTGTGTTTTAACCAGATTTCCAAAGGATTCTGACACTTAGTAAATTTTCACATCCACTGTAGCAGCCAAGGACTTGATGTAGCAACTTGCACTATAACCCAAAAAGAAGCTTTTCCAGGGATAACTGCTTCACTGGGTTTCAAATAATATCTGCTTATCTTTACTTACAAAATAAGTTTATTTGGAGTCTCTTCTTTTACCATGTTGGCAATTACCAATATCAAATGGCTCTGGCTTTGTCAAGTACACATAACTTACTTTCACATAGTGGTTTAATACATGTAAGAAAAAATCCAATTCAGTAGGCCTGTCTCCATCCGACACTAGGGATCGTGTAATGACACAGGCTCTCGAGCTTTGTCCGGAGCTCTGCTGCAGTGCACCACAGGAATAAAGCCATGCCCACATTTATCCATGGGCAAGGGAAGGGCAAAGAGCTTTGTAATATGACCTCTGAATCACAGTAATAAGAGGACAGAGGTTTAGTTAGCCCGTCTAATTTGGTCTGTAATTTTATACTGGACAAATGTTTAAGGACACTTTCCTTTGGAAAATCTAACTTTGCCTTGTGGTAAAATGTCAACATAAATGATAGCTCTTACTGATGGAGCAATCTGCAGTTGGGTGGCTCTGTCTCCATAGACCCATCATCAAAGAGCAGTAACTCACTGAACTAAAGAGGCATGGTCCCAACTGATAACTCAGCTGCAGTATTTTGAAAGCTCTAATGTCCCATGTGTTCCTCTACCCCCATCTGTTTTTCTGTTTTCTAGCTGTGACTTTTACTGTCACTTTCCAGGTGTCTTGAATTTGGGCCTTCAAATTCCAATTTGGGTTAATTAAAGTGAGGTTGTAGCCATTGCTCTCCATGGTGAGTCTGCGATCATGTACTTGACAGGGGGAGGGTCCTGGAGACAAAGGGAGCAGAGGCGAATTAGGGAACATCAGGACTGTTTGTATATGGAAAGGAAGTCTTACTGACAGAACGAGTGTAACTGCCCATTTATTCCTAGTCTATTAATGGAAATGAGAATGTATATCTACAAGAGATGATTTACCAACCTTTTCTTGTTTGTTTTTACTTCCTCACATATGTAAATTGCTGATAACTGTTTAGAACATTTGTGCACTTATAGCAGCATAATGGTTACAAGTAGAGTAAGAAGACTTGGGCTCAGGTCTCATCTTTCCACTTATTAGGCATATAAATTTGGGCAGTTCACTAATTATCCAGGTTCCATTTTCCTCACCAGCAAAGTAGGGATTTAAAAAAAAAAAAAAGTCTACCTCAAACTGCCATTATATAAGATAGTAGATGCAAAGAGCCACTGAGCCCACAGCAAAGTAAGTAGTCAATACATATTTTCTCATTATTATTCTACTTTAATGGGGAATTAATATCGCTTTAAACTGGTTTATGAGCCAAAGTTAAAGAACATGTAGTTTCTAAATAGCCAAATTTGCAGTCACATATTTTTATTTCAAAATAGTTTCAAGAGACCAAGAGATGGGGGAAAGGAGAGGAGCAGGGACTAGGAAAGGAAGGGAAAAAAATAATATGCTATGTACACATAACAACTCCCCATGATGAATATAATAATTATGTCCTGCAAACATGCACTAGTAAAAATTGTAAAAAGGAGAGTTTCCAATTCACTCTCAAATTCCTTTGTTTGTTCAAAGACATCTTTACTTCACAGACTTCCCAAATGAATGCTTCCATGAATATCTGTGGCTTTGTGATATATTTTTCTCTTTGCTATTAAACTTCAATTTGATTAAATATTACTGAGCCAAAAGACTCTCAAACTGTATTCCCTGTGTCTTATTTGTAGCCTGGACTTACATTAAGAATTCTGGAACTCCATCAGGCTCTCAACCTAAAAAGAAACCAAGTCAAAGTTGAAATAATGACTAAGGCAGCAATCTACAGTGAAAGAAAAACCTAACTTTTTGAAATATAGAGTGTATAGAATTATACTATGCTGTATGGAATTATACTCTAAGGCATCCTCTCCCTTCCTCCTGCCCTCCTTTTTTCCTGCCTCCTTTTGAGTTTATAGCTTAGTTTAGGTAGGGTTGGTGTATCAATGAAAGATCATATGGTTGGTCCCAATGTCAAATATTTCAAATCAATTCTTTTCCTTGAAAATGAATGAAAAATGAAGATGCTGAGGATCTACACTGAACTACATTCCCTTACCAGGTGACGGACCCCACATGCCTATACCTTTCTTTTTTACCTGGTTCCTTTTAGTGATGTTTAGTGAGGTAGTTGTCCATTTCCATAGCCCTCTATAGTATGCTGCCTCAGGATGTAATTTTCCATGAATCCATCAAACATTTTCTGGAGGGCTGGTGTGGGTCAGGGGCTATTTCAGTCAGACCTGTAAGGCCGACACCAGTTTCTACCTTAATATGTGTGATACAACATACCAGTGATTGCGTAACCACCTTTTACAACTTGGCTGTCCTTCAGTTAGCCATTCATTACCCCAGCCACCTGTCCCCCCAAACACCACTGCCTGCACACACACACAGACCCAAGAGTTAAGTCATGCTCTCATCTCCTCGTCTTTCATCTTCCACCTGTTCAGCAAAGATTGGCACACAATAGGGAGACCTGATGGCCTGGCCCAGACAGCCTAAATAACGGTGGGCAGAAGCAAAGGCTCAGGCAGCGAGCCACAAGTGGGAGAGGAGGTGCGTGATGAGTGACAGTAAACAGGTATAAAACAAGATTAAACAACGGGTATGTTTTGGAGAACACTTTTTAAAACCTCCTCAGGCACCTTTGTTTGGGGGAGTAGATGTGTATGAAAATAGGAATTTTATAAAGCTTAATTCCTGATCCACTGTTGCCCTTACTGAATGCTAATCAATGATTAAAGCACTGCACAAAACAGGATTTAAAGCCCCCCTCAAAAGCATACAGTTCCACAGTGACATAATGAAGATAGAGAATGAAGACTAGTTATTTCAATGATTATGAAGGCAGTGGGTGTTAAAGCTAAATCAACTTACACTTGCCACTTCTTAACAGTTCTAATGACTAAACATTATTTTATACATTTATTAAACAGGAATATACTTTAGAGTATTTTTGAAAGAAACTACTAAACCCAGGCATGGGGGCGCATGCCTGTAACCCCAGCACTCGGGAGGCTGAGGCAGGAGGAACGCTGTGAGTTCACAACCAGCCTGGACTACATAGTGAGTTCCAGGTCAGTCTCAACTACATAGTGAGACCCTGTCTCAAAAAACCAAAAAAGAAAAAAAAAGACTACTAGATATACCAGTTTCCATAGCTCCGATAGCTATGTTTTCAGCATAGTGCTCAAAGCACAATAATCACTCAACAAATGGCAGATATAATCATCATCATCATCATCATCGAACATTGCGTCCAACACTTAGAAAGCTGAGTGCCTATACAGTCCCAGCTACTCAGGAGGCTGAAGCAGACGGATCCCTTGATCTCAGGACTTCAGGGCCAGCCAAGGCAACATATTGGAACCCAGTCTCTTAAAAACAAAACTTAGTTATTTATTTATAAGACACTTCACACATCTCTACCTGGCATTAGCTCATTGTGGTGTGCAAATAGCAGCCTCTAAAGTTATCTGCACCCTCATCCCCAGAGGACCTGTTCCTCATTTAGTAAAAGACATGTAGTAAATGTGATTATGTTAAAGATTTTCAGATGAGATTATCCTGAATTACCTAGGTGAGGCCAATATAATCACCAGGCCCTTATAAAAGGAGGCCGGTGGCCCAAAGTGAGCTGGAGCTGGGAAGATGGCAGCAGAGGTTGAAGTGACTTGGAGAGACGACCCAAGGAATGTGAACGGCCTCAAAAACCTGCCCAAAGAAAGGAAACATTATGTCTTGAAACTTTCAGAAGGAACACAGTCCTAATGACCCACTGTGGACTTCTGACCTCCAGGTACCTAAGGTAATAAATTTGCATTTTAAGTCACTCAAGTTTTACTTAAGATAATAAATTTGTGCTGTCGTTAAGGCTCTGGTAATCAGCTGCAACAGCTAAAGGAAATTACAGGAATTCTAAAATTGTCAGCCCTGGATGTTTAGAATGAAAAAGTAAGGGCAGGGGATTTAGCTCAGTGGTTCCAGCGCCTGCCTTGTTAAGCGCAAGGACCCGTGTTCGATCCCAGGTGAGAAAGAAAGAAGCGCTATGAGGCAAGGAAGACTGGTTCGTGGGCCTTAAACATAAATGAAAATTCTCATTTTAAGAAAAATTATACAGACATTCAACAAGATCATGATACACTGTATGGTGTTATGTACAAGAATTGCTAGAGAAAAAGAATTGGAGTATAAATTTGCTTATTCAACAAATGCATATTAAATGTTAACTATGCTGTGTATGCTGTGTATCATTTTAAAATCCTTTTATTGGAATCTCTCTGATAGCAGTTCTTCTCTGCCACTAAGCTGGCTATAACCTTCTAAGATATCTACCAGCTCCAAAGTAACCCCGGACTGAGGAAACACAAGTCATTTGTTCGATGACCCTCAGGAGGGTTTCAGTGCTAGGAACACACTTGCTGTCTATGTTACCACCACGAGGTGGCGAAGCTAGACTGTGGAGGGCGAAGCTACCGCAGGCATTTCATAAATCATTGCATTCACTCGGGTGTGAAACAATTTTTTATTTTATTTTATTTTACTTCATTTTATTTTTTTAAGTTGAGGCTGTCTCGGAACTCACTATGTAGCCCAGGCAGTGATCCTCCTGCCTCAGCCTCCTCTGGAGTGCTGGGATTACAGGCACGTGCCACCACGCCGGGCTTGAAACTATTTATTTTAAACCAGGAGAGATTGGGGGTGGAATCTGTCTAACAATGTACTTAGTGCTGGTCACATAGGAAATTCTTACATTTAGAAAACCCACCTATAGGCCCCAGAGCCCACCCTGATGAGTTGAGTGCAATACTGTTTACAGCCAAATAATTTTCTCTAAAAACAGTTGTAGTGCCAGCACTTTCACCATGATCTACAGCACTGCTAAACAGCCTGTCAAACTCACTGCAGTCCAACACTAAGGAAAATACGGAATCTGCCAAGTATTTCACATATGTTTATCAGATACTTTAGAATTGTTACTAAAGGATAAGCTCTCCCCTGATTCTACGCTGAGCATAAATGGCAAGAAAGTTCATCGACGGTGTGCCAATTTCTATTCAAAATATCATGCCACGGCACTATTTTTAAGTTTAGTTTCAGGAATGGAGACAAAGTAATGTCTGCTTTAGAAGTCTGGCAGTACTGGAGGGAAAGGAAGATGGTAAAGTCACAGGGATAATTGTTTTACAGTAAACTACAACTTCTGTTTCTCATCACAGTGAAAAAAAAATAAAACCTCTCTGTATTTTGTCAGCTATTTTTCCAGGACATGTACATCTCAATTTATGCAAAAGATATGCTTTGTGTAAATAAAATTTGGGTTAGATGCCACTAGGCATTCACCATGGGAACGCCGCTAGCTCTTTTATTTCATGACTTATGAAGTACACAGCGTATGGCTCCTGACTTAACTTGATATTTTTTAAAGTAGGAATTTCAAAGGAAGGAATATCTATAAATGTATTAGGGTTACCAACTTTCAAAAACAACTTATGATCACCATGCTTTTAGCTAATCACACATCATCTGTACCTAAATGAAGCTTTAAAACTTTTGAAATTTTAAAATAATGAGTTGTGTACTAATATTTGACTTAGCTCTTTCCTAACCTCCCATGTCAGATTTCTCATCTGCAAAGTTAATTCAGGGCTAAGGTGAAGTAGCTTCATCCTCCCAAATTCTGAGTCTGATCCTGCTCTTAAAATGCAGTATACATGAGGACACTTAAACTTTGGGCACAGAAAGATAAATAATTTACTCAGTAAGGGAAATGAACCCACACTAGCAACTGGTTATTTTAATATTTAATGAGCAAATTTTGTGTTCAAGCGTACACTAAATAATCTCACATTTTAAAAAATGTGATTTTTAAAAGCCTACAGGTTTCCCAGCTATGTGGAATAAAAGGAGGGAGAATATCTACGCATACCCTTTCTCACACTAAAGAAACTTCTTCAATATTTTATAATAAAAATACAGTTCCATATGATGCTGGTTGCCACTTTCAAACCTAGATGCGTTATCTGGCTGATATTTTAGCATTTTCTTTTCTAAATTATAAACCAGATTCCAAGCAGCAAAACAGGACTTTTGCAATTTTCTGTTGAGGCACATGTACTTAGGATAAAGTGAAAGCTGCTTTCACAAATGAAAAAGGTTTGGGTGTGGGGAGAAATGACAGGCAGCTTCTTTGTAAATCAACAACAATGGGAAAAAGAGAAATCAGGCCGATGTATTGTCACAACTTTTCAAAAGCTTTCTATCTCGAGACTGTACAAAAAGCACAGAGAGAAAAACAGAACCCCATCGCTCAGCTGCAGCTTCATCAATTCTTTGCCGGTTCTGTTTCATCCACCTCCTTCCAGCTTTCTCTTCTTTTCTTCACTATTTTGAAGCAAGACTTTGATTTCATACCATCATGGAGGGGGGGGGATCTAGCTTTCCACAGTAATTCTGTCAAAGTGGCTTTAAAAGAGTAGAATTCCCAGGAATAAGTTTTACACCTTTTCCAAAGGCATCTGTTAATAATCATAAAAATAAAGAGGGTCCCCTCTGGCACCGCTTGAGTAGAAAGAATTCCATTTATACTCCAATGCAAACATCCTTACTGTGAATACTAAACCTCTCAGAGGCCGGTAGTTAGGTTGCCTGTGGGAAGGATAGTTCCTTTCTTTGGGGGCTGCTAGCGCTAAGTTTGATCCCCTTTTTTCAGAGCTCTTCAGAGAAGCCCCTCACGAAGTGCCTGGCTCTTAGGGACTGGTCAGGTTCTAGGCTCTTCTCTGTCCAGGGCGTCCATCCTTACCTTCAAAGTTTACTCGGTCCTCAGAGGCACCGGCCAGCTAGGATTCGAGCGCTCCGGGCGGGAAGGAGGGCGGGGTGCCTCTGCCGGTCCCTGCGGCCGCAAGCAGCCACCGAGCTTGCAGCAGACACTGCAGAGGCGGCGCGGGAGCCCAGCAGCAGCAGCTGGAGAGGGAGGGGTGCGAGGGGCGATGACGCGTGGGAAGGAGGTGGGAGAGAGTGGAGGGAGCTGGAGGGACCGGATAGGGCCTAAGGGAGAGGGGCTCTTTGCTTTGCG
The DNA here is from genome assembly GCF_012274545.1 of Fukomys damarensis. Taxonomy (NCBI): domain Eukaryota; kingdom Metazoa; phylum Chordata; class Mammalia; order Rodentia; family Bathyergidae; genus Fukomys; species Fukomys damarensis. The sequence goes on along the minus strand of NW_022900926.1, from coordinate 49,186,765 downwards.
GCAGATCCAGCCAACCCTCACCTCAGCATCCCCGTGCACACACTGAATTAGATGAGCACTAAGAAAAAAAAAGTCACGAATGGGTCCACAACACATGTATCTTATTGACACCCAGTAAATCATCTCAAGAAGGCAAGCAAGCGAGGAGCTCCAGACAGTGTTCCTTAGGTTTGTCTCCCTCAGGCTTCCTATTAGGATGCAGCCGTCCAGAGGAACCCAGGGTGTCTCCCCACCCATCCCAAGCCAGTCTTTATCCAGGACTTTGCTTCACCAGACGGACATCACACAGGACCAACCACCTCCAACTGCCTCTAATCAGGTTCCCCGCCAAGTCCAGGCCTGAAGGATCTGAAACCAGCTTCGAGGCAAAGAAGCCTCAGTCCTGAGGAAGCTAGACTTGCATCCTTTAAGGTCCTTTCCCTCCTCAGGCCCAATAGAAGCTATCCCCCTCCTTTCTACCATGCTCATCTCCTTAGGAGAGCGCTCCTTTTGGGTGGAGTTTCCTGGGACAACATGCACTGATAATACCACAAGGAGCATAGAAATTTGTTCCTGGCCCTCCAGGCAGAAAGATCAAATAAATGCTGTTTGTTCTCCGGGGAGGGATCAAACTCTGGTCTTTGTGCTTGAGATGCAGGCAGTGGCACCACTGAGATACCCACCCCGCCCTGCCCCAGTGCCCAAACCACGTGTTTATAACAGAAAGTCTTAGCATGACCCCTAACTCTTGGTTCATTAGTGGATTATTGCATTTCTCAGATTTGTACGTATTTCAAACAGGATGAGATCACAACATATGTGTGTGTGTGTGTGTGTGTGTGTGTATGATTTCATTTCTTGTTTCCTCACTTAGAATTTTCATATATGCATTTACCCATATTGTTCAAACTTACTGATAATTTTATCTGGAATATATATTAGAACTAGTTCTGAAAACTTTTTCTTATCCATTAAACTACGATATTCGTCCATCTTCGAAAAGTCACTATCACAAGACCTAGCATGTAGTGAGTGCTGATTATGTGTTGAAATAAAAGTTTCCTAGTTAAACAGGGTGTGCGGAAGTCATAGAGAAAGCTCAGAACTAAAAATGGGAATCCTGCCTGATACTAAATAGCTGTGTGCCCTGCCTGGGCCTCAGCTTCTTCATCTGTAAACCGAGAAGGCTGAGCTGGAAGAGTTCTGTGGCTCTCAAACATTTTGGGGATTCTAACACTATATAATTCCAGAAGGATTTAGCCTGGACACTGGTCTGATTCCTTTTATTCAGCAAGCTTCCCCCATCAACATCATATAAAGCTGACTCTCAGATTTTCAAGGCCCCTCTCTGAGTCTTTTACCCCAAGTCTTTTGTACTCTATTTTAATACAGTATTTTTTGCTGGTTGTCTTAGTATCAACCTTACATGGTTTGGTTTGGTTCGGTTTTGCTTTATCTTCTTCTGATCCATGATATTTACTGCTTCTCTGTATAAGCATTCTGGCTTTTCTTAACTAGGATCTCTTCAGTTGGTTTTGTCTACACCTTCAAGTTATCCGTAACCCAATATGAGCAATTCATACACATGTACCCAACCACACCCCCAAAGTACATCTTCCGGAATTATCAAGCTCTCTGCTTTGGACAGTTTGACAGTGCCACCATTTTGCAATGCTTTCCAACTATATTTTCACATGGAATGAGCACTTTTACAATATGACTATTATCATTTTAGAAAATAACACATTGTAGGGATTGTTACTGCCTTTTTTAAAAGAAAAAAAAAAAGCTCATAATGAAAGTTTCTAGCCTTCTTTCCCCAATGCTTCTAGACTTGGTCTTTGAAATACAATGAACAAAGAGCTTATCAAATTACTTTTAATACAACCTAAGCCCTCTCCTAATGTACATACATAATTGTCCTTTATGAGCCCCAACTTAGAAGAATTTTCTTTCGAAGGCTAAACTTTCTTCATAATGGAAATGTATTTGAAAAGTTTCATCTGTGAGAAGATATTTCATGGTTCATGGTCAGAATATCAGTGATGACTCAGCCTTGTGGAAACCTTGTAACTTGCTGTGGCTAGAATCTTTCCTGTTAACCTTTAATCCTGAAGTCTTTTTTTTTTTTTTTTTGGGTACCAGGGATTGAACTCAGGACCTTGTGCTTACAAGGCAGGCAGCAGAACCACTGAGCTAACTCCCCAGCCCAATCCTGAAGACTTATCAGGAATGTAATCTTTAATAAGTATGGTTCTACATGTTTAAAGTTTCAGGGCTTCTTGATCAAAGCAGACTGAGAAAAGTAAATGCAATAAGAAAAGAAGATAAGGTGCCATTTGTCCTCAGATTAGATTTTTCTCTGATAGAAGCCACCTATTATCAGCTAATTTGAGGAACAGTTCCTGGCTCTCCATAAACCTATGGAGTCATTGACTTCCTCTACATGGCCCAAAGAGGAACAACAGTGTGTTTCCAAAAGACATTTGATGTTGAGATTGCTTGCCAAAAGCCCAAACCACCTGGAATGCATGATTAGAGATTAAAACACAGAGCTATAAGTCCACGTAGGATCATTGTTTTAAAGAATGAATGCTCTGGTCCTCATCCTGGCCCTTAAGTCAATCATATAACAGGCCACCTTGACCTTTCCCTGGTCCTTCCTGATTCTATCAATAAAAAGCCACAGAAGCTTCAGTTCTGGGCTGTCTTTATGAGACCCTTTAATGCTGAGGGGGGTCTCAGTTAAGAGCACTTCCTTCTTCTTGGAGTTTGAATTGGATGTTGACTTTGAGTAATCTTTCATTATTTCAACTATGCCACAGTCATGAACTGCAACAATTTGAAAGTTGGATTTCTTGGTGGGACCAGAGTGTGGCCCCTCCTCTATTTGGAGCTGCTCTGTCTAATTGGCAGTGTTTGACATCTACTATTCTTATGATATCACTGGGCCTGGACACTGTTTTAGAAATTTTATTTCCATGTCTGCCTCTATAAACTATAATAGTACATAAGATCCTAATGAGATAATTGACCATGTGAAATAGGAAGAAAAGAGCTAAAGGTGTAGGGAAAGTGGGAAGGGTAGGGGAAAGATAATAAGGGAGAGAAAAAAATGTGAGAATATGAAAAGATGGAAATAAACTGTTTGTAAATGGGGAGGGTAGGAGGGGATGAAGGGAGAGCAGGGGTATGGGGAAAAAATGAGAACCAAGACCTGTCATATAAAGGTACAAGATCCCAATGATGAATGTAACTGTACTGTATACCTAAAATGTACCAATATACTCAACAAGGGAAAAAAAAATATCCTTCTTTAGCTCCATATAGCCCAATTACTGTTTTGCATCTTTAACAATAGCTACCTTCAGTTTTGTTTAAGTTTAATTGAATAGCCTGTAGCTTTCTATTTTTAAATGTCCCACTTTTAAGGGCTATATAATTTAAAAGGAATCAGGTATTAAAATACAAATTCCAAATATGCATTACAGTGAAATATCAATGGTTTTATTAGGATGATGAAAACAGATATGGTAATTACTTGTATAGACATTGTACTGTCATTGATCAAGAGAGATTAAAACTATGCATTCTACTTCTTCCTTATTTTAGATTCTCCATTGGCCTTTTGAAATCTTAATAAACATGATGCTTTCCTTCTTAAAAAAAAAAAAAAGGACTGTGAGACTCTTAAGGGAAATAAAATTTTGTCTGCCCTGTACTAAGTAGTTCCTGGAAATTAGGTATCTAAATATATGTAAATGAAAGACTGGAAGAGAATACAACTACAGAGAATGAAATCAGAGGTAGAAAACACTGGGCCCAACCTGAAGACCTGCCTGAGACAGGACTTCACAAGGCAGTGCAGGAGAAGTGAGACCCTGGTAAACCTGAATTCTTAGGAATGTAAATTGGGGCTCATTGAGCAGAATCATTTATATTTCAACCTTGGAAGTTCATAATGGCTTCTGGTTTTATTTTTATTATTACTAAATGTTTTCAGGGTGTGAGAAGTGGTGATAAATAACTACAGGACATGAGCAAGCCTTCAATAAAGATCTTTATCAACCAGGGTCAAAGTGATCTTGGACAAATTACTTTGAGTGGGGTGGCTTGAACCTAGGACCTTTGCAATGAGCTACATCCCCAGCCCTTACATTTTGTTAAAAATATTTTGAGTCAGGGTCTAAATTACTCAGACTACAATCGAACTTGCAATCCTCCTGCCTTAGTTCCCAGAGTCAGGGATTCCAGGCCTGTACCACCACACTCAGCTTGTGCTTTTCAATCATGTACCTAATTATGAAAAATAAAAGCCATTTCTCCCCTTCTTCTCTCCCTTGTATTCTCTTCTTCCCCTTCTTTCTCCTCGTGCTCCTGCTGCTGCAGTAGCTGGGGATCATTGGTTCCTCAAGCACACCCAACAAGAGCTCTCCCACTGAACTGAATTACATTCCCAGTTCCTCCTCCTCCTCCTCCTGTGTGGCCCCTGTGTATGGTACTGAGCCTGTCTTTGGTGACAATGCACATAATGGAAATGTATCTGAGATTAGAAGACTAAGGCTTCAAACACCACAACTCAGTAGGCATGTGAGTCCAGGCAAGCCTCTGAGCCTCTCTGAGACTGTTTCCTCACTTGAAAAACTAGCATGATAAAACTAGCCTTGAAGAGTAGTTGTGAGGGTCAAATGACAATGAACATGAATCCCCTGTTTGTGGTCTAGTGCATGGTAGGTGCTCAGCAAGTAGAGCTAAGTTATAACCCATGGATACACCTTACAGCAGAGTATACCGAGTAACAAATGACAGAAGTCACTACTTCACTTCTACATCTGATCAAAAGCTGATTTTGTGCCTTCAAAAAGTGGCAATAGAGACAGGTACTCCTAATGTCAGGTTCTCTATGTTATGCTTTCCTGTCCTGTTTTAATTATACCTTAAGACTCTGACTAGGTCCAGAGACAAAGTGTCAATTAAATGAAACTATCTTTCAACGGTGAAATACCTCCCAAAGGATGAACAAACAGGGAATGATCATCAATGCAGTGATTGTGGCATGTGAAAAAGCAGTCTGGGAAGATTTTGGTAATTTCTGGGAATTACAGACTGTTTTATTTGGCTACAATGAGGGGTATGAAAAGAGGAAGAGTAAGACGTAAGGCTCACAAACAGGCGGAGACACATTTGATACCATAAGACAAAGGTTTCACACTGCAGGCATTTGGTATGACCAGCAAGTTGGAAAGTTTCCAGAAAAGTCCATAAAACTGATTTCCAGTTTTTTGTGTGTGAAAACTTAGATGCAGCAAACCTGGCCCACGTTCCTTGTAGCACTTGTCAGCTGAAGTTAAGCAGGAGCTAACAGTTTAGATGGATCTGGTCCTCTGGCATTGGAGCCTGGCACCACTCCTGTTGTCTGCTCTGCATCCTCTGGGTGCTGGTTTCCAGTTGTTATCTCCAACGAATCATTACTTCTTCGGGGTAACTGCACTGCATGCATCCTAAGGAGCAATGGGGAAATATAAGGTCTATTTTCATATCCTAAAGATAACTCTGGAAGCAGAAGGAATTATAATTGGGAGAGGGCGAGGGATGGGGTGAAATAGAAGGATACCATGTGAAGTAGAAGCAGCTAGGAGACTACAGTCATTCCAATTAGATATCATGAAGGTTCAAACTAGGCAGTAGCCCTGGAGATGGGGAGAGGACGGAGTCCAGAGGTGTCAGGGATAAAACTCAGTGAGCTGGTAACTGAATCCACAGAATGATGGAAGGAAAAGGAGGTTTCCTGAGGAGGGCAAAATAAATCAAGGCCATATACACAAATATTCATTGCAACCATTTATGTATGGGAGAAAAGATAGAAACAAAGTAAATACCCATCAAAGGAAAATGTTTGCATATATTCTTTAGGATGTGATGATGATAGCCATAAATTAGAGCAAAACTCACTTTGTTGGAGGTATACACATTTTCTATAAAATGCATTAAGTGGGCCAGGGATTTAGCTCAGTGGTTCTGGTGCCTGCCTTGCAGGCGCAAGGGCCCAAGTTTGATGCTCAGTACCAAAAAATAAACATAAAAAATAAAATAAAATGCATTAAGGAACAAATATAAAATGAACTCACAAACAGAAAAGCACCAACGGAAAAACTTTCTGTGCATGAATATGTAGGTAAGTACACATACATATGTACATGTTGCTTATGATTAATAAAGGAACAAATATGGAAAGTCATTTTAAATGTGTGGATAAGTGGAGGAAGGAGAAGATGAAGGTAAAGATAAAGTAAAAAAATCTGGATTTAAAAAAAATCATCTGATGTTTAAAGAATGTATATGATTAAAACTGAACATAGGTAGGCGTGGTGGCACATGCCTGTAATCTCAGCACTTGGGAGGCTGAGGTAGGAGGATCACTGTGAGCTCGAGGCCAGCCTGGGCTGAGTTCAAAATCAGCCTGAGCTACATAGTGAGACCTTATCTCAAAAAACAAAAAAAATAAACCAACAACAAAAAGCTCAACCAAGGAGATTTAAAAACCATGAATAATCCAGGCAATGAAACTGAAGAAATAATTGTTTTTCAATCTGTGAACTAAGAAAAAACCCAGTTCTGAATAGGTTCACTGCTGAATTTCACAAAAACTTCAGGGAAAAAAAATTTTTTTTTTTTTTTGTACTGCCGATCCGACTCAAGACCTTATGCTTGTGAGGCAGGAAATGGCACCACTGAGCTAAATCCCTGGCCCAACTTCAGGAAACTTTTAACACCAATATCCTGCAAGATTTTTAATGAAATTAAAGAGAAGGTTGAAGGAGGTGAAGGGAGGGCAGGGGTATGGGAAAAAATGAGAACCAAGATCTGTCGTATAAGGGTACAAGATCCCAATGATGAATGAACTGTACTATATATTTAAAATGTACCAATAAACTCAGTAAGATTTTTTAAGAGAAAGAGAGGGAGGGAGAGGGAGAGAGAAGGAGAGAGAGAAGGAGTACTCTCAGGCATTCTTGGAAGCTACCATTATCAACTGTCAATCTCAACCCAATCTCTAATGCTAGAAACTCTCAATACCAGGCCATCTCGGGGCTATGAGCTCTTCTCTCTGGCCTGATCCCACCCAGTACAGTAGATCTTGTCTGTTCTCTTTCAAATAAATCTTTGATCTTGCTGCCACTATTATGTTTAAATCTGTGTTTAGGATATCAAGAATCTGGACAAGACCTATAACCTGGCAACAATACTAAGATATTTCAGATAAGGAAATACTGTGTGGGCACCAAAGTGGATTTTGGCATTTTAGTTTTATTTTTAGCCCAGAAATTCCACAAAATATTGGATAAAATTTAGCCATTTGGTCTGCTGATGTGTTTTATTTGTACATATGTCACAGAAAAAATGTATAAATATATTTATAAATGTAAATCCAAGTCAGTTGGAAGTTTTCTGAAAAGGTTGGTTCATAGAGTACATTAAAACTAGAGCCTGATAACAAGGGAACAACCAAGAGACTTTAGATGTTCTTAAATTCATTCCTTTTCATATTTTATTTGTGTAAAAAATTCTGAATAATTTCTTCTTTTTGGTTTCCCAATTACAGTTTAATCATCCAATAGCAGAGCATTTTACATCCTATCTTATAAAACAATCCTTCAGGTGTGGCCACCTATGGGAAAAATCCTATTCAATTTGGTTTCCACAATTAATATAAGACAGAAACCAAGATTTGCTAAATGTTTATAATACATCAGGCATGGACATATTGGAATGGATAATTCTTTGTCTCAAGGTGCATGCAGGATGTTTAGCAAGACTCTTTTTCTCTGCCCACTAGATGCCAATAGTATACTTCCACTCCACCCTCCAAGCCCCAGTTATGACAACCAAAAATATCATAATATCATCAAATGCTCCTTCAAAGGCAAAATCACCCCTAATTCAGTAGCAATCACTATCCTAGACACTTATCAGGTAATTTTGTTTATTCTTTGCAATGAACGCCGTGCGAGTTTGATTCCCCAAGGTCACATATAGTAATAGATTAAGTGGGTGGAGGAGAAGTCCTGGGGTTCAAATTCCAATTAGTATAATTCCACAACTGTCCTCTTTTAGAAACTGTGCTGAGAGGGAAAAAAGAGTGAAAAAGGCAGAGACAGAGATATGACTTAGGTTCCACATTTCTTAAAATATTTTTTTCTGAGTGTTATTCTTTCTTGATATTTTCCCATACCCTCGAACTTTACTGTTCCCATGCATGCCGGTAACTGCCACAATTCCCCAGCCATCCCCTCCCACAAATTTGTTATTTCTTCCTCAGAGATCAAGGCTGACATGAATCTTGTAACTTTTTCTCTTCAGCTCAAAATTCTTGGGCACCAGTGAACCCATCATTTAACATAACTCTTCTAAGGCTAACCCCTCTACCCATGTCCTTGATTGTATTCCTCTCCCTTCCCTCTGATGGCCCTTCATGAATTATCCCTAATATAAATCTTCAGTTCTTTCTTAGGCTCATCTTACTCTGATGGTTAATTTTATGTGTCAGCTTGGCTAGGCCATATTTTCCAAACATTATTGTAGATGTTTGTGTGAAGGTACTTTTAGATGAGACTAACATCTAAATCAGTAGACTTTGGGTAAAAAGATTACTTTCCACAATATGAGTGAGCTTCATTCAATTAATTAAAGGCCTCAATGGAAAAAGATTAACTTCCTCAAAGGAAGAGGGATTCTGCCAGTAAGCTGCCTTGAGTTTGAACTGAACCTTCTCCCTGAGTCTCCAGCCTGCCTGTGCCTAGTGCGCAGATTTTGGACTTGGCAATTTCCACCAATTCCTTAACATAAATCATTCTCTATGTACACATTCTATTGGTTCTTTTTCTCTGAAGAACACTTCCTAAAAATCCTTTTGCAAGAAGCTGCTTTGCATCTAAGTTCTATTGTCCCCTTCTGACAAAACCAGCTTCACTATTCTCACATCTTCCTCTGAAAAAATTGTTCTTAAAGACTTTGTAAGGTGAAATTTGAAATGTTGGAGATTTTTCACAGTGAGGACAAAGATCTTGTCTGTTTCACTGTTATGTTTTCCAAAGCATGTAGCACATAACTTCAACAGAGTGGATAATTAAATTTATTCATCTGAAATGTCAAACTCTATCTCTACATAATATTGAACATAATTGAGCCTAAAAATGCAACAAAATTCTTTAGATATTTCTAGACTCAGATGTTTGATTTTGAATTTTGTTTATTAAAAATATAACTGGAAAACTTAGTCACCTTTTTTCTTCAAAAAATGTTTTTCAGGGGAGTCTTAATTGAAAAACAACTCAAATGTAGAAAACTATGGCTTTGTTTATGGAATACAAGGTCAGACTGATCACTCCAAACTCCAAGTGGCCATGAAAAGACATAGTGAATGACTGACACTGTTTGACTTGCTTAAATACTCAGTGCTTCCAGCTGTTCCCAGGATTCCTAGTATATCCATAAAAAAATTGGAACATTAAGCAAATTGAACTGCATGTTTAGTTAGATGTTTTAAAAAGTCAACAGGAAAGAAAAGAAACAGAATTCAGAGAAGGAATATTTCTAATGTTAGTGAAAATAGTTCTATTGGATGGAGTTTTGACTTTTATGCTAAAACCAGAAATGGTATCTAAAAACAGAAACATATTCCTAGGGAATTATAAAGAGCTTTTTAAAATACAAAGGGGATTTACCACTGATATTTTAAAAAATATTTTAGCAATGTTCAGAATGTTCAAAACTAAAGAGAGACAAAAAACATATCCACAGTAATAAAATCACTACAAATCAAAAATCTCTTGCATTTTTATAGTTGTCTCTGGTTCTATAGTCCTTGCCCATGTAATCTGTAACTTTCTCACTTTACAAAATCTTGCAGTTTGACTGTAATTCTTTATTGGATCTAGAAGCTTTTTGAGGAAACATGCAGTCCTCTATCAACATCATTTCCTGCATACATGAAATGCATTTCAAAGTAAACTACAGACCGCAAAACACTCCACAACCAAACAGGATAATTCTAGGTATGCACATTTAGTTCAACATTCGAAAATCAATCAATATATTCCCTCATAGCAAAATGAAAAAAGAAAAAAAATCATATGATAATATCAATAGATACAGAAAAAATATTTGGCTAAATCCTCTATCCAGTCATAATTTATAAAAATTTTAAACTTATCAGTAAACTAAGAATATAGAGTATCTTACTTTATTTTCTGTTACTATAGCTATACCTGAATAGTATAGACTGATGATACAGCTCCTATCTAAATGTTTCTCAAAGCCTCATAGGTGGGGCTTTTCAGAAGTGTTTGGATCTAAGATGTGTGGATCTGGAACTGATTTGTGGTATAATGCTATAATTAAGGGTCTCTGTACCCTGAATAAAATATGAGACAAAAAGAGGGTTGCTGTGGTTGTTGCCTGTCTCTTGTTCCTTGTTGCTTGCTGTGCTCACTGCCTTCTGCCTGCTATGAACTCATTCTCCTCTGTGATGTTCTTCTGCCAAGCCACCCTGCCTTGGAACCAATTATGAACTGAAACCTCTGGAAACTGTGAGCTCAAATAAACCTTTCCTTCTTTAACTTTTGGAATTGGGTATTTTGTCTCAGCAATGGGAAAAATAACTAAGACAACTGGGTACTTTATAAAGAATGGAGATTTGTTTAGCTCATAATTAGGAGGATGAGAAGTCCAAGAACATGGCAGTAGCAGCAGCTGGCAAAGGTCTTTTTGCTGTGTGATAACATAGTGAAGGGCACTATAGGAGACAGAGAAAGCTTGTTAGCTTATGTTTCTTTTCTTCTTTTTATAAAACCATTAATGTTATCACAGAGGTTCTACTTTGAAGACTTCATCTACTCTTAATTAAAAAGGCTTCTGAATACCATGAGTATGAATTTAAGATTAAATTTTCAACTTTTAGAGGACATACTCAAACCATAACAGAGAAAAACTTTCCTAATTTTATAAAGAATATCTAAAAACATCTGTAGTTAAAATCATGCATAATGTGGGAATCTAGATTCTTTCTCACTGCAACTGGAAGTGTCATCTTCCTTTAGACAGGCTTGAACACAGTGAGACCCTGACTCGAAAAAACAATGAACAACAAGGCAAAAACAAAAATTTGAAAATATAAGGCAACATTTATATTAGCTCTGAAAAATAATAATTAAAAAGGTACAATTCTAATTAAATATTCATAAGATCTACATGAAGAAAACTAAAAAATCTTGGTAAAGAAATTAGACTGAAAAAATGAAGAGCTATTCCATGTTGATGGATAGAAGGATTTATGAGTATTAAGGTGTTAGTTTCAGGCTCAGGCAGGAGGATTGCCACGAGTTCAAGGCCAGTGTGAATGACATAGTGAGACCTTGTCTCAAAATAAAACAGGGTGTTAGTTCTTCCCAAGTTAATCTATGAACTCATACATTTCCCATTTAAATCCCAAAAGTTTATTTTGTAGAAATTAACAATTGCAAAATTTTATATGAAAAAGCAGACTGGGCAACACAATACTAAAGGAGAACAAAGTCAAAAGACTGAATTAACCAACTTCAAGCTTTACTAGAAAGTTATAGTGATCAAGACAGTGTCATACTGGTAGAAGAATAGACAAACAGATGAACAGAGCAGAAAAGAGAACCTAGAAACATACCCAAATAAATGTAATCAACTATTCTTTGACAAAGGAACAAAGGCAATTCAATGGAGAAAGAAAAGCTTTTGATCTGGAACTGATTTGTGGTATAATGCTATAATTAAGGGTCTCTGTACCCTGAATAAAATATGAGACAAAAAGAGGGTTGCTGTGGTTGTTGCCTGTCTCTTGTTCCTTGTTGCTTGCTGTGCTCACTGCCTTCTGCCTGCTATGAACTCATTCTCCTCTGTGATGTTCTTCTGCCAAGCCACCCTGCCTTGGAACCAATTATGAACTGAAACCTCTGGAAACTGTGAGCTCAAATAAACCTTTCCTTCTTTAACTTTTGGAATTGGGTATTTTGTCTCAGCAATGGGAAAAATAACTAAGACAACTGGGTACTTTATAAAGAATGGAGATTTGTTTAGCTCATGATTAGGAGGATGAGAAGTCCAAGAACATGGCAGTAGCAGCAGCTGGCAAAGGTCTTTTTGCTGTGTGATAACATAGTGAAGGGCACTATAGGAGACAGAGAAAGCTTGTTAGCTTATGTTTCTTTTCTTCTTTTTATAAAACCATTAATGTTATCACAGAGGTTCTACTTTGAAGACTTCATCTACTCTTAATTAAAAAGGCTTCTGAATACCATGAGTATGAATTTAAGATTAAATTTTCAACTTTTAGAGGACATACTCAAACCATAACAGAGAAAAACTTTCCTAATTTTATAAAGAATATCTAAAAACATCTGTAGTTAAAATCATGCATAATGTGGGAATCTAGATTCTTTCTCACTGCAACTGGAAGTGTCATCTTCCTTTAGACAGGCTTGAACACAGTGAGACCCTGAGTCGAAAAAACAATGAACAACAAGGCAAAAACAAAAATTTGAAAATATAAGGCAACATTTATATTAGCTCTGAAAAATAATAATTAAAAAGGTACAATTCTAATTAAATATTCATAAGATCTACATGAAGAAAACTAAAAAATCTTGGTAAAGAAATTAGACTGAAAAAATGAAGAGCTATTCCATGTTGATGGATAGAAGGATTTATGAGTATTAAGGTGTTAGTTTCAGGCTCAGGCAGGAGGATTGCCACGAGTTCAAGGCCAGTGTGAATGACATAGTGAGACCTTGTCTCAAAATAAAACAGGGTGTTAGTTCTTCCCAAGTTAATCTATGAACTCATACATTTCCCATTTAAATCCCAAAAGTTTATTTTGTAGAAATTAACAATTGCAAAATTTTATATGAAAAAGCAGACTGGGCAACACAATACTAAAGGAGAACAAAGTCAAAAGACTGAATTAACCAACTTCAAGCTTTACTAGAAAGTTATAGTGATCAAGACAGTGTCATACTGGTAGAAGAATAGACAAACAGATGAACAGAGCAGAAAAGAGAACCTAGAAACATACCCAAATAAATGTAATCAACTATTCTTTGACAAAGGAACAAAGGCAATTCAATGGAGAAAGAAAAGCTTTTTCAACAAGCATAGTATTTACAGATGCTAAACCAACTGTGTATCTGCATGTAAAAAAAAAAAAAACCACAAAAAAGAAAAGAACATAGATACAGAAATAGACATTCTGCCCTGCATAAAAATTAATTTATAAAAATAAAATTTATCTAGGAGATAACGTAGAAGAAAAGCTAGATTGCTTCAGGTTTGGTGATGAGTTGTATGTACCAAAAACATGAACCATGAAAGAAAAAAAAAATGGCAACATGGACTCTTAAAATTTAAAACTTTTGTTCTGCAAAGGTCACTGTTAAGATAATAAAAAGACAAGTCATACACCAGGAGAATATGTTCTCAAAACACATATCTGAAAAATGCTGCTACCCAAGATTTACAAAGAACTCTTAACTCTCCATATGAAAACAACCAATTAAACATAGTCAAAATATATGATTAGACATCTCACCAAAGAATATATATGAATGGCAAATAAACTTATGGAAAGGTGCTTCACATCATATGTCATTAGAGAATTATAAATTAAAACAGCAATGAAATAACACTGCACACCTATTAGAATGCATAAAATGCTAAACGGTGACAACAATAAATGCTGATGAGCATACAGAGCAATAGGAACTATCATTCATTACTGAATCAGCCATTTTAGAAAATTATTCAATTTCTTACAAAATCAGCATTGGTTCTATATGATTAGCAATTGGGCAACTACGTATTGTCCCTAAGAAGTTGAAAATGCATGTCATAGTACTTGTATGTGAATATTCATAGCAGCATTATTCATAATTGACAAAATTTAGAAGAAACCAAGATGTTCAAAAGTTAGTGAATGGATAAACTGATACATCTATCCAATGGCTATTATTTAGTGATTTAAAAGAAATTAGTTATCATGCTATGGAAAGACACGAGGAAAACTAATGCTTTTACAGTGAAATAAATCAGTTTGAAAAAGGCTACACATGGTATTTTAAAGACTGAATTGTATCTCCACATAATTCATATGTTTAGGCTCTAACCTACAATTTGACTGTATTTGGGAATAGGATCTTTAGGAAATTAGTTAATGTTTAATAAGTCCTAGGCATAGAACCCTAATCCAAAGGACTTGTATTCTTCTAAGAGGAAAAGACACCAGAGCTGTCTCTCCTTCAGGTGTACACATAGAAAATTTTAAAAATTGTATTCCTATGAATAAATGTCACTTTTAACAACTATATATACTTTTTTTTTTTTTGTACTAGGGATCAAACTTAGATCCTTGTGCTTGCGAGGCAGGCGGCAGAACCACTGAGCTAAATCCTCCTTTAGATGTTTTTTTTTTTTTTTTTTTTTTTTTTTTTTTTTTTTTTCTTTTTTGAGACAGGGTCTCACTATGTAGTTGAGACTGACCTGGAACTCACTATGTAGCCCAAGCTGGTCTTAAACTCACAGCGATCCTCCGGCCTCAGCCTCCTTAGTGCTGGGATTACAGGCGTGCGCCACCACACCCGGCTAGATACTTTTATATAAAGCATATATTATCCAGTTGTCTAGCATATTCTGTAAAATATTTTTCCTCTTTGTGATTGATATTTTAAAGAATATTTTTAATTTGGTTCTCAGAAGACTTGCTCCAAATCAACTGAAATATAGCATATTTGTTATATAATGATGATGACAAGGGTTGGGTTACTTTTCAGAAGTAACACTCTCCCCAAACATCTGAAATATTGCAGACTTGGTTGCTTTTCATTTTACTATCACATCATATGAAAAGGTTGAAGATAGGGGAAAAAGTCCAGATCCACTTCACAAATAGTTGTAATTCATTAAGTTGGGACAAGCAAGCCTTCCTGCCAACTAAGACCTGATTTGAGATGATAGTGTTCATCAGGAAACACTATATTCTCATAAATCACACATGCCTCAAATCATAAATAGTCTTTTTTAGAGATATTAAAGAAAAGATTGGAATCTGTTCATATTGGATATCTACACAGACAAAAACCAAAAATATACATCATCCCTTCCAGGTAAAGTCTAGGAACATTTACCTGTTACTACTGTCTTCACCCATCTTGATCCTTATTCTTCCTTTAATATTTTTACCCCTACTCCTATGTTCAAGTTCTGAATATATTTTGGTCTTTGAAATTTCATCTTTCCTTCTCTTTGCAGTTACAGTATTTTGTAGAATTTTTCTTTAATATATATTCTAGTTTATATTGCATCATTTATCATTAAATCCTTCTGTCAAAGTTTTGAAGAAATTTTTATTGTGGAGACTCATGCACACATATGAGTAGACCAAAGAATATAATGAATTTCCATGTCTTCATTAATTAGCTTCAATAATTTTTCTTCATCTCCTTTCCCACTCACTTCCTTCCAATCCAAGTTTTGTTTTGAAGCAAATCTTCCAAGATTGCTTTTCATGTGTTCTCTCTCCCTGATTGTCACTCTCCAGCCACTGTCTGTCTATCTTTCAGGAAAGCCTAGCAGAGCCTTAGGGAATGATGGGGGAAAATGGGAAAGCATAGTAGTCTCTGACAGGTTCCTGGGACCGTTGTTCTCCTGGAAGTCATGTAGTCAAGTAGTGACTACCTTCAAGTAAGAGCAATGTAATCTGTAATCTGTCACTTGCCTTATTGTGTTCCTGGGGCCATCTGGATTAATGGGTTGTACCTCAGGAAGGTGCGCTTCCTAGGTCTCTTTGTTGTATTTGTGATGAGCTATCTTCAAGACAAATGTCAAATAATTCTTTCAGACAAAGTTCTTTTTTACTTGATAAGAAAGCAAGATCCAGTAGAACTAGTCCCATAGAGATTGTACACGCTGGAAATGTCATATATAAAATATTATATAAATTTGTTTAATATGTTTAAATAAATGAGAAGGTATTGAAAATAGTGGTAAGATCAAGAGATTTGTTTTTTTGTTTGTTTGTTTTGTTTTGTTTTTTGGTACCGGGGATTGAACTCAGGTTCTTGCACTTGCAAAACAGGCACCAGGACCACTGAGCTAGATCCCCGGGCCAAGAGATTTTTTAAAAGACCAAGTACATTTGAAAAGAAAATCAAGTAGAATTTTTAGAGATGAAAATATATTAACTGAAATTAACTACTGCCATAAATGAGGTAACCATAATTTTAAAAATTGAAGCTGAAGGTGACTAAAATTTTAAATCTAATCATCAATTTGGAAATACACAGGAACAAGAGGAATACGTTAAATTAAACTGCAGACAAATAACTGTCAAACCATAGAAATTCTATAAGACAATTTATCAAAAAACAGATTGTGAAGAAAAGATAAAATACAGAAAGACATTGAACTAAGCCACTTTTTCTGCCACCCTCTTCCAACATGATGCTTCTAGCTTAGGGCTAGCTGACCATGGGTTACTTGCCACTGAGGTCTATATGGTCAGGTTCATTTGCTCGCAACTCGACAATCCAAATGAGGCTATCTTTTTGGTAAAAAGAAAAATAGATTTATTTAGAGTTGCTCCAAGGAAATGGGGGGGGGGCTTCTCAAATTACCATCTCACTACTTCCAGGAGTGTAAGGGTCTTTTATCTTAAGAAACAGAGGTGGGGAAGGGAATGCCATGAAACAGTAAATATCTCTGGGCTCGCTTTATTGCTCCCAGTCATTTTGAGTTCTGTATTTTTCCTAGGCAAAGGAAACTGAGCCCTGATCTCCTGGGGACAGCATCTGTATATTCTGTCACTTCTGAGTAGAGAATATGAAGGGGTGGTTCTATGCCCATGGGTTGAGGAAGTTTGAAGAAACCATTTGTCTTTAAAGGAAAAATTCTAACTTTTAACAATCCATTTTGCAATATAGGTTTTACATGAACTGAATCCTCGAAACCATAAGACAAATAAACCATTTCCTCCTTAAATTGTGGGTGTCAGGTATTTGGTACCAGGAATAGAAAAGCTAATACAGAAAATTATTGATTAAAGGCAAGTTAGGCTAGCAGTCTAGTTCAGTGTGGAACAAACACATGTTTAACAATTCCCAGCACATACAGGTGCACATAGCCACACGTGCACAAAGGCATACACACACAACCTTAAAAAAACATATTAATTAATAGCAATTTCACACCTTATTCAGATTTTAATCAAGTAATTAGGAGAAAACATGACATTTTTCATAAAATGAGAATTTCAACAGACACTGAATATTGAGAATATCCAGGAATTATTATTTATTTCAGGTATAATAATGGTGTAGTGACTGTGTAAAAACAGGAGCTCTTAATCTTCTATAGATACAAACTGAAATACTTTTGGGTTTCTGTTTTAACTGCATTCTAGCTAGAGAAGTAGGATGAGCCATCATCCTGGTCTGTCTCGCTGTGCTCACTTTTATCATTGTAGAATACCTTTGCCTGTCTTTGAATTTCATATAAATAAACTCATGCAGCTTATACTTCTTTATCTTGTTTTGCTCTTGCCTTTTTTTTTTTTTTTTTTTTTTTTTTGGTTCCGGGGATCAAACTCAGTCTCTTGCACTTGCATGGCAGGTGGTGGGTCCCCGGCCCAGCTCTTGACATTTTTATCTTTCATTCATGTTGCATATTTGTTAGTGTTGTATAGCATTTTACTATATGAATATGATGTTTTGGTTATTCACTATCCTTATGATGAATTCTTGGGTGACTCTTGATTTTATTTTCTAGTTTCTTTTTGTTGTTGTTGCTGCTATTTGTTTTTTGAGACAGAATCTCACTATGTAGTTGAGGCTAGCCTTGAACTGACTATGTATCCCAGGCCAGCCTCAAACTTGCAGAGATCCTTCTGCCTCAGCTTCCCAAGTGATAAGATTATAGGAGTGTGCCACCATGAACAGCTACTTTCTAGTTTCTTATAGTACAAGCTTAGATCAGTGATTTAAAAACTTTGTTCTCTAGTATATGTAACTCCTACTAAGTATTGCTCACAATGCTGATTTGTAACATTATTCAATTCAAAATAGATCCTAATTTTCCTTGTGATTTATTTTACAACTAATGGATAATTTAGAAATATAATTCTTAATCCCCAAACATTTGAGACATAGTTTTTGGTTTTGGTTTCTAATTTAATTCTATTGTGGTCAGAAAACATATTCCAAATTACTTCAGTCCTTTAAAATTTACTGAGATTGGCTTTATAGTCCAGAATGTGGTCTGTTTTAGTGAATGATCTACATCTACTTCAGCAGTGTGTATGATTTTTTCTTTTTTGTGAATGTTGGGTATACTATTATATAAATACTCTATAAATAATGTTCAATCATGCAGACTGGCTAAGAGTTTTGTTCCTCCTTCTATATTGTTGCTGATTTTCTGTCCAGTCTGTTGATAACAAAAAAGAATCTTTTAACTTTAATTGTAACTGTGGATTTATTGATTTATTCTTTTATTTTTTGTGTGTATAGTCTGAATATCAAAATCAAGGAAGCAAGCACTATACCACTAAGCTACATCCTCAGTCCATTTATTTATTTATTTGGTACCAGGGATTGAATTTGGGTCCTTGCATTTGTGAGGAAGACAGCAGAATCACTGAGCTAAATCCCCAGCCTTATTTATTTATTTATTATTTATTATTTATTTTTAAGCCTACCATTTCAGAATTTGTTTTCTATTTCTTTTATGCTTTTGTTATTTTATTGCAGTCCTTTCACTGCCTTCTTTTGTGTCAATCAAGATATTTCTCTATTTTATCTGTTCTTTCTACTTGATGCTGTTTTGATGATGTAGGGCATGAATTACTGAGCACCTAAATTCATTCACTGTTCTTACCTTAATACTTTTACAATGTAGTCATTTTTATGTGAAATTATCTGATATCAAACTACAAGGTAAGAGTGAGATGCCTGTGTTTAGAGGTGAGTGTGTGGTGTGGTGTGTACATGCTAATGGGTTGCATGTGTATGTTTATGTGTATGTGAATAAATGTGCATACACAGGTATCTGCACATGTGTATGTGTGCCATATGCATGTGGTCTTTTTTCCCTCATTGAGTTTATTGGTACATTTTAGGTATACAGTACAATTACATTCATCATTGGGATCTTGTGCCTTTACAAGACAGGTCTCGGTTCTCATTTGCTCCCTATACCCCTGCCCTCCCTGCACCCCCTCCTCCCTTCCCTATGTACAAATACTTTATTTCCATTTTTTTCATTTTCTCGTATCTTTTTCTTTACCCTTATTTCCTTTACCCTACCCTTCCCACTTCCTGAATGTTGTCTTTAATTCCTAAATAAGTGGTGAATTTAAGAGCATAATTAATAGTTTCATTATATCACTTAATTAATTTCAGACTGTACTATAGGAATTGGTTAAATGGTAGCATAATGGTCTAACACAATAAATAGTCTTATAATTCTTTTAACTTGTAAGCCATAATTTAACTCAGGTGTGAAAACAAAAGTTGAATGCTCATTGAAATTTTTTGTGAGATAGATACCGATAATGTCTGGATTTAATGTATCCATATTTTCTGACAACAATAAGACTCAGCCTTAGTAAGATGTCATGTCAGCCCCTATCATAGGACAAATAAATGCTGTTAGCACTACTTTTTTAAACAGGAGTTTAAAGGAAATAACTTCTTCTCCCTCTGGCAATATGGTTGAACTTTGGACAAGTGCAATGGAAGAAAGGTTTTATGAGGGGTTTGAGGTAAACTACTTAAGTAACTTAATTTCCCTTGGTGACTAATGTCCAGGTAGTGCACAGGTATGATGCAAGTCTGTTCATGCATGGAGATTATGCTCAACTGAAGGTTTTCTTCATGCAGAGGTACAGTTATACTTGGGAAAGTTTGAAATCTAACTCAATAAAATGTTATTTAGGTAAGGTCTCTTTGATGTAGCTAAGGGCTTCCCTACATAAATGTTGCTTTTGACACTGTGATAAAAACCAAAGGATAGTTATTTAACATATCAATGCATAATGTTAAGTACTTTCAGTGCTAGGTATTCTGACAACACCACAAGTCATCTGAAATGAAAAATTCTAGTCAATATACAAGTTTTATTATCATTAAGAGAAGATCCAGTCAGGTAGAAAGAACTTCAGTACGAGCACAAATAACTATGGTATAAGGTCGGAAGTGACATGTTTAAATAAAATACTAGGAAAGTGAGGTGGCAAAGGTTATTTCCAAGTGGAGCTGAGCTAGATCAAGGAGTGCTTTGTGAAGCAGGGGCCATTTAATTTGGGCCCTAATGGATAGGTAGAAATTTGATAGCAACTGATGTAGTGGAGGGTACCATACACATGGCCAAAAGAGTTAGAGATATATCTCTAGTTAACTTACTTTTACTGTACAATATTCTATTTTGTATTGCATACTATTATTGTTAATGAACATATAGATTATTTTTAATTCTTAGTTATCCAAAAAATGGGGGAATTTGTCAAAGCATATTCTTACAAACAGAGCTTCCCTAGATCATTTCAATTGCTCATTAAAGTGATTTTCCTAGATAATGCTCTTTGTAGTTATGGGGAATTGTCCCTGTTTTCTTACCTCCTTCACAATACTTGATATGGTCAGACTTTTTATATTTGCTAGTCCAATGGGTGTGATATGGAATACGTATTGATTTACATTTTGTTGTTTGTTTGTGCGACAGTGTATTATGAAGCAGTCCAGGCAGGACTTGAACTCACTATGTCATCCAGGTTGGCCTTGGATTCATGTGACCCATTTGCTTCAGCCTCTTGAGTGTTGGGATCACGGGAAGGGCCACCATGCCCACTCTAATATGCATTTCTTAAATACTAATTACCAATAGGATTAAACATCCTTTCTTATATTTACAATTCATTCAAATTTCTTCTTCCAAAAAATCATTTTCCATCCTTTGATTTATGTTCTATTGAATAGTATTTTAAAATATTTATTTATTAGTACAAATTTATTTATTAATATTAAAATTATTAGTATTTATTGCAATACATAATGACTACTTTTCACTATGAGTATTTGGTACATGTACATATCACATCTTAATTATTTTTACATTCCCTTCCTTTCCCAACCTTCCCCACTACCTGCATCTCTTGGTACCTTTCCCATTTGCAAAAGATCCATTTCCCTGTTTTCTTTGAGCTATATTGTATTTTGGCCTTTATTTAGGCTTTTGATTTTTCATCTGAAAGAAGCCATATGGTATTTAAGCTTTGTATCTGATTCATTTGATATAACATTATGGTCTCAAGGTGCATCCATTTTCCTAAAAATGATTCAAATTTACCCTTTTTTGCAGCAGAGTAGTATTCCATTGTATATATAAACCACATTTTCTTTATCTGTTCATCTCTTGGTGCACATGTACACCACTTCCAAAATTTAGCTAGTATAAACTGTGCTGCTGTGCACATGGGTATTCTGTTGTAGTAGGGTAGAATCTCTCTGTAGTTATCTTTTAAGTCCTCTTATCTGAAGTTGTGATTCAGGTCTGATATTTCTTTATTGGTTTTTTTTTCTTTTGTAATTCATCTACCTCTTTGTCAAAGTGAGGTATTGAGGCCACCTACTATGGACCTGTTGGTGTTTACTTGAAACTTTTATGTCCAGAACTGTTTGTTTTATAAAATTAGGCTACCTTATATTCAGTGCTAATATATTTACTATTGTTATCTCTTCCTGTGGAATTGCTTCAATGATTCATATGTAGTGAACTTCTTTGCCTCTTCTGATTAGTTTTAGCTTGAATTTTCCTCTGAGAATAAAATTTCTACCTCTAATTGCTTTCAGGGTTCTGATGCAAGGAATTTTGTTTTCCATTTTTTGATTTTTGGTCTATGAATTTCTTTTTGGATTAGATGAGTTTCTTGAATACAACAGATTATTGGAGGATTTTTTTTTTTTTGCTTGTTTGTTTGTTGTTTGTTTTTTGGTACCAGGGATCAAACTTGGGACCTTGCACTTTCAAGGCAGGCTGAGAAACCACAAAGCTAAGTCCTCAGCTCTGGAAGGTGTTGTTTTTTTGTTTTTTTTGTTTTTTTTTTCATTCTGCCAACCTGTTCTTTTAATTGGGGAGTTGAAGCATTTTATGCTGAGAATTATTACTGAAAGCTATTGACATATTACTGTCATTGCATTCTTTTTTCTGTTGTTGAGACCTTTGTTTTTACTTTTTTTGCTTAATTACTTGCCGCACTTTATGTATTCATCCCATCTCTTTGGCTTGTTTTGGCTTCATTGCTATCTACAAGATATTACTGAATAATTTTTGGAGGTCTTATTTGGTGTTTATTATCTCTTAGAATGTTGTTTGTCAGCAGATCTTTTTTCTCTATCAATTTTGAAAGATAGTTTTGCAGAATATATTAGTTTGGGTTGGAAGTCGTTTTACTGTTAGGGCTCGAATCACTTTACTTCATGCTCTCTGACCTTCAAAGTTTGTGTTGAGAAGTCTGCGGTAATTCTTCAGGATGGGATGTACCTTTATATATGATTGTTTTGTTTTTTCTGACAGCTTTTAAGGTTTTTTGGACATCTGGAATTTTGAGTATGATGTATTATGGGGAGCTTCTTTTTTCATTAAACAGGGGACCCCAACATTCAAGAGGTTACATTCCTGAGCATCCTCAAATTGTAAAAAATTGCCAGTTTCAAATATCAGAAAATGCCCATAAATGCTTTTTTAAAATTTAAACCCTAAATATGCTGTGTCTCCACAGTTGTGCAATTTAACTTAATAAAAGCCTGTATTAATAAAGGCTTTGAAGGTACATCTTAGGGATCTTAGGGCTTTAAGAAGAATAAAACTGAGAACCTTTTAGATAACTGTACACAGTACAGCACCTGTTAGGATGTGGGAATGGTGGTGCAACTGCAGAAAATGGATTATGGGGCAGCAGCCAATCAACAGCAAGGATAATTGAATAATGTTCTCTGATAGGCCACTTGCAAACCTCTCATCAAAAAACAATGGCAGAGGATATTTGTGGTTTCTGCTAAATTGCGGGGTTTCTGCCAAAACTTATTAGTTAAATTCTAAGGAAAAATCCTTGACTAACTGAGGCCGGGAACACTTCACAGGGGTATACTGTAATTAATTAATATTCTAAGCCTTGCTTAGCTGTATATTGAAATTTTTCCTTATGCTTGGAAAGTTTTCTATTATGATTTCTGTTTATGATTCCCTGTAAACTTTTTTCTAATTTCTGTGTAACTCAAATTAGCCCTGGGTTAATCTTAGCATCATCTAGAAGGTATTGGACAAAATTTTCTTGTTCTTTTACCATTTTTTAAGGCTTCTTTAAGTAATCATCAGAATTTCTATTTTGCCTTCAATATCTGAAACTTTGTCTTCACATTGGTCATTTCTGCTGTTCATGAATTCTATAGAATATTTTTTATTGCTGTGATTTCTATTTGAGGAGTATATCTTTAGTAAAGTTGTCCTTCATGATTGGAATCATTTTGGACTGCTCTTCCAATCTTTTATGTTTCCCATATCCACATTGGTGTGTTTGTTAGTTCTACTATCTTTTGGTTCATGTCCTCATTGAACTCTCCAAATTTCTTTCGTTCATCTTTGCTCATTCATATCTCTCACTTATCTGGTGTTTGCTTTCCTCTCCACTGGTGCCCTTTGGATCTGTTTTCAGAGTGTTAGAAATCTTTGGGAGTATTTTGTTATCCTACTTTTTAATGTTCATACACATCTGAACAACTAAAGAACAATCTCTTTAGTTAAGTTCTGATTTTTAATGTTTATTTGTGTCCAGCTATATCATTCATCCCTTCAAGCTATTCATTTTAACTGGGTTGGATCCCATCACGGTGTTGTAAGGAAGAAATTTCTGCTGGTTATAGCAGCATCAACAGATCTGACCATATGTTAATCGCATGCATTAAAATTGATTTTACAATTTCAGCCTTTATTAGTGCTCCTTACAGTGTATGCTATATTGTTATTGGCAGTTAATTTGCAATATGGAAGAAGGGAAGGGATGGGTTTATTTTATTTTATTTGGTAACAAGAATCGAACTTGGGCCTTTGTGCTTGTGAGGTAGGTGAAGGAACCACTGAGCCAAATCCCTAGCCCTGGAAGAAGGGAAGGGCAGGGAAGGAAGAAGGGGAATAAGAGGTGGGAAAGTCAGTAAGAGGAGAGGTAGATAAGAGAAATACCAACAGGAAAAATAGGGTGCAGATTCAGTTGGAGGTCTTTTCTAGTTGCAGTGAAGGGTCAGTGTTGAAGGATTTTAAAACAATATTCGTGGGGCAGGATGCAGGAAGAGGAAAGTATGGTATAATGAGAGACTGGGGAAAGTTGTGAAGCTGTGAGAACCTGTTGATGTATTTGTGGTTAACTTTGTTTGAATCTTCTAAGTACAATTCTGTTAGTGGGTAACCTGACATGACCATCAATGCTACCACTCAAGTTAAAGCACTGGTCTGCTGTTATTTACAAATATAGGCAATGTATATAATCAGTCACATGAAAGGTAGAGAAGAGGCAAGAGAAGAAGACAAGGGGTAGGTAAAACAAGGAAGAGAAAGGGAATACAATAAAGACAGATGGTTAAATAGAGAAAAGAGAAGAAAGACTTAGAGACTTAAAAGTGCAGAGCCTTAAAATAATGGGCCCTGATACATAGCATGTTCCAATTTTACTTCAGGTAAACATTAAAATGTATTTACAAGTCTGGTTCTAGTCATGAATTATTGAACATAACTACTTAAATAAAATCCTGAGCTTATAAGTAAAAAATAATCTCATAGAGTCCATTATGCATACTATTTGAAATAATCTTTCAGAATGTAGACTCTCCTGGGAAAACTGCATCATAAAATCTTGAACCTATAAAACAGAGCTGGAGGTGTAGCTCAGGCTTATAGCACTTGACTAGAATTCACAGGACCCTGAGTTCAATCCTAGCAACATTTGTGCGCACACCCATACACACCCAAAAGTACAAAATTGAGAGTAGACATCTCACATGATGCGAATTTTGAGGGGATAAGTCATTTGGCCCATAACAGACAACTATTTAAATACTTCTGCTAAACTGATTGTATAGCTTAGTGGGACCTTTCCATTCTCTTTGTAAGAGGCACAAACAATTATGACTTGACAAAGGCTCATGACCAGAAGGCTGCACATGAGTAGGTCACTTATCAGTACTACCATTCCCACATGCTGAGAAGCAAGCTTATCAAGTCGGTTGTGTTGATTACTTAACTTGTTCATGCCAGTTGAACTTGTTATTGTAATCAAGTAATTTAAACTACCTTTTTTTTATCTTCAGTACTGGGTTTCGAACTCAAGACCTTGCACTTGTGAGGCAGGCACAGCGCCACTGAGCTAAATCCATGGCCTAACTTATACTACTTTAGGACAAACATAAATATGAACATGAAAAAAAGAGCTACTGTTTCTATGAAAATTAAATTGAATCCTTTGGAAAGATTCAGAGTTTTAAAAATTATTGTTCGAAGTAGTTGCCAAGATAACTATAGAAGACTAGAAAACAAGTTAAAATCTGGGCTGCTGCACCAGTATATTTCCATAAGTGACTTTAGCTCTCATTCCACTGTAAAGAATCCAAAAGGCTATGGCTGTAGCTCAGTGGTAGAGTTCAAAGCTAGCATGTGAAACCTGGGCTTCCATCCCCAGCACTGGAAGAAAAGAAAGAAACCAGCTAATACAGCAAATACCTTATTAGATATTACTTATGTAAAAATGTGGCCATAGAATTTCAAAAAATCAGCAGATTCAGAGAAAAGATTTTTAATAAAGACTGACAGATTATGAAATTGTGTGCATTTATTCATTTTACGTTAAATACATTAAGTCATGATTTCATTATTTTAACAGTTTTAATCAACTGCTTTTCCCAATCACTTCAAAGAAGTTTAATACTTTAGATCAGCACTACATTAAGACCAGAACTCCAGTTCTCAATATTGTTTCTCCTATTTGCTTAGCTCAGTAACCAGCCACCAATTTATTTAAACAGAGGAAGTGTGTACAAACCTAAAAGTGTATTCATCCATGCCATTGATTTATCAAGCTGGAAATTAATGTAACTTCTTTCCACTGCCACATACTGCTAACACAGGATCCCAGGAAAAATAAGCCTAGGAAAAAGAATTTTCTCTAGGATATTGCTTTCTCCTTTAGCTGTGGTGGTTGAAAGTACTTTTTTTGGTGATTCAATTTGTTAACCTTGATACCTGTAAAATGTAAGTACAGCACAATGGTGAATCCTGGTAGCACATTATAGATAAATACTGCTTCTAATCCAAGAAGTTCACATTTTTAATACATGTGTCCTGGCAGCACTATAGTGGGGTGAATAGCAATTAAGCATGTTTTCAGTTTCAAATAGGGGTACCACATCCAAGAGGAGGCTGATTACTCATAATCTCCCAAATCCTCGCAGTTACAGCTTTACTCGATCTGCTCCATCCATCCCACACATTCAGAGCATACTCATTGCCATCAGGTTTTCCAGGCCCTGCTGATATTCCTCCACGTGGCTGCTGTCTGTTGCTCTCTTGTCAGAGACAATTGGTCAACAGTTGCTGGAGAATTGCGTCTCTTCCAATGTTCTCATTCCCATGCCAATCCAGTAAGATCTTCGACTAGATGGGAGAGTAAGGAGAGAGCCATATCAGCTAAACTTAGACAGGGCAATGGGGGCCTCTAATTGCTAATTAGAAAATTACTTTTCTGACTGTAATATTCCAGGCTGCTTTGTTTTATCAGCATCACAAATGACAAATGCATTTAACTGACTAAAAGACTCTTCTGAGTTTTAACCTGAATGGGTAACATATTTAGCCAAGAATGATAGAAAGGTATGGTTAATCACTGTGACTGGTTCCATTGGTTTGTCTAAATGAAAATGTTTTGGGCTTACAAAAGCCATTAAAAAGAGAAGAGGACAGCAATGAAAGCTTTCTTAATCACTGTAAAGACAATGTAGAGCAAAAATTTCTTAGAGCCAGGGAGAACATTGGAATCTATGCAGATGCTTATTTGGCAGATGAAGAAACTGCTAGCATGTTCCCTACTAGGAATATTACTGACATTTGGACAGACAATTCCCTGCTCTATGGAGCCAGCCCACACTCTGCATGATGTTTAGCATCCTGGCATCTGCTTACTAAACGTAAGTAACCTCCTCAGTCATTATGACAACCAAACTGCCCCTCATACACACATACTTCCTAAGTTGCCTGGAGAAACAGTCTCCCTCTTTGCTAAAAAATAAAAAAAAAAAAAAAAAAAAAAAAAAAAAAACCTGAGCCAAATTACTCAAACAACTAAGAAATGTAAGCAAACACAACTGATTCACTTTCAATAAACTCTAAGAGGCATGAGAGGCAACCAGCGATCTTGCTAAAAAGGCAGATTGATTAATTAGTTCTGGTACGGAAGTGAGATTCTGTATTTCTAATGAGCTCATAGGTGATGCCAGTACTACCAGTTCATAGGTTTCGTTTTGAGTAACAGAGGATCAGGGATTTAATGAAGATGGTTTTAAACTGTCTTGGTGTGTTTACCAATGATATCCAAAGGTATGGCAGTGGAACATCCTGAAAGATATCTGCTGTATGTATTGGCTTGTTAGATTTGTTCTGGCTTTGTGTGACAATGCTGTCTTAGTCTGTCCCTTATTATGGATAACCTGGTAGCAAAGCCTGTCTTTGTTTTGCTACACAGCATCCTTCAGACTGCTTCCAGAGGCTAATTTTATGTAAGAGCCTCCCCTACAATCTTATGCCCTAGGTTCCTACACAACTCCCAGCTGAAACCAAATGCAATGCACTTGTTTGCTAAGTAAGGTGGCCGAAGTGTGTGGAGCTTGTGAAGCCTCTGAGCTGTTACTTGGTGACAAAATTGACCAGAGCTGTGTTTCCAGACTCCTAGTTTAGAGATCCTCCCAAGTCTTCATGTTATTTCCCTTTTATTCCTATCATTAAAGAAAACTTTGCATCACTCATATTTTACCAGGAAACTGCCACACATTCTGCTTCAGCAAGAAGGTTCTTCGTGGGTCAGCTTCCTCGTGGAAGCACTGTGGAGAGAACTCTTCCACATAACAATGGACATATTGAGAAATGTTCCTGCAGACGTTGTCAATTTTTCCTTTTCCATTCCACTTGGAAGTAGTTGGTCCATGTCCTGCAATAATAAATGATGAGATAGAAGAGTTCAATTATTACTTATAGAAAATCACCTCCAGACTCTTCATCATCTTTTGTTCTCCATCCCCTTTCAGTCAAAGACAGAAAGCAGAAGGATATCCATGTGGATGGGTCGGAACTTCGTTAGGAAGAAGGCACTCTAACATTATAATACTGTATCTATCTTAGCTTGGGTTCTCCTGAAAGCAGAGTAAGAGACAAAGGCTTGGGTAATTGTAGTTTACTTGAGAAGGTACTCCATATTCCAGGAGGTCTGAAGAGGGGTATTGAAAAGAAGCAAAACAAAAATATTTTACCATGTTAGTCACTACTACAGATGACTGCTATTTGATTCTGTCCAGACCAGCTGAGAAGCCTTATGTAGTGCACCTGAGAACTCTGTTGCATGAAAGGGAAAAGCATTTATCCATCAGCTTCAATACCTCATTTGCCAAAGGTGGGCTCAGAGGGGTCTTCCAGGTGGTGGTGTGTGTGTGTGTGTGTGTGTGTGTGTCCAGAGAATTATCAAAGATCAGTCAAAACCTACATGGAAGTACTAGGGCAACAGGTGGGTGAAGTGAAATTTTACATGACAAGTAAGAGACAGTAATTCTTAATACAGTGGAGAATGGGACAGAGGTCCTAGGAAATGGACACATCCCACTTAGAGTATTCCACAGGCATGCCAAGTACTTTGTCATATTTAGATCTAAAGATCAATTTCCCATATCAGCTTTGAGTATAGGAAGGCTGGACATTAAAATAACTTTGTTTACCTGGATTTTCATAAGCAAAAGAATGAAGCTGTCTCCTTACTATACTGATGTAGAAAAATTAATTAAAAAGGAATCAAAGACTAAAATGTAAGAGCTAAAATTATAAAACTCTTTTAACAAAATAGAAGAAAATCTTCATGAATTTGGCGATTATTTTTTGGACATAGCACCAAAAGCATAGGTCAAAAAAGTTAAAATAGCTAGAAAAAAATGGCATATGTCTATAATGCCAGACACTTATTGGGGTGAGACAAGAGGATCACAAGCTTGAGGCCAGTTTGGGTAACTTAGTGAGATCTCAAAATAAGTCATTAAAAAGAGCTGGGAATATAGTCAGTGGTGGAGCACTTGCCTAGATTATGTAAGTCCCTGGGTTCAATCTCCAATACTAGGAGGGGGAAAGTAAATATGTTTAAATTGGGCACATCAAAATGTAACATTTTTTGTGTCCAAGAACATAATCCAAAGAGAAATGGCAAATCACAGATTGGGAGAAAAGATTTTCATATCATGTCTCTGATGAGTAGTTCATATCCAGAATATATAAAGAACACTACAAACCATAACAAAAAAATAAAAACTGGGCAAAAGAAGTTTTCAAAGAAAACATATAAATAGGTAGTGAGTACAATAAAGATATTCAACACCACTAATTGTTAGGAAAAGGGAAATCAAATCCCCTAATGGCATACCATATCACACTCATTATGATGGCTACGAATTAGTCTGCTTCAGCAACAGAAATTCATTTCCTCACAGTTATAGGGGCCAGAAGTCCAAGACAAAGGCAATGGCAGGTTCAGTTTCTTCTGAAGCCTCTCTCCTTGACTTGCAGATGGCTGCTTTCTTGGTGAGTACTCCCTTGTCCTGTCTTTTGTGTGTTCATGTTTGGTTTCTGTCTGTGTATCTTAATCTCCTCTTATTAGGACACAAGTAAGATTGGATTAGGTCCAACCTAGTGGCTTCATTTTAACTTGATTACTTCCTACAAATCCTATCTCTAAAAATGGTTATATTTTGAGGTACTGGGGCTTAGGATTTAACACACAAAACATGAGGGGGACACATAGCTGTCCATAACTATTTTTATTTTTTAAAAAACAGAAGGAACAAGTGTTGGGGAGGATGTGGAAAAAGAATCCTTAGGCATTTGTGGTGTGAATGTAAAATTGTGAGGTTGTTATGGAAAACAATATGGCAGTTCTTCAAAAACATAAAAATAGAGTTTGGTGAGATGACACGTTTTAATCCCAGCTGCTCAGGAGGCTTAAGCAAGCAGATTTCGAGTTTTAGACAAGCCTGGAAAATAAAAATAGAAACATAAATGGCTGTAGCTGTAGCTCAGTGCTCCTCGGATTCCCCTCTAGAATAGCAGCAAGCACAGGCCAGGGAAGGCCTTCTTCTGGGTGAAGGACCACTTCCTTATGACTCCTTAAGGATCTCCCGGGGACCTGCCTCTTTAACTCCCAAATAAAAGCCACAGTCAAAGTTGTAGTTCATAAATCAGTTCTCGAGGAAATCCTCGACTCAGGCATAGGCACCTCAAGGTGTCCAAAAGTATCCTTTGGTCACAGACCAACTCATTATCTACTCATACATACGGGTTGCATCTTAGGGATCCAGTTAGAACAGAGTGAAAGAACATGAGCAGTTAACAGAGAGAACATGACTTAGCATGAGCTCCCAGGACAGCCCTCGGGGAAGGACTTGGACTCTTGACCCAAAATAAAAGAGCCCTGTCCCTGATCCTTGGGGCCCACTGTGGGTGCATTCTCACTCTGCAGAGCAGAGGTTTTTTTTTTCTGCTTAAATAAATATATACTTTCACTCCCTTTCCTATGTGTCTTGTCCAATTCTTTGTTTGGGACACCAAGAACTTGCACCAAGAACCCCTTGGAACTCTCGATTGAGTAACAACTTTAGTAGCACACACTTATGCACACACACACACACACACACACACACACACATACACAAGAAAAAAATGGAAAATGACCATAGATCCAACAGTTCTACTTCTGGCTATTTAACAAAAGAATAGAAAATATATATCAAAAAGATATCTGCACACCCATATTCATAATAGTCAAAAGAAGGAAGCAATGTAAGTGTCCTTCAATAGATGAATGGATAAAATACAGTGTGTAATGTATACATACAGTGGGACATTATTTATGTTTTATTTTATTTTTGCTTTTTGTTTGTGAGGCAAGGTCTCACTATATAGTTCAGTTGGGACTTGAATTCATTATGAAGCCCAGGCTGGCCTCAAACTCTCAGTGATCCTTCTGCCTCAGCCTACCAAATGCTGGGATTATAGGCTTATACCACCATGCCTAGCACAGAATTTTAAAAAGGAAGAAAGCTCTGACAAGGTATAACATGGAAAACTTTGGAGACATTATGCTAAGTGAAATAAATTCGCCACATAAAGACAAATACTGTATCATTTCACTTACGTGGAGCATCTAGTGTAGTCAAATTTATAAACAGAACACAAAACGAAGATTGCTAAGGGCTGGGGAAAAGGATGAGGAAAAGATGTTTAATAGGTAAAGGAGTTTATGTTTTCCAAGATGAGGAGTTCTGGAGATTTGTGTACAGCAGTGTGAATGTACATAGTATTACTGAACTTTAAGTATACTTAAAAGACGGTAACTTTTTTATTCTATATATTTTGCCACAATTAAGAATAAATAATACAAACCAACGAGAATGGCCTTAAAGTTCACAGAGAAGGAAAGACAGTAGAAAGTGAATGGAAAGCCAGACAAATGGAGAAATAAGCAAAGTGGAAGATGTTAAACCCTTGAAAAACTGTTTCAAATACTAAATGGGGGAAGTTTTAAGCTACCAATTTTTTCTGAAAAAGATAAATAATAAATGTGTTATGTGGGGTTTTTTCTTGTTTTCTCTTTTCCCTTCCTTCCTCCCTTCCTTTTTTCTCTTTTTTTTTCCAGTTGTCCAGAAACATGTTGCAAGGGCAAGAATGAACCCAGAAATCTCCATCACTTCCTTAGCCTTGCACAGCCACACTGTGTAATACTTAAAACTAGACCGTGCACTGCAGGAGCAGGTTTGTGTGACAGACTCTTAAGGAGGCCCCCATGATCCCTGTCTCTTGATATTCATGCTTCTTTCATCATTTCCCTCTTGACTATTGGCAAAACCCATAGGTTGCTTTTGACTTACAGGTTGTGGTAAAGTGATAGAATGTACATGCTTATATATATTTTATTAAATGCATGTGATTATGTTATATAAGATTGTAGTGTTTATGTCAGTCTCTCTCTGTCTCTGTTTCTGTCTCCTCTGTTTCTCTCCCCTCCCTCTCCCTCTCCCTCCCTCCCTCCCTCTTCTCCTCCCCCTCTCCCTCTGCCCCTCCCTCTCCTTTTCCTGGATGGGCAAGAAACTCTGTTGAGGGACCTTACTTGGCAGGGCGCTATGGTAATTGATCTTTCCCCAGTCAGAACTCAAATGAAATCACAGCCTCAGTCAACCCTTTGATTTCAACCTTGTATGACTCTAAGCAGGGTTGCTCCAAAAACCCTTGCTGAGACTCTCCATCCACAGAAAATATGAGATTAATAAATGTGTACTATTTTAAAGGCAAATTTGTAATAGTACATAACTCATACACCTTGTCATCGGGGATAATCTAATTCATGATCTTCATATCTTACTCTTTTTTGTTTCTATTTCCTTTAACAAGGATTTAAGTGCCTTTGTACTAAACATACATCAGAGAACAACACTGACTGCTCTCCTAAGGGGTTCTGGGCTTCTTATATGTTGGCATCCTCTTCAGTAATCAGGTGTATCCGTCCCTCATCAATAGCCACCTTTCTAGCCTGTCATCTGCTGACCTGTGCACACTGAATCCTTCTATACCAGTCGAAAGATCTCTCGAGATCCTTATGTAATTAGTGTTGCGTCTGGACCAGTCTTGGCCAGAGAAGATACTGGGCGCTTCCTGAGCTTGTTGGGCTGTATGAAGATGTAAAACTGCCCAGACTGTTGTCGTAACACTTTGCCCCTTAAGAGTCTCAGCTTTGTATTTCCTGGAGTGTAGTGGCCTAGGAACCATGAAACCTGTTGACTCTTTAGGCTGTGAAACAGAAGAGCAATAAAATGCCCACAATATTTATATCTAGTGTTTTCATATACCTGACTCCACCAGTCTCCCTGGGAAATAGTTGAAGTCTCACCTCTAAAATAACGTGGTCCCATCCTGTATGGTTTGGTGTTTTTGTGCAAAGAAAAGGGCTTCACTCTTTTAAGCCTAGCAATAGAGCCCAGAGTTTAGCTAAGAAGGCACACATTAGACCCCACCTCTCACTTCCTTCTTGGACAGGCACGTCTTTGCATACGCACACTGCAAGCTATATTTACAGCTACTCAGTGGAGCCAAAGTGCATAGACCCCAGGAATGCTTAAAATCTAACACTTTATCTTCTCTCCTTTCCCTGAACCCAGTGGATATTTATGAAATAAGAGGATGAGAAGAAACAGGGTATAGAGGAATAGAGTCATGTAACTTCTTCTTTCTTGGAGAATTTGAAAATTTGAAATCTTGTCATAAAGTCACCCTTTTTTTTTATTGAGTTTATTGGTACATTTAGGGATACAGTACAGTTACATTCATTGTTGGGATCATGTACCTTTACATGGGAAGTCTTGATTCTCATTTTTTTCCCCTTACCTCTGCCCTCCCTTCACCCCCTCCTCCCCTCCCCATCTACAAACACTTTATTTTCATCTTTTCATTCTCTCACATTTTTTTCTTTTCCCTTTTTGTTCTTCCCCTACGTATCACACCTTCCCTACACCTTTAGCTCCTTTCCTCCCATTTCTAAAT
>NW_022900926.1:49140143-49151779 GCF_012274545.1 Fukomys damarensis | reverse complement strand
GACCCTTATCTTTCGCCATGCACTAAATTAAAATCCAAATGGATTAAAGATCTAAATATTAAAACAGAAACATTAAACTTGCTGGAAAGTAAGTTAGGCAGAACTCTGGAAGACATTGGTATAGGAAAAGACTTTATGAACAAATCCTCAGTAGCACGGGAACTAGCAGAAAGTCACCCTTTTGAAGCACTAGAAGCTCCGTATACATTTCTTATAGCCCAAATGGTTCAGTCATGGTGCGAGAGGTATAAAGGAGGACATATCACATGTGGTGATGGTATTGTACCTCATTACCATTCATTGATGTTTAGTATTGCCAAATGATGTTCTAAGCACTTGACATCAATTAACCCTTATAAAACTCTATGAATTGAATATTTTAGCTAACTTTATAGATGATGAAAATGAGTATTATAAAACTGATATCTCTAATATTGCAGGCTGGACGATGCAGAACTGAGGTCTAAAACTGTAACTACTTCATTCAAAGATTGTGAGTTATTATTTTTAGTTTTACTATATACCTATCACTACTGAGTATACTAGGAATATATTAAATTTAATCTACCATGATATTTTATTGTTATTATTTTTTTTCTAAGACAGGGTCTCACTACATAGTTCAGGCTGGCCTTGATCTCACTATGTAGCCCAGGCTGGCCACCTTGAACAATGATCCACCTGCCTCAGCCTCCCAAGTACTGAGATTATAGGCATGCACCACCCATGCCTGGCTACTATGCTACTTTAGAATGTTATCAGAGAGTTGAAAATTCTTGATCAGCAGAAGTCTAGACCACTTATCTGAGATAGTTTCTATTAGACAGAAATGTGTAGCATTTATTTAAAATAAATTTTAAAATAGGGAAATTAAAGCCTCAAAGAAATAAGCATTAAGCCAGATACACCCAGGATCAGAAGCACATTTCCCCCTGATAATTCTTCAAAATTCTTATTAAACTTTGATTACACTGTAATATTTATGAAATTTCAATACACTAAGACTGCAACAAATTAAGGATGTTATGATACCTTTTCAAATCATCAAAGGGTTCGATAAATTCTAGAGTTGTTTAACCTACTGCAGGAAAATGTACAATCTTATAAAAAGATAATTTATTGTTGGGCATAGTGGCACAGGCCTGTAATCCCAGCTTTTTGAGAGACTGAGGCAGCATTCACTAGATAAATAGTGTGACTATTTATCTGAGTATTTAAGGAATATGAAGATGTGGCATCAATAAACCATAGTCACCTTGCCTACTGGTTGCAGGATGCAAGAGGCTCAGGCTGATCCTCTGGATATGTGCCATGAAAGATTTATTGCAATCATGCAGTAATCATAAATGCCACAGCGTAGTATGCCTCTTTTGGGTCATGGGAGCGATTCTGTTTGGAGCACTTCTGGATATAGGAGTGTCCTGAGAAAGAGAGTGACAGCTAGGAGCCATTGCATTTTCTACAACATTTGTGTAATAATGCAGGAGTGCTCCAGCAGATGATGACTTATACTTTGGCACTCCACCTTTATGTCACACAGTGAATAGATTTTTTATTAGCATGTGCAGCACTGTTGACTTAATAACATACTCTTGAGGGTCACAACACTGAAAAACATGATAAGATACCTCTCTCTCTTTCTCTGCTTCTTTCTCACTTTCTCTATTTCTGTATGCCTAAAGGACATTTAATATATATCGCATATAAAATGCATACACATAATACATAACAACCATTAAATGTAATAAATGACATAGAAAATGGTATTTTCCTCATCTGTTCATTATCTAAAATATTTATGTTGTATCTTCTTCAAATCCCGAAAGTGATGAGTTTAAGCATTTTCTACATGGTGATGACTTCCACATGTACATCTTGAGCTTGAACTCTTCCCTGAATTCTCGATTCATATATTCAGAGCTTTCTTGACACTTCTTTTAAACTTAATTCACATTCTCCTCCCAAAACCTATTTCATCGTAGTATTTATTTCAAGCCATAAATCCAGGCCTCCCCCGTTAATTTTTCCTTCCCCTATATCTAATCCATTTGCAGTCAGTTCCTTTTTCAAATATAACTTCAATCTGTTTATATCTCCCCCTCTTGACTGCTCCTCCCTAGTATAAGCTGTCATCGCAATTCTCTGGAATTTTCGACAATTCACAGGGTTTTTTTTTTTTTTTTTAACTTCCACTCTTTCCTTTTAGAGCTTTTTTCCAAAAACAACTGAAGTGATATAAAAAAATCTATTAATCTGATGGTTTCACCTCTCTGCTTAAAATCCTTCCCGTGTTTCCAGTGCATTTGAACTCCTCACCATGGCTTATATCACCCTGTGTGACCTAGTTCTCCTCCAGCCATATCTCAGACTACTCTGTGCTCATTCACAAATCTTCAGCTACCTCTTTCTGCTCTGTAAGCTCATAATTCCCATATCAAGGATTTTGTACATATTCCCTCAGATTTCTGTATTACAGCAGGGTCATTCAGGCCTCAAGTCAACTGCCTACTCAGAGAGAGTCTTTCCTGATTTCTCCTACCTATACTCCTTATAACATTACCCTGTTAGGATTATTTTATAGTAATTGAATACCATATGTCCTATCTGTCATGATTGTGGCCCAGTTGTCTGTCCCCACTGTTAGAATATGATCTTCTTAAAGGTAGATATCTGTTTATCTTATTTATCTCTGTATGTCAGTGCCTAAAAGAGGGCCTAGTGTATAATAGGTATTCATTGATTTGATTTTTTTCTTGAAGAACAAAGCATATTACAAGGGAAGATATCTAAGTTGGATACAGAGTCTATTTGCTTATGAAAGATGTAACCCAAAGACAGAGCTATCAGAAGCTTCATAATTTGCTTCTTTAATAAGCTTTATTCTCAGCTACTAATAGAAGTTCTATTAATAGGAGTTAAATTTCTGCAACTTCGCCATTGGTGATAACAGACACATCGAGATCATATAGTCTGACTTTTGCTTTTTACAAAAAGCTTTCAGTGTGGGCTATTATTTAAATATAGTTTAGAAATTGGCAGAATTCCTTTTGTTCTTTGAGAACACTGTGATGGGAGGAACTTCATCATGGACAAAGACTCTCTTGATCGAACTTCGCCTAAGCCCTTCTGAGTTCTCTTCTTACTAGCCTCAACCTTGGGCTAGAAAAGCTGCAACAAGCAGCACAAATAATTTCTTCCATTCCCCTGAGAAACTATAAAAACACCACTGTAATTTCTGTCAGTTCAAGGACGTGTTCCTAGGATGACATCCTAGAACCCTTAAAACGCCTCCCTGAGAAAGCTCGGTGCTGCCAAAAGAATTTACTGTTTGCTCCAACCAAAACCTTACTAGACCTGACCTCCCTTTTCTCAGAGCATTTATTTTAGAAAACTTGCAGTTATAAATTTATTTTCTCTTTGAGAGTCATCTTCTACATACCAAGAATGTCTTTCTCAAAGACCTGGAAACTATCACTTTGAAATACAATCAAGCGCGATCCCCCCCCCCACCCGGTCTCTGGGAGGGTAAAAGCCTAACCTTGCTAATGGCAGGCAACAGACAATAGCCTAAATAAATTGAATACACTCCCACTACATCCTTGGCACATAGTGTTTTTAAAGCCTCTGCCTTTTGTTTCTGCAAATTTGAGTTTAGTTATATACTTAAGTCTCTCTTCTTGCTCTAGTATCTAGTAGCTTAACTAAACCTGTCTTGTCGTTTGCAACAGTTTTTGGTGAATAATTTATCTTTAACATCATGAGTTAACCTGTTACTATGAATGGTATGTTTGACTTTGTTGTAATGGGGAAGAATTCTCACAGACAGTGAAGTTTATCTAGCTGCTTTTTAGGCTTCTCAAGATCATGATAATTCCTCAGGATTTGTTCTTCTTGCTCTCTTCACTTTGATGGAAGCTGGCTCTAGGAAAGTCTTAGGATGAAGCTCTCTCAAAAAGGAGAAGAAAATACTATAGCTGTGTCCTGAAGCAATGCCCAGACACTCGCATCTCTACATCCGCCTGCCTAGGATCTAACCTTAAACCACTCAGACTTCCTTTTATTATTCCAAGTGGGTCTTGCAGTCTCAAGGATTATGGGACCTCAGAATACAGTAGGATTAGTTAATTAGAGCCTGGGTGGGACTCAGTAGAAACACCTGAGTTTAGAGACACAGATTTAAAGTAATCAACATTAAGGTATAAATTGAGTAGTAAGATTATGAAGCAAGAATGGTTGAAATGCTCCTAAGAAATCCCACTTTAAGAAGGGGTAGAAGACTGTGCTTTTCAACTTTTTACTTATAACT
This sequence comes from Fukomys damarensis, assembly GCF_012274545.1. Taxonomy (NCBI): domain Eukaryota; kingdom Metazoa; phylum Chordata; class Mammalia; order Rodentia; family Bathyergidae; genus Fukomys; species Fukomys damarensis. Next base: position 49,147,473 of record NW_022900926.1, on the reverse strand, counting down.
GCATACAGAAAATAATATTCATATGGCATTTTGTGCGCAGTTTGTAAGAAATTTAAGCGTCCATTTATGAGGCTTAGTGACATTTTTCATTGCTTTCTGTGTTTGCTTCCTCTGGCTGCCAAAACAAAGTACTATGAATAGGGTAGCTAAAAACAAGAGGAGTTTATTATTTCACAGTTCTGGAGGCTAGCAGTCCAAAATTGAGGGGTCAGCAAAATCTCGGGCCTCTGAAACCCTCAGTGGAATCCCTCTTTTCCTCTTGCTTCTGGTGGCTGCTGGAGATCTTTCAAGTTCCTTGCCTTGTGTTCCTTGGCTCCTTCACCATCACTGCTACACAAGATTTTTCCTCGTCTGCTTCTATGTCTTCACATGGTCATTTCTTATAAGAACACAAGTTACATTGGATTAGGAGCCCACTCTACTCTAGTATGACTTCATCTTAACTAATTACCTCTGAAATAAGATCTTATTCTGAGGTAGTGTGGGTTAAGACTTCAATATATTCTTTTGGGGAACAGAATTCGTTCCATAATATTATCTTTATATTTCATAATTATAACAACATAGAAAGTAGTATGATACTAAACATTGTATTTATATAATATTCAACCTGATTTAATATTCAAATTGGATATGCTTATTATATATGATCATTAGCATTGATAAAAATGTTCACACAATTCAAATTCTTGATCATTATCATGGGTGAGAAATGTCATATAAAGTGGTGATAAGAAAGTAAGAATATTTTTTATAACCACTCAGTATATATGAAGTTAAAATTATATTAGAAGAATCTATCAGGCCTTCCTTTTCTTGCATCAACAGGAATAATAGTAAATTTCACATAAAGGTAAGAATGCATTTTAAATCAAATCAGATTTTCCGCGGATGAACAAACATGCATTGTTAGGATGTCATACTTCTCTAGATACCGCTCTCAGTGGAGCTAGCATGAATATATATGAAGACAGAATTTGGCCCACTATTGCAGTGATAGGAGGAAGGAAGGCCTCCCTGTCTTCCTCGTTACTACAATTGTCTCTTGAGCTCTGTATTCTGTAGAAAAGCTCTTGTCCTCCTTAAGAGACCTACTCAGCCAAAGGACGAGTTCCTCATAATGCTGAGAAGAGGACAGTCACACTTTCAGGCCACTCTTCTTGGGTGACACAGAAGCACAGAAGTAATACGCTGGTAATGACAGCAGTCAGCTAGCAAGTGCTGTACTTCCAGGCCCCACCTAGGTAGAAAGTCTAGCTCTCTGTTTCCTGCCTGTTAGGAAGCTCTGAGACAAAGGAAGGGAAGTCTTTAAAAGGCAAACAAGTTAAGCAAGACAAAAACAGATGACTGTAGTGTCCCCGAAACCAAGGGGAGGTGTGGCCCAGAAAATCAAGTGCTGATAGTACTCTGAGTAGATAAGGAAGGACTGAGACACTATGAGAGACACCAACAGATACAGCTTTTGTTAAGTGGGAGAAGCCCAAGTACAAATTACCAGGGTTATAGAAAATATCAGTAAGAAACAGGGATGGCAGAGGTAGACAACTCTTTTATAAACTTTGATTTCCAATCAGTATCTCTAAGATTACTAGTTTTACGTTTTTAGTAAAATAGACCATATATTAAAATCTGACCCCCAAGATTAACATGAAAGCTTTCTTAAATTTATAAAGCATCACAAATGTTTAAGTAGATTTAAATGTTATTAAGTATCTTTGGTTCTCTTGAAAGTCCATGATTCTTCCTGCAGCACTCCCCTCCCCACCTACCAAAGAACCATCATTTTAAGAATCTAAACTGAATGGGAACCAGCACTTTGATTCTTTTCGGTGTTCAAGTGAAACTAAAAGTAAATCCCCTGAAATGCCATTAAGGAAAGAAAGCCTGGTGTGATAGTACATACTTGTAATCTTAGCACTTGGGAGGCTGAGACAGAAAGGAGTTTGAGAGGGAGAAATGGAGGGAGGGAAAGGAGGGAGGGAGAAATATAGATAGATAGATAGATAGATAGATAGATAGAGATAGATAGATAGATAGATAGATAGATAGATAGATAGATAGATAGATAGATATTGGATATACTCTCTAAGAAGAAAGTTTTTTTTTCTCATTGAGTTTATTGGTACATGTTAGGTATACAGTACAGTTACAGTCATCATTGGGATCTTGTACCTTTACATGACAGGTCTTGGTTCTCATTTATTCCCCTTGTCCCTGCCCTCCCTTCAGCCCCTCCTCTCCTCCCCATTTACAAACATTTTATTTGCATTTTTCATTTTCTCGTGTTTTTTTTCTTTTCCCTTATTACCTTTCCCATACCATTCCCTCTTCCCCTATACCTTTAGCCCATTTCTTCATATTTCACATTGTCAATTATCTCATTAGCATCTTATGTGCTATTATAGTTTTTCACACCAGAGAAACTATTAATTAGATATTTATACATGTGTGACTTATTTATTTCACTTAGGAGTATATCCTCAATATGTATCCATTTTCCTATTAATGACTCTAATTTCTCATTCTTTATGGCTGAGCAGTATTCCATTTTATAGAAAAACCACATCTTCTTTATCCAGTCTCCAACTGATGGGCAAATGGGCTGTTTCCAAGTTTTAACTATTACAAAGTGTGCCTCTATAAAAATAGGTGAGCATACTTCTCTGTGATATGATTCTTTTAGTTCTTTTGGAAAGATACCCACCAGAGGGATGGCTGGGTCAAATGGAACATCTAGTCCCAGCTCTTTGAGGTATCTCCATATTGATTTCCATAGTGGTTGCACCAGTCTGCACTCCCACCAACAATGGAGAAGGGTTCCTTTCTCCCCACAACCCTGCCAACATTTGTTATTGGTTGATTTCTTGATAGCAACCATTCTTTGTGGGGTGAGGTGGAATCTCAGTATTGTTTTCATCTGCATCTCTCGAATGACCAGTGATGTGGAACATTTTTTCATATATTTACTTGCTGCTTTTACTTCTTTGTCTGAGAAATGTCTGTTCATTTCAGATGCCCGTTTTTGAATCGGGTCTTTATATTTGTGGGGGACTGATTTTTTTGAGTTCTTTATATATTCTGGATAATAGTCCTTTGTCTGAGGAGCAGCTGGTAAATTTTTTTTTCCCACATTGTAGGTTGTCTCTAGTTCTGTTGATGGTTTCTTTTGCAGTGCAGAAGCTTTTTAATATGATGAGACCCCAGTTGTTGATTCTTTCTGCTAGTTCCCATGCTACTGAGGACTTTTTCATAAAGTCTTTTCCTGTGCCAATGTCTTCAAGAGTTCTGCCTAACTTACCTTCCAGCAAGTTTAATGTTTCTGTTTTAATATTTAGATCTTTAATCCACTTGGATTTTAGTTTAGTGCATGGTGAAAGATAAGGGTCCAGTTTTAATCTGTGGCAGGTTGAAATCCAGTTTTTCCAACATGCTTTATTAAAGAGTCTATCTTGCCTCCAGTGAGGATGATCGGCTCCTTTGTCAAAGATGAAGTAGCTGAGTTCATTGGGAGTTGTTTTTGTATCTTCCAATCTATTCCACTGATCCTCAGGTCTTTTTCTTTGCCAGTACCATGCTGTTTTATCACAATAGGTTTGAAGTACAGTTTCAAATTGGGAATTGTTATACCCACTGCCATATCTCTGTTGCCTAGGATGGCTGTTGCTATTTTTCGATTATTTTTTTCTAGTTCTGTGAAATATAGTGTTAGAATTTCAATTGGCATTGCATTGAATCTGTATAGCAGTTTTGGTAGTATGGCCATTTTCACTATGTTGATTCTTCCTACCCAGTATCAGGGGATATCTTTCCATTTTCTTATGTCCTCTTTGATCTGTTTTTTCAGAGTGCTGTGGTTTTCAGTGTAGAGATGCTTTGCTTCTTTTGTTAGATTGATTCCTAGATACTTCATTTGTTTGGATGCTATTGTGAAAAGAATTGTTCCCCTAATTTCTCTCTCAGTGAGTCTGTTATTTGTGTAAAAGAAGGCTATTGGTTTTTTAGTGCTGATCTTGTATCTGACTACTCTGCTAGGAAGTGTCAATTAAGTCTAGAAGTCTTTCGGTGAAATTTTTTGGGTTTTCAATGTAGAGTATCATATCATCAGCAAATAATGACAGTTTAACTTCTTCCTTTCCCATTTTTAATGCTTTAATTTCTTTCTCTTGTCTAATTGCTGTGGCTAATGTTTCCAGAACTATATTGAAGAAGAGTGGTGACAGTGGGCACCCTTGTCTTGTTCCTGATTTTAACATGAAGGTTTTCAGTGCTTGGCCATTCTGAGAAGAAAGTATTAATGGTGAGAACATTATGTTGCAAAATGTTCAGAAAAAGTTGGAAGACATAATGATTAATTCCTTGATATTTGCAGAGAATATGAATTCAAGTAAGACTGGGAAGTATAGATGTGAACTGGGTGTAGTCTTGACTCAACCTCAGAACCATGATGGAAATAGATGTTGAAAGGACCCATCAGTGAACCTCACAGGGGTCTCTCTATTCAGCTATGGGAGATCACATTCCCAAAAAAAGTGTTCCTCAAGCCAGGCTTGGTGGTGCATGCCTGTAATCCCAGCACACAGGAGGCTGAGGCAGGAGGATCACTGTGAGTTTGAGATCAGCCTGGGCTACATAGTGAGTTCCAGGTCAGTTTCAACTACATATTGAGACCCTGTCTCAAAAAAAAAAAACAAAAAAGAAATGTGTCCCCCCAATATTTGGCTCCCCTTTCCTTCATGTTTTTATGGCAGAGGTGATAATGAAATTGGAACAAGAATAGCTAGCTGCATGTAATTGTGATACTGTACCTTAGAATACTGGAATTGGATTTACCTTTGAAATCCAACTATCAATTTATCCTTGAAACTTTGACATTTAACTTTGCCCACATTGATATATAATTACCTATTAGACCATTTAGTCAATAGTTTATCTGAAGAAAACATCAAGGGGCTGGGATGCTTGGCATCCCACATACATGCTTGGTATGAGCAAAGTCCTAGGTACAATGTGGAGGTGGGGAGAGAGATGGAGGGAGGGGAGAGAGAGAAAAATTTAAAACTATTTTCAGTATAAACTAAGATTTGCACTACTTGCAATTATATTACTATCATTTTCTGAAAACTGGTGTTAAAGAAAAATAATTGCACTAGACAATATTAAGTAGGTGAGGATGACTTTATTGAAGGGTATTATATCAGGGAGAGAGTAAGGCAGTAAGGTAGAGGGAGCAGGGATTTTTAAGGGCTGAAACAAGCTGTTAGAAAAGTACTGAAAAACCTAGAGGGGAGACATACACCATTTGTTAATTGGCTTCACCCAAATGAAAAATCAACTTCTCTTTTTTTATGACAGGAGGTAGCTTTACCACTTAAAGCAAGGTACCCATGAAGTTGGCACTCTGCTCTCCCACAGGAGTTGGGAGACAGATTTTATCTCTTTTGAAGATTACATTTCAAAGTGATGACTCCCAGGCCTTTGAGGAAGAGATATTGTTGGGTTGTAAAACTGGCAAAAGACTTTATAAAAAGAGTTATGTACATCTCAAGAAAGGAAAGAACTTATACAATTTTAAAAATATAGTTGCGCTAAGAAATGAGAGGTCAGAGGCTTTCAGTAAAGAGAAAGCCTGTTTAAATAGTTTTTACTTCTCCCATTGGATCATTGTTCCCATGATAAATTATTATTTAATGTTGAATTAATTCTTTCTTAATATAATTATGCAGTTACATATTAAACTCTACTTTTATTTTTTCTAATAAAAATGCCATCTGTTGTAATTTTTGGAAACTTCTATTTAGCACTGTCCAATACAACATTCTATAGTAACAAATAACTACTAGCCAGATGTGGCTATTGGACACTAGGTATATTGTAATTGTGAGGTGGAACTGACTTTCTAATTTAATTGGTTGAAATTTAAATAGCCACCTATAAGTGGTGGCTTCCATATTTTACAAGGTGACCTCCAAAATTTACCTCACCCTCATTTTATCTGCAAAACAACTGCAGCTACCAAATGTGATATCTACGACCTGTGCCCTTCTTTAAGAAGAAATTATCACTGGGGTTTATGGACACTATACGTACTTTGTAGAATAATGGTGAGAAGATAACCTATGTGAAATCACCCAGCAAAATGCCTGGAACAAAATCAGTACTTAAAAATGTAGTTTTTCAGATGCCTTCAAGAAGCACATAATGGTTCTTTGGCCAGTTCATTTCATAATTGGTCTGAAAAAGAAGGTGTGGGGCCAGGGACTTAGCTTAGTGGTGCTGCCACCTGCATTATAAGCACAAGGTCCTGAGTTCCATCTCCGGTACCAAAAAGAAAAGAAAAGTGTTACCTACTGACTTTATATTGTGAATCTCATGCTACGCAAATATGTTTCACTACTTAATAACTAGAAAATTTTACTTCATTTAAGCAAAATTGATTTAAAACTCTTCAGGTTTACACAATGTAGAAATAATGAGATTATTATTTACTAATAAAGACCACTAGAGCAAATTCTAACACTTTATGGCTGATGGTTAAGTTTGATTGTGTCAAGTTAGTTGGTCTGGGGTTCTGTTGGGGGACTAGAGGAGCACCTTTCTAGGTGTGTCTGGGTGATCGTGGATGCATAGCCCTGTTGTCTATGTCTGCTTCCTCATCTCAGCCTCTGGTGCTGTCCCTTTTCTTTGTGCCATCTTTTATTCTCTGGTGCCGTTCCCTTGCTCTGATTCCTGGCTGCCATGAACTGAGTGGCTTTCCTCTTGTTATACCTCTCCATCATGATATTTTTGCCTTGAAGCTGCCGACCATGCATGTGTTGAATCCCTTAAAATGTGAGCCAAGTTGAACTTCCCTTCCTTTAAGTTGTGTGTATCAGTAATGGAAAGGTAACTGATGCACTATTTAAGATATTTCATTTACAAAATGTCAAATTATACTATTAAGGAGCAGGTTTTAGTATAAAACAAGACAGAACTATATAACTATGTTTCTTGGGTTTTTTTTTTTTCGGTACCGGGGATTGAACTTGGGTCCTTGCACTTGCAAGGCAGGCCACCGAACTGCTGAGCTAAATCCCTGGCCCCTATAACTATGTTTCTTTTTGTTAAAGTTGAACATATAATAATTAGTAAAGAAGCTAACATTTTTTTTTGAAGACAGAGTCTTGCTATGTACTTCAGGCTGGCCTTGAACTCACTGTGTAGCTCAGGCTGGGCTTGAATTTCTAACAATCTCAGCCTCCCAAGTGCTAGGATTACAGACATGTGCCACCATGTCTGGCATGAAAGTAACTTTTCCCAGGCAATTTTTATGTGATATATACATATATATATA